>NC_137511.1:6740000-6807500 GCF_041902795.1 Electrophorus electricus | reverse complement strand
AGTGAACATAGAACTAAAACAAACAAACAAACAATATATATAGCATGCTTAGACAAATTCAGGAAAACAGCAAACAGCAACAGAGAAAATGCACATACCTTCCAAAAGAGTACAGTGACATGAATCCGATAGCCCACTTGAACTTCCCATGCTTGTATTTTCCACTCAAAACATCAGTGACTTTTCCCACATAGTATGGAATACATGATTCAACTGAAATGAGAATTGCAACATTACAGTTTATTATATCTAAACCATTGCTGCTGGCTCTATATAACTGAAGCATGAGCAAAAAGTAATTATATAAAAACAAAAAAATCCAACCCTGTTTCTTATGTTAAAGTGGGTGTTTATCATTTAGTATTTAGGATAATTCAAGGCAGAGGTTTGCACAAGGCTAAATTAAGACTTTGTGCAAACCATAGAGAGGCACAGAAGCTAAACTTACATAATGCTGCCAATATGAGAAAAAGGAAGGCAGCTCCCAGGTAGAGGAAGTCTGGTTTGGAGTAGTGAATCACTCTCAGCAAGAGAGCCTTGGCCTCTTGATCTTTTCTCTCATTTTTTGCATCCTTTTTAGGTGACCCATTGGATGGAAATGCCTTCTCCCACACCAAATACACCAGAGTGGCAGCCACTGCGTTCAGGACCACCATGCCTAGGGTGGGCACAGGAGTGAAGCCCCGTTGGGTTCCCGAGAATAGTGTTTGTACAGTTTCATAGGCAGCAGGCAAAAAACACAACAAAGCTACCCAGTGCTTTAGCAGAGGTCGTGAACTCTTGTACCCAACCACAGAACTAGCTCCATTAAGTACGACCCAACTGAGAGTCCTGAAAGCCGAAAGCCAGATCAAGTCCAGTCTAAAGGTTCCTTCAAACCACAGTAGTCCTGTTAACAGTGATAGCCAGAGGGTCAGGTCACAGCAGAGGACAATGACATATGCGATTGGGTGAGCCATCGAAGAAACGTTCACCTATGCCTTGTCCTTACGCTTCTTTACACAGCTAACACTTTTTCAAATCGTTCGTGTAGACCCAACTGTATTCTACACGATACAAACCGTTTCGCGTTTGGTCGTACCGTTATGCAATCTGAATTAAGAGTAGCTACCAATTGAAATCGTGTTTTAAAATTATTCGCATGACCAGAATAACTCTATATATCCAACGATCTTACCACTGTCCCTTAAAATTTCCATTCGTGGTCAGCTAGGGTTTTACTTTCAGTTTCATTGCTACAACTATACAGCAGGCTTACGTAGATTTGCCCTCAGATATTGACGGAAAACAAATCAGATTATTCCCCAAAGAGTGAAATGTGCGTACTGTCTCAAAATCCCTTAGAAATAACGACTTAAATATGTAATTTATAACACTGTGGCTTCTTGGTCATAAATTATTGGAAGAACCGTTAGAGGGCAATAGCGTGCAGTAACATCTACTTAGACTGACCCCCCTACCAGCTCTTTACAAGTACTTCTGTAGTGATTAACGTCAGAATTTCAGTCACGCTTTCATGGCCTTAGGAGAGAATTTTAATGTAACATTTTTAGTTTTTTATTTATAAAATACTGTAGACTAAAATACGTGTATACTGTACGTAATAACGTTTTGTACGTAAAGGAACTCGTCACGTTTGAGGGTGTTGTACTTTATTAACTAGCTTGCTGGTATAAATCAGTTTTGATCTGCTTTACTGGCGTTCGGAAATCACTGTTATATTTTTATCACAAAAAAAATGAGCTGGACCCTCCAAAAACCCTACAGTAAACAATCATTAATTTTTATTTTATCTTTACTGCTTATACAAAAAGTCAAACAAGTTTATCATTATTATTATTATTATTATTATTATTATTATTATTATTATTGCTTGAGTGAAGGAACTAGTCATTTGCATTCATTCTCTCGTCTTCTCATCTTGCTAGGGCTGCTCTCCATCTCAGAGCTGTGAGAAGAGCTCTCTCCTCCTCTTCCTGGAGCTACGCTGCTCCATCTGTCTCCTGCAGCTCTGGCCCACGGCAGGAGCAGCATTAGAGCTGTAAGCTCTGACCTGGTCAGGAGCTCTGAGAGTGTTTCCAGGCCAGGAGCTATGCTGAGCTTTGTCATTCTGTGCCGTCACCAAGAAATCATGATTAGGTGTCCTGGAGGCATAAGTGTATTGTAATTGTAAATTGGATACCATCCAGGTGTGTAGGCATCCCCCGCCACCTCATTTCTCCATCTTCTTCTTCAGAAGCATTTGACACACTGAAGCTGCTGCGAGTGCAGGTACTGGGGACTTTCTGAGAGAGGTAGGTGACCTTCATTCTCTCCCACACTGTTGATGAAGATGGGGGGTTGCGGTCCAGTGGTTTCTTCTGGTGCTGTCTCAGTAGGAGTCAGAGGGACACCACACTGAACACATTCATGCAGACTGAATCTGTATACTGAGGAAAGAAAAAAAATCATCAAGTCTCCAGTGTTGCAGAGCTTACTGCCTGGTTTTGAAATGAAATAGGTCATGTGATCTGTTTTTTGCCAGGGATATGTGTAATTTTGGCTAATCTGACAAACATGGTGCAAAAACATGTTAAATGTTTTCACCAACTTAGGGTTTTATTTTAAAAACACAATATGTAAAATATTTTGTGTGTACCTTTGCAGTCGACCTGATGCAGGTTAATGACCAGGAACATTTTTTAAGTGTAGAACTTTTAAGTTACTTTTGTTTGAAACTATTGTTACTTTCACCATCCTATCCAGGTTGTTCCAACTGATTTTTTGGCAAATTACATTAGAATTTAGAAAGTAATTTTCTAGCATAAGTGCAGCATTTCTGAATGAAGTCACAAAAAGACTATATGACATTGTGCTTCTGATATAGTATTCCAGGTGTGAAAAATTCTTCATTATTTATTTACTTGGCTTATTATAGTTTCTTAGAGTACAGACTTTATAAATTACTAGGAAAAGGTATGAAGAGTATAGGGATTAAGCATACAGTAAAAAACACTTGTGGTGTGTTTTTACACACACATGCACATGTGTATGTGCTCGCAAACAGTCTATACCACAGCTCTCGTTATATCCCAACCATAGACTATATAAAGAGTCTATGAGCCCAAACTAGGCTCGGATTGTAAAAACATGGTAGCTATACAATTATACATGGTAATTGACTAAAATAAGCATATTATTGCACAAATTATAAATGAAAAATTAAGCAAAGACAGTCTGTGGAAGAAACACTAATATTTTCAGAGTATTGAAAATATGTCAGCAACCCCAGCATAAATGATGCCTATATCGAGTAATGAGTAGCACATTTTATTTTCAGACAAACAAGGTCAGCTAGATGAAATCACATTTTAAAGCTGCAGTTGGTCTGATTGAAAAGAGAGTGGACTTTTCAAGCTGTCAGCACTCTTTTCAGTCTTACCGAATACAGCGTTAAAATTATATTAGTAAATCAGATGTTTTGGCAATGAACTATTTCAGTTCTACATAGGATAACTGACTGCAAACACATGCAACCGTGAGCTCTGGCTGGTGAGAGGGTATAGCTCTAGCCGATGCACACAAAAGCAACCAGTGTGGTAATAGCGACCCTTGTGGATCGCATACTAATAAAAAAGCATGAGTGAATGCATGTGGCTTTTTTTGTTTGTTTGTTTTAAAGTAAAAATATTTCAAAATATTTCAACACTTCACTGTTTTTGGTACCGAAAAACGTACTATAAACGTTTCTATAATTTTTATCCACATATTTAGAAATTTATCCACAATATTCATTGGGTTGCAAATATTTATGTCTGTCTAACCCAGAATCCTAGTCAGGTGTCATTTAACTTCATATGCTTAACTGTAAGAATATAATAATTACAGCCTGTTTACCGATTCAACTTTTTGTTGTGTTTAATTGTCCTTATTATCATGGTTGAGGAAAAGCAGATTTTTAAAATTAAGTACAACAGTTGTAGTATGTAAGCACTTTGAAAGCTTCACAACATACTTTAATGCTCCAGTCCATATATAGATATTAACCTGCAAAAACACTAGGCCACAGTAGCCTAGTTGTGATAGTATGTGCCTCTATTACTTATTTACTGCTAGCTGACTTATTCCCGAGCTAGGACTGCATAGAAGGGTGAGGGTTAAACATCTTAAGAGGTGGGCCATGCCTATGTATGTAAATGAAGAAAACACCAGAGTGGTTTCTTGTTCTTAAATGATTTCTTGTATTTATGGAAGTGTCACTAAGTGCTGAGAAACCTCTTTCACACTCAGCATAGCTTATCAGGTATGTCCTACTGGCAGTCAAAGTGTGTTGGATCTTCCCATTTTATTCATTGTAGAGTTTCCAACTTCCGAATTCCTCAACTTCCCTACTTGGCATTTCAAGCTTTCCTGCCATATGGATATGTCTCCTAGTGGAACAAAAGCCTCCCTCTCGCACAAAACAAAAACAGAACAGACCAAGAACAGGAACCTTTCTATAACTGTCGGTGTCCTGGAATGACAGGGAGCAGGGACAGGTACAGAAGCAGGCCCAGGGGCAGAAACAGGAGCAGGATGGACACAGGCAGACAAAGGAACAGAAGACACAGGAGCAGACACAGAAGCTGGGGTCACAACAGGAGCAAACCAAGGAACATAGGCAGGAGCAGACACAGGAACCTAAGGCACAGAAACAGGAGTGGGAACAGATACAACAGCACTTGGTGGTACTGAGACATAACAAACTTGGATTGTGTAGGAACAGCCAGTTTCATCCCAGCTGAACAACCACATATCAGACAAATTATGACAATAAACACAGGGTTTATATACACAGGCTAATAAGGGCTAACAAAAAGTAGGTGAAACAACAGGTACAACTGGTAAAAACAAAAACAAGGACCAGAACAGGAATGGAGAAAATAAAACAATGCTAGGAGGGGCCAACTGTGATGAGAAGTGCTTTTGTTTTGAAATGTTCACAAGAAGACAACTGAATTTCCCAAAAAATATTATAAATATCATTAGAATCTGTTTAGATTGGCTATAATTAGATAAATAATATAATTATCTAACTGAAGTTTTTCAGTGATAGGCTCTGAAGCTCATTGAAGATCTTTGAGAAATCCTGTGCAGGTGAGATGCTTGAGCAGCCCATCAAACCTTCTGCATTCAGCATCAGAAGATTGTGTTGCACCTACATCATTCCTCTTCCAATTCTGAATTCTACAAGAATCAACACCAAGCTCTCTCGCTCTCTGTATGTCTGTGTGTGTGTGTGTATATATATATATATATATATATATATATATATATATACACACACACACACACACACACACACACACGCATGCACGTATGTATGTGTGTGTTTTGTGCATGTCTTGGCTCGTCTCTGAAGGGTTCTTTAGTAAAGGAAATGGTTCTCTTTAGAACCATGAATTCTATGTAGGACACATTTAGATGCCTTTAAGAAATCATCAAATGCATCTGATCACCTGAGATCACCTGATAAATCATTAGAGTCCTTTATACCGTGACATCAGGAAAACACAAAATACCATAAGTTACTACTGAGTACGACCAGGGGCTAACAGAAACTTTGGCTTCTATGATTTTTTTTTTTTTTTTGTAAGCAGGGAACGTAAAACAAATGTATTAGGGAAGGGAGCATTTTTGTTTTTACATTACAAAAGTATATACAGTATGTAATGTACAAGTCACTTGAGAAAGATCAGACCAATCAATGCCAACAACTGATTTTTTATTTTAAACAGACCTATAGTTCTATATAGCACCAAAGTGCTATTTAGAACTATATATACACTATATATAGCTTGGTATGTAGTTCTATATAGCACCAAAAAGGGTTCTTCTATACAAGCTTGACATCATAACAACAGAAGAACTGTTTTTGGTTAGAAATATATACAACACTTTCTTAAATGAACCACAAGACGTGTACTTGTATGGCCCTGATAATCTGGGTCTGAAAGTGCGGTACTGTGGCTCTGCAGATAGACCCTTCTCCTTATGTGATAACTAGACTTCGGAATTTTACAGTTACATGAGCCTATGGGATTCATTTATTGTGAATAGACTGTATGCCTTAGTTAATTAAGAACTATTTATTTTTATTAGTTTCTATAAAAAATTCAGCTGTCTTCTAAATAAAATGATATATACGATAAATACATAGCCCTTTCCTCCTTTGTAGACTTCCAAACTTTTCATATGGCAAATTGAAAATAGCAATATTAAAATAAAATTTAAATAAAACAACTTTATTAACAATGTTGATATTTGTATTGGTTTAACTTCACTAAAAAGCAGTGGAAGCAGCAGCATCTTTGGCCTGTACTCCAGGATAGCAGCTCTACCTAAATATTATCCTTTATATAGCACTTGTTTGTGCACAATTCCATGACACCATTAAGCAAATCATTAAAACTGAAGCACATTCAAACACTGTGAAACAGTACAAAGCTGATGTGTGGGAAATGATAAAAGTCCTGTTTTATGTAATATGGGGATGTCAAGAACTCTTTAAAAGAAATGTACAGCACTCATTTTAAAACTTCCAGCCTGGACATTAACCATATTGTCATAAGAAGACTCATTAGCTCACTGTGCAGTACAGCTGAAGGGATCTAGAATCTGTGCAAATGGTGGCATGGAAATTTTATTATGGGATTCTAAGAACCTGATAATGTAAACAGGTGAAAGTGCCATGCCTAACTGTTCTAAAGTCTGAGTTCAAGGTGGGTAAACCTTATTTTGAAATTCATAAGAGGAAGACTATTTTTTCCTGAATAGGTGGCATACACAAATAAACTGTAAATGTAAACAGTACCATACTGAAATACATGTGCATATTTATCCAGTTGATGTAGCACACAGACCCGAGACACTAACTGAGATGGTCATGGTGCAGCCATGGATACAGTTCAGACACTAGTGACGCGCTCCATTGCGGTGAAAGAACGATCATCCTTCCCATCCACAGACACACGGATGTACTGATATTTTGGCACCAGGTTGTGTTCAGACACATCTTGTGTATCCAGGGTAGGCAGCACCACCTTCTTTGCTGCTTCACGCCTGTCCAGCCAGTAGAAGGACACCAGTAGAAACAAGGCAGATGAGGCCACCGTGATACTGCAGGCCAGGAACAGGTACGTGTACTCTCCAGTCCTGTCCACTAGACTGCCTGAATCATACCAACAAGACACATACATCAGGTAGGCTTAGTGATTTACTGTATCTGTAAGTATCACAACATACTAGACCACATGGCAGGGTCATAATTAAAGAGGTGTAGGTCTGACTTTACCCTATAAGATATAATACCTAGGGTTTACTTCATGAACCATTTAATGTGTTTTAAAAGTAGTAAGCACTGGATAAAATGTTCTTGACTTCACCTTAGCTTTGTCATAGGTTAATTTGCTTTGTCATGGGTGAACTACATCATGCTTAAATAAGCAGACCTATCTAGGTGAGAACTGATAACGCATAACAGAAAAACAGGGTGTATGCGATGAAAATGATGTATGTAATGGGTCAACTGTTATATACAAATTAGATACCAATGTTTTCACAATACATTAATAAGTAACTAATTTTAAAATTAGAGGCAGTACATTTCAGGGTGTTTCCTACAGCGTGAGACTTTATCATTACAGCCAGTGGATGGTGTTGGGTTGCATGGCTGACATTTTAAGTCAGCACAGCGCTTATGCCAGGCAGTCAGCTGCCTGGTCAATCTCAGCACCCCAGGAAAGAGAGCCTGGCACCAGTCCCAGTCCTGCCCTCTAATTTCCTTCTAAGTTCATTGCTTTCACAGTACAAGGAACATTCCATTCCCACTTAGAATTTCTGTCCACATGCATACACACTTAGAGAGGTACATCTTTAAGCACAAACAAAGGAACACAAAGTGCCGAATGCTTAGGGGTGGAGGAATGGATTACTTGAAAGCAGGACTGAACAAGCAGGCATCATTGGCACCAACTGTACTTGGGCTTGAGTTATAGATAAAACCAAACCGTTTTGATCGTTATGAAATTACAGCTAAGATTTATATCACTTGTCAAGCTGTTTAATAGAAAGACTGCCACAAAAGGTTTTGGAAGGTATTGGGCAGTGGTATTGGTATTGAGTAATGACAGATTTCAAGAGCTACTTAATGGATGTTTTGGTATAACCAGTGCATCTAAGTGCCGGGCTCTCATCACACACTGGTTAATTGGTTAACTGGATAAAAAGAGTGAAATAACCATTGATGAACAACCACTGTGGTAAATACTTCACACGGTTAACCTCAATTAGACAAATACGAATACATTCAAACCATTCATACACTCAAATTCATACACAGACACATCAGCACACTTTGTGTTTTCATTCTACCTGCAAGAGGTGGCCCAATCAGCAGTGTGACGCTCTCCATGATGGACAGAAGGCCAAGTGCTGCAGGAAAGCGCCTCATGTCCACTATGTCCATCAACACAGTGAAGACCAGTGATCCCACCACACTCATCGACAGCCCGTAGCACAGGACGTATATCAGCAGCACAGAGAAGGAGGGTGCAATGCAGCAGATGCTGTCGCTTAGGCCATTCAGCAGCACTGCTACTGAGATCACGTAGATATGGCGACCCTTGAACCATGGCAGGCCAAAGAGCAGTCCCACGGGTGGCCGCACAAAGATGTTGGTGAAGCCCATGATGGAGAGCAGCAGTGCCGCCTCGCTCTGGTCCATGCCGTGGTCGGTGGCGTAGGGCACAAGGAAGATCAGTGGCACCACGAATCCCAGCATCATCCAGGTGATGGCCAGCGAGAAGACGCAAAACCGATGGTTACTGCAAAACAGGTCGAATGCCATGTGGCGGCGGAAGGATGTTGCCAGGCTCTTCGACAGCACCCCCACACGTGCCTTCAGGCCCCCCTCGGGCACCGGTGCAGGGCATTTACTCTGTCTTTTGGGCAAGCGTGGCACCAGGGGCCTCATAACAGCACCACAGACGCAGCAGTTGAGCAGCACAGCGCCCAGCACAAGGAAACTACCTCTCCAGCCCAGTTCACTGTGCAGGTAGTGGCCCAAGAAGGGCAGTGTGGCTAGGCCCAGAGCGGTGCCCGTGGAGGACATAGCATTGGCGAAGGCACGGCGGCGCACAAAATAATGGCCCAGGATTGTGACAGCCGGCTGGAAGCTGAAACAAAAGCCTAGGCCTGGGGTAGGGGGATGTTTAAAGAAATTCAGTGAGGTGAATATGTAACTATATTATGTGTGTCAGAGTTTGGCTGTTTTGGGAAGATTGAGGTCAAACTGACCTGTAATGACCCCTGCAGTGATGTAAAGTCCAATGATGGAATGTGTAAAGGAGCTGGCTGCCATTCCCATTCCACTCAAGACTCCTCCCACCATAACTGTTATCCGGCAACCAAATCGTTCCACTAAGACACTGCATAGAGGACCTGAGAATTAAACACTTATTGTTAGGAAAAAAACACCAAAAGAACTCCAAAGGATTCAACTGTAATCCAGCCACCTTGTTTACAAAATGAATGCCTATAAGGACCACTTTAGATCAATATAGTGCTTAACACAGTGATAAATGATTAATAAAAAGTAGAGCTTTTAGTAAATAAGCCATGCACAGTTATTGTTGAATGAAGTCTTTTCCCCCCACTGTATTTTACATTCCTTCAAATGTTTTTAAAAAAAGATATTACTTTATATGCAAATACACATGCTCATACACACAGGCACACACTCAAATGTACATGCATGCGTCTGTGCGTGTGAATTTTAAAGCAAGAGAAACAGCTTTAATGCTCCTGCCCCAGGTGCTAGCCATTCCATTCAAGTGTTTGTTGAATTCCTTCACAGATTACACCTCATTCTACTTAATGAAATGCTGATTAGGTGATCACCTGAACAAAATCCTATTCTAACGAGCAACAGTATAAAAAGCACTGCTGCTGTCATCACTATTCTCTTGTTATAGAACCAGCTGGATGGGAAACGCAGTCCTGGGACTACCCAAAAAGTACGTGTAGTCAAAATACAGCTACAGACCATGCCAAAAGAAAGGTTCTTAATGAGGAAAAGAAGAGTTCAATTGTAGCTTTACTGGCAGAGGGATACAGTGAGCATCAAGTTGCTTCCATCTTGAAAATTTCAAAAACTGTGGTTCATAAGAACAAGGTCAAACAGCAAACACATGGGACAACACCACCTGCAGACTGGCAGAGGTTAAAACTGACTCTCTACTGACCACGATGATCGCCATCTCATTTGAATGTCACTTAACAACCATAAGATGATGTCAAGTGACCTACAAAAAAAAAAAAGTGTGCTGGGGTGAATTGCACAGCAAGTACGGTTCGAAACAGGCTTCTGGGGCAGGGCTGAAGTCAAGTAAAGCTAAAAAAAAAAAAAGCCCTTAATGAGAAGCAAAGAAGAGCCAGACTGAAGTTTGCGAAAGATCATAAGGGCCGTAGAGGACTGGAGTAAGGTGGTCATCTCTGATGAGTACAATTTTCACCTTTGTCCAACACCCGGTCATGTAATGGTTAGACGGAGACCTGGAGAGTATCTTGCATCCACTGAGAAATTTGGTGCAGGATCAGTGGTGATCTGGGAGTGTTTCAGCAAGGCTGGAATCGGGCAGATTTGTCTTTGTGAGACACATGAATCAAGCCACTCACAAAACTGTGCTGGAAGAAAACTTGCTTCCTTCTGCTCTGACAATGTCCCCCAACTCTGATTTGTTTTGTTTGTTTGTTTTTCAACAGGACAATGCTCCGTCACACAGCCAGGTCAATCAAAGGGTGGATAAGGGACGACCAGATCAAGACCCTATCATGGCCAGCCCAATTCCCAGACCTGAACCCCACTGAAAACCTCTGGAATGTGATCAAGAGGAAGATGGATGGTCACAAGCCATCAAACAAAGTCGATCTTGTGGAATTTCTGTGCCAGGAGTGGCGTAAGGTTACCCAACAGCAATGTGAAAGACTGGTGGAAAGCATGCCAAGACGCATGAAAGCTGTGATTTAAAAATCAGGGTTATTCCACCAAATATTGATTTCTTGACTCATCCAAAGTAGAAATATTAGTACTGTGTTGTTTATAAATGAATATGAGCTTGTTTTATTTGCATTATTTGTGGTTTGAAATTTCTGTAACTGCTTTATTTTGACCATTAGTAATTTTCATTTAAAAAAATGCTCTAAAATACAATATATCTGGAATTTAGAAGAACTGTTGCCAGTAGTTTATAGAATAAAACAAAACTGCTCAGCCTGGTCAAACACATACCCATCAAATGTAAAACTAGAGAAACTAAATTTTGTAGTGGTATCATAGGTTTTGGGCCTGACACAAATTTAGGTTTTCACAATGTTCATGGTATCATTGCCTTAGTTTTTTTTTTTTAGATCCTTTTGTCAGATGTTTATATGGTATAGTGAAGTACAATTATAAGCATTTCATATGTAAATTTTTTTTTTTTTTACTTTTTATTGACACAAACATCCAGTTTAATAAGGACTTAATATTTACAGTGTTGACCCTTCTTTTCTTTTTTTTTCTTTTTTTTAAGACTTATGCAATTCGCCTTGGCATGCTGGATATCAGATCCTGGGCAAACTCTTGACTGATGGCAACCAATTCTTGCCTAATCAGTGCTTGGAGTTGATCACAGTTTCTGTGTTTGTTTGTCCACCCTCTTTTTGAGGATTGAGATCTGGGGAGTTTCCTGGCCATGGATAGAACATTTCAATGTATTGTTCACCGACTCACTTGGTTATCACTTTTGCCTTGTGACATCATCTCCATCATGCTGGAAAAAGCATTGTTCATCACCCAATTGTTCCTGGATCGTTGGGAGAAGTTGCTCTTGGAGGATGTTTTGATACCATTTCTTATTCATGGCAATGTTTTTAGGCAAAAGTTTGAGCAAATGGTGAACAAAACATTGAAATTTTCTGTCCATGGCCAGGAAGCTCCCCAGATCTCAATCCCATTGAAAACCTGTGGTCAATCCTCAAAAAGAGGGTAGACAAACAAAAACACAAACTGTGATCAACCCCGGCACTGATCAGACAAGAATGGGTTGCTGTCAGTCAAGATTTTGACCAGAAGCTGATATCCAGCATGCTGATGCGAATTGCAGAAGTCTTAAAAAAGAAGGGTCAATGCTGTACATATTAAGTCTTTGCTTAAACTGGATGTATGTGTCAATAGAAACATAAAAAATTATGAAATGCTTATTTTTGTACATCGCTATACCATATAAACATCTGACAAAAAAACTGAGGCAGTAAACTTTGTGAAAACCAAAATGTGTGTCAGTCTCAAAACGTTTGGCCATGACTGTATATATGCATGTCCCTGATCTATACAGTCACTATGGTTCTGCAAAGAGAACACTCAACTCTGTCAAATGGCAGCATAATCAAATTGCAAATCCTTGTAACAATCTTCTTCTTTGTCAGAATTAAGGTGTAAACACAGAAAGCAAATACTGGAGCTCCCTCTCTCACACCCATAAATCCTTTATAATGTGATTTGGCGTTTATGGTCTTTGCTGGTAACTGTAATCAATGAACACAATGTAGACTCATGTGTGTTTATCTTTAAGAGGCAAAGTATCAGCCTTAATTATCAAAGCAGATGTGAACCAACAACTGCAACTTCCTGTTCACTAGAGGAAAGTATCCAGGTTCGTGTTTGCAAATCAAACATTTTCTGACAAACACAGAGACTGGAAATTAACTAACACTCTTCAGATTAAAGGAACTAAATTCTTCTAAATGTAAAGCACACATTCAGCTGGCATTCAGAAATGTAGCATGAGAACTGCTATCTTTACCTCCAGCATGTAGGACTGCAGTCATTATAGATGGCACCCAGGATGTTTCACTGTTGCTGGCATGAAACTCTGTCTGAAGATCTGTGTAGAAGATGCCCATACAGGATGGAAAGGCCAGTGTCAGGGCTAGGACCACAATGGTGGCAACCAGAACCACCCAGCCCCAGCCCCCATCTGGTGCATCAAAGGCCACTGGATGTGCTTCAGTCATGGTTGGCGTTGCTACTCCTTTATCCCCTTCCTCTGACCTTCGACAGCAGGACTCTCCTGCCTGCTCCTTCTGAGGAGTCATATCTGATACCTGAGTGAGTCACCTGATTGTCACTGCTCCCGTTGTATGCCTATATGGACCAGGATATTCTGGACTGGTCTCGGCAACTATTTGCTTTCAAGGCAGGCTTACACATGCTTGGTTCTTCACAACTTCACAGAATCTATGTAGAACAAAATTTTAAAAATTAAAATTAACTTGATTGCATTTTGTGTATTGTTGTGACCAGTCAATTTGATCAGTTGCGCCATGCTATAACCGTTAATGTAATTTAAGTCATATTTGCATTATGAAAGACATAAGAAAGCAAAACACAAAAACGTTTAACACAACAGACTTGGCTTCCTGTGCTAAGCTCCATAAATTAGATCACTGTTTACATGAGGACGCTTTTATTTTACATATTATTTATTTATTTGTTTGTTTGTTTAACTTAATAAAGTACATGTTCAGCCTGGATGACCTCAAAATGTTACACAATATGACCAATTAAACTGATGAACTAGTTGAGCGAAAGCCTCTGTCATAGACTAAAAAAAACTGTATAACATTTTAAATAGAAACGGATAGAATAATTGAAGGATAACATATAGTAAAGGGCTGTTCTCTTGATAGGGAAATACGAAAGCGAACCAGCCAGTCTATTGGATAACATAAGATCAGGAAGTGTCGAAGACGAGTTATTTGTAATAAATTGCTAAATCTTTATCATAGCTGACAACTAAATTGGTTCAAAATTTGGTAAGCATGAAACTAGTGGCGTTTACCAAGATTTTCAGTCCCATGAGCATCACCACTAGAATAGTGTGAGTGGACAAATGAAACAGATGTCTTGTAACTTGTATTTTAATATTTTAGTTTTCTCTGCCTCAACAGAGCAGTTAGCTAAGTCGGGAGACAAGTGGGAAAAAAAACAGGAAAGATAGGCGCTTTAACAAATGAGAAACAAAAACAGACTACTTGTAGTTGTGTTTGCCAGTGCCACTGCTGTAAGGCCATTAGCCAAGATCACAGAAGTTAAGCCATTCTTTGATGTAGGTTTAAAAACACGAGAAAGCAAGACAAAATACCAGTGAAAACTGACTAATGAGACTTCCAAAAAGTAGTAGGTACCACACTTGTACTTAAACTAACTCAAATTCTTTCGACACGTAGGCTAATCGAACATCTAAACGAAGTGCCTGGGGGATGCCTTCTTGGGTTATTGCCTGCGTGAACGTAATAGTGTACCTACTCTCCTGACTGCCGTGGCTCAGACAAACACGCGGGATCCTACCTTCAGTGACTCAAACCTTCGGTTTGAGTGGTCATCATGTCCCTTTCTGCCAAGGCTGAAGCCGTGTTGGCGAATATTACAAGTAGTGTATGCACGGTGTCATGTTCGGGGTAAAGTGGGAGTGGGCAAACCCATCGGCAACGTTACGGAGAGCGGAAAATGCAAATACTACAGATCTGCCTCCAAAGCATAGAGCAAAATACACTTGTTCCCAGAACCAGCCACAAAATACGATAAGGTTAAAGAGAAACGTCTTTATGCCGTGGCTCCTTTAATGACGGACCATCGAAATTTGAGCGCCCCTGCTATGGTATTTCCCACCACGGTCATAGCCTGGTCCAAAGTGAATAAACATATCAGTTTGATTGGGCTCTGGGTCTTGTTTTTCACCTTACTAAACGCAATCCAAAAGAAAATCCCGTTCGTCATAATATGTAATAACTTTCAAAGCTACTTCTGTATGCAGGGACAAATCATGTTATTTTCACTTATGCGTACTATACAGTTTTGGTAAGCGTGTTGCTTATGTAAAACATTGTTTATTCATACACGGTGTACATACATGCTCAGTTCTCTGGTAAACAATTGCAACTGCAACAAAGTTGTGTGATAAAATGAGAACTACAACAAGATTTTGAACACAAATACATTTTATGATAAAAATCAGACACTTTCCCCCTCATTTTAATCTGTACATTGAAAGAAACCGCTTCAGAAGGCAAAACTTTAAAAATAAAAAAAAAGAATTAAAGGACAGTCTGACCCAGACTATTCATTTCCAGAACATTTAGCTCCACAATCTCCATTTAGACAAAGGTCACACTTGACATCAATACAGTTGATAACACACTCAAAACATTGGTGTAAGCAACAGGTTTTTAATATGTGTTTAAATGCCTTTTTTGTGTGCTCACATGCACACGTGTGTACTGTATATAAAAGCATGCAGGCGTAGCAGACTATTATGGCAGTCTTGAAATCTAACCCCATTTTATGAATATGAAGTATTTTTAATGTAAATAAACACAACCGAAGTCTGCATTCATGTTCTATCGGGTCATCTTTTAAATGACATTTAGTGCTACACACTTTTATCAAAAATTCCTGTGATAAATATTAACCTAAGGTTTGGACAAGACAAAACGAAACAAAGCAGGAGACACGCTCTGGCATCATAAGTCTTCAGTTACAGACGACCTGTCAGAGTTTCACAACACACGTGTCATCAAGCCTCGCTACCCACTGTCCATGCACCACTTCACCCCTTAGCTAACACAAAGCCAAAGTCCCAGTATATAACATTATGTACTAACACCATGCATGCGTTCATGTACCAAACACAAAGAACACCCTCAATCCCCCAAATGACTGATTACTCAGATTTGTCTCCCCCTGCACCAGCGAGAAACATCTTGTGCTTCATCATCTTTTTGTTTGCCCACAAAGGGGAAGGAAAGGTCTTAAAGATAAAAAGAGGAATTATATTAAAGTTCTATTATGTCATTTAGATGCACAATTCAAATATTACAATGTCTCAAAATTATATAAACCATAAAAAAGAAAACATTTACTGTGATTATGCCAAAATGGTAATGTGACCCCACATAAACTGCAATGGCTGCAGAGATATGACATTTTTGTGTGACCTTGCTATGGGTAACACACCTCTGTGGAAGTCAGAAAACTTAAGACATGGACATACTTAAAGTGCAAGTAAGTACAGGAATAAGAGCACAAATGAAAAGTGTCCTTAGGACATGAGTAAAACAAACAAACATACAGGCACTGGCAAAAGGGAAATCTGAAGAAGCAAACCTGTACTCAGCACATATAATATAGTGAAACAAGGGACTGGGTAAAAGCCTCAGAACATTCAGGCATAGGTCATAAGAAGCCTTTTAAACATTAGGGAAGCCTTATGTTGAGAAATGTTCACTGGATACTGACAAGAAGATGATTGTAAATCAAGTTAAAATGATTAAAAGAAATAAAAGTCAGTGACACAGATTAAATGGTAGCTTCACACAGGAAGATAGAGCTGTTTGTCACCCATTATGACAACTGAAATTAATAAACAAGTAGGGCTGAACAAAGAATCATGTCTGAGAGAGAATTATATTGTTCTGAAACTGTTCAATGAGCCAAAACCAGAGTATTAAAATACACAACCAACACATTTCTACTAGACAACACGTACCTAACTTTAACTCACCTGCTAACAAAGAAAACATGTTTTGTGAAATTAAAAATTAGACTAGCAAATGGACTGGCCTGGTACATTTGTTTAGCAGCCTTTTCTTCTGCTTCTCATTTTAAATAGGAAAAAAAACATCATGTAAGTATAAGGCAATGTGGAGGGAAAGATTTCCAACACAAACTCAAGAAAATAATGTTACATTTTAAAGGAATGAAAAAACATGCCAAAAAAAACAGTTCTGACATGATGTACATCATGCTGCCTCTGACTCTCCAAATGATATGACCAACATAGCCTGCATGAAGGTGTGGCATTATATTTACTAAGGATAAACTTTCATCAAATACTGTCCACATCTGATAATGTACACTTTTTGTTAGCATAATAGCAGATTTTTTTTTAGTAGGTTTTACATATTTAAAAGTGGATGATTTAGTTTCTAAGTTATTCTTCATTGGCCAAATATCAAACACTGAGGGCAATTAATTCATTGTAAAAGAGGACTATGTACTGTCCAATGTCAAAATATGAATTTAGCAGTTTACCTTGAGTTATACAATATATTTTGACATAAGGACAAGCATCTCAATCCATGGAAAATACAGCCCTTAACATTCAAAGCTATTACACTAGAATTTACTTTTTTAAATATGAGATAGAAACAGTTAAATAGCCAAGATATGATGATGTTCTAGGGAGAAGTACAACTGAACCTACTGAGTCAAACAAATGAACAATCATGTTACCGAACCACCCAACTAGCTTTGCCCGGACTCAAAATACCGGGCACTTTGTCTAAACAAGCTCTTGGAGCACTTGTATGACGATATGCACTTTTGTAAAATGAAGTAAAAACAATATTGACAAATAGTGTGAAATAAGACCTCATGTTTTCCAGTCATACGCGAATACCTGGAAGAAACACAAAGAGTGAGCAGGCACTGGACAAAGTAAACTATGAGCATGGATCCATTCATAACCCTCCCCAGCCAAATCGTGTAATTCATTCAATTAAACATAAATTACAGCTATGATACAGATAACAATTACATGACTTGCAATCAGGCTCTTTTTAATACATGTATTTGTATTAATCATAATCTTTACATGTCCCAGAATTACAGATTTCTTTTCATTTTTTATGTAGTTTGAATGCATGAAATGTCCATGGCTACGAGAGCAGGGAAAGATAAAAGATGGGTGGGCTGCCCAAGCAGGAAATCGCCCATCTGTGTCCTCCCTTCCCCTCTGGTCATTCCTGGGCAAAGTTCCAGGAGGGCAGAGAGACTTAAAGAGAAACACACACCATGATGGAGACAGATGTTGCATGTTTCCAGCTCATCTTCTTTGTGCCAGCCGTCTTGCTCCATGCGGCACCTTCTGCCAAGCCAGGAGGTGGCAGACAGTGAAATGACCATGACCTGCTCACTCATTCACTCACCTTGTACATTCAGTTAATGGGGTTGTTAGGAGCAGTGGAGTAGTGGGAGGGGGACAGTGGTTTCATCTACTCTTTTGTACCCCTGGAAGTCCTGAGGAGATTTCATTGATGTAGACATAGCTTAGCTGGCCAGGGTCTAAGCATACCTTGCAACAAGCATATCGGCAACAATGTAGATTACAATGATTAGGATCAAGATGATCAGGATGCGATGCTTTCAATTAGGTTTTGAGGCTGCGTGGAAAACTAAGGTTATAATGGATAGATAAAACCTCAGAAACCTTGCTTGGACTCCCCCTTAGCTGTCAACAGCAGTCTCACAATCACAGGTTATTTGAACTAGAACGTCTTTATCATTTTTGATTGATCAAGAACAGCAGTGATCGCTTGTGATGGTGCTGGATGGCCAATGCTGCAGCACCGCTGGGAGGGGGAGGGTGGTATCATCAAGAGACCCACACTGCAGAAAGGCACAAGGGAGGATGGCAAAAGAAAGTTAGGACAGGGGTGAGAGCTGATGGACCTGGAGTCTGCTGCATGGTGGAGGAAGGACAGAAGTCTGGATGAGGGTTGCTGAAACATCTGCATCAGAACAGCCAAGAGGTTCTCCTCACATCCGGGAACCTCTCTCCTGAAGGATCTATAAAACATAGCAGGCAAAAAACAACATGAAAACATCCAGCCATGGGTGAGATATCGGCAGGACATGTCAACATATCAATTGATATACATCATTCAATAGGAGCGTTAAGTCCTGATGAAGCAAGAGTTCAGCTATTTAAAGTGACAGTTGCTTAACTGAGAACATATTTAAACTGTCCTGGAGGTCAGTGACAAATTACAGCATACGGTTACAGAAGAGCTTGAACTCAGACAGAGGTCACAAATACGAAATCTACTGCCTTCTGTTTTCAACTTGGTGATGGTAGATCAAGGGTAGATCAAAGGCAATATTATGTGGATATTAGAGATGTCTTTGATATTTATCATGTATGGTCTAACAACATGGTATCATTCTTTGTTTATAAAAGCTTTAAAATGATACAGCAATATACAGCTCATGTCCAGTTCTCACCTTAGCTTTCTCAGTTGGCTCAATAACAATCCCATTAGTGGAGTTGTTGAGCTCCCGGGAAACCACACACAGAAATTCTGCCTGGTCTTCATTGCCATAGTTGTAAGAAGAGCCAATGCTAATAAGCTGAAAGGGCAAGCAAGTTGAATCAAGGTAATGACAAGATAGTTATGCCAAACAAGAATGGGTGGTTATTAAGTGACACAAATAGGCAAATAGGCAGAATACATCATGATCATCTGGTTCACAAAACCAATGTATGTCAAAATAAGACTTGTGCTGGATTGTCCAGTATGGGCTTGAAGTCTACAATACACCTAATGGAATAAAGTGGAGGCTAACTAGAAATCCATAGTTTAGCAGACTGAATGGATAGATGTAGAGCCAGATAACCCAAACATTGAATTACGCAAAAATTCACTTATTCTGAAATTACAGCTGGGTGTTTTCTACTGAACAAAAGATGTTTCAAAGGAAATTAAGAAAAAGTCTGATTCCAAGTAAAGCTAACTTAACCACTCTTTTCAATAGACTCCACATATTCAAAATACAATGTGCTCAGACTAATTACCTGCATCATAGACACACAGAACCACACATACTCATCAAAGAGCACAGCAATGAGAAAGTAGGACTCACCTGTTCAAACTTCCATCCATCAGACATAGTGGAAACCATCTGAGTGAGCTCCTCTTCCTGGCACTGGAGTACACGATACACATGCTTCACAGGGCCCTGCAAAGACAGAATGCTAAGCTGTCTCCATGTCTTTATAAGACATCTAAACAATACACGCTGAGAAATCATACTGCTCAATAACAGCCAGTGTATGTGAAATAAACATCTGCTAAATACATCAAGCAAGGTGAAGAACAATGGCATACTGAGTTTCTTAAATTTTCTTAAAGTCACAAGCAAGCAATGACATAGCACTGTATTACAAACAGTTATTGCTTTCTAATTAAGTTGCTGTTAGTTTGTTATGGAATATGCCAATTCTTCTCTCATGCACCATTATGTATTTTGCTTGAGTGGAGTTCTATGGGGGATCTTGAATGAAGGGATTGCAGTGTTTTATAAGGCTCATTGTTTTCTTTTATTATTTGCAAAATGCTTAATACAATACTCAGATATATTATCATACAAAACTGTTTAATATTTTACACTATGCTGACTAATAAGAGAGTATATGAACGATTTAAGGAAGATAGTGAAACATTACTTAAGGTGCACATACAGACATTCTGTTTTGGTAGAATTTAGACAAGCTATTTGTTCTTCAGTTAACTGTGTTTTTTCATGATGTAGGAAAATAAGTGAATAAATAACTAAACAATGGCTGTAGAAGAAAAAGTAGCTCTTTCACTTAATATACTTGAAAACTGAGGGACTCATGTCATATATTCCCTATATTCCAAGTAATTTTCCTGACTTTGAATATGTTAGGATGAACAGATGATACAATTTGTACAGTTTACCTGTGTGATTCTAATCTGCCATAAGAAAAGAAATAAGACAAGTTAAAGCACCCCACCACCCCGTTTGATGTCCCCACACCTGGGATGTTCTGTTCTCGTTGTCTCGTATCCTCTCCTTCACCAGCCTTACGAGTGATGCAATGTTATAAAACTCTGCTTCCTCCAGTACACCTGCAAGGATGAGACAAGCCTTCAATAATAAGGACTTCAGAATATTTTAGGGAGCTCCTGTGGAAAAAAAAATCTTTTAACCCATCTTTTTATTCTTACAGATCAGCTCCTGTTTTTCCCACAAAATACAGCCTGTAGCTTTTTTAAATTTATACTTTAAGAAATGTGATATATACTGCACATACATTAATCTATCAAATGACTTTGAATTTAAATGCATTCTTTAGCTGAACACTGTAGTTTAAAAGAGGTAACATTCTTTTAATGCATTCCTCAGCTTTATGTTTTACCTGACAAGGTTGTGTTCTTTCTCTACAAAAAATGATTATAAAACCAACCACATAATTACTGTTGCCATGCTGGATCAAAGACAGAATATTCAGACCATCTCACCCTCCTCGGCAAGGTTCTTGTTGATTATCAGTTTACCATGTCTCAAATAGTTCAAGATGGGTCCAAAGTATGTGGGGTCCCTATCAATCAAATAAGCTCCTGTCTCATCCTGTGCAGAAAGACAGTAATGTGTTATGGTCATGTGAAAAAGCCACCACAGATTCAGGCAAAGTCACACTTCATCAATGATTCATCATCCTCTAAACTGCATAAGTGAATGTTGTTTCTTTATATTATAATACAGTTCTTTGAAATTGTGGCATCCCGAATGGTCCTTAAACAAAGCTTCATACAGAGAAAGTAAACATCAAAGAAAAAGACACAGAAAAGGGACCAATAATTTAGCTTGAACAGTTAATTAATATTTAATTATAGACAAGACATTAAGGTAATCATTCTCTACAAATGAAAAACCTACTTTTATCTACTTGAGACTCTCACCAACTGTTGGAATTTATACTCTGGGTGTGTGAAGAAACCCGTGGTGGAGCAGCTGTGCACATGTTACCAACACGTGATTTTTTATCCAGCAGTATACATTCTGGTTAGTTGCATACATATTCTATTAGATATATATATATATATATATATAGATAGATATATAGATATATATAGATATAGATATATAGATATAGAACACACCTTGTCTGAATCCAGATCTGGATCTTCTTGACATAATCGATACAGAAACGACTTGGGGTCCCTGCATAAGGTCTGTTTCGTAGTGATGAAATAGGTGCCCCCGACGTTCAGCCGAACCCACCGAGATCCTGGTTTCTCTGTAGGTTCTGATGGGGAACTAGGGTTGCTCTTCATCGGGAACCCAAAAACAGGTCTGGAACCCGAGACCCCTGGACTAGATAAGCCACTCCGAGACGGAATAACGAGAGTGGGCGAGGGAAGCCTAACGTTAACTGAAGCACGGATTTCACGATGTTCGGTCTGCTCGATGATGCCCGTTGCATTCGGCTCAATATGTAATTCTGCCATTTTTTTTTCAAAATTCCAGCTAGAATGCGCCAAACAACGATATTTTAATCAGTAATATCTACACTTCGCTAGCTAGGTTAATTTGACTAGTTAGCTATCTAATTATGTAAACAGTAGCTAGCCAGATAGCTAACTAGCTAGCTAGCAAGGCAGCCACAGATTGCTTTTTGGTGGCTGTTCGTAGGGCGTTGCAAAAAATAGATTAGGTCTAAACGCATTGATGACGGCGACAAAAATTCTGTAATATGTTACTAACGCTGACTTGAGGCAACATAGTTTATAATTCTATATAACACGACATAGGTCCGCCTTGTTTATTCAAACGATTCATATAAGATACCCACAAATATTATGAGGGAACTACAACATATTACTTCCGGGTCGAAATTACTCCGTCTTGGTATAATAAAAGTATGTACTTTGCAAAATAGTAGAACTGACTTAAGGTATTTAGGATAATAGCAGTTATGGATTGCTATTTATAATTTATCACATTATGATAATCTATGATTGATCAGAATACTCTGACTTAACCATCTCTATGACTGTCTACACAAAGTGAGGCCAACATCTCAGTCTGCACACCTCACTTTCCATGGACTATATGGCCATTGTCTATTTCTAAGCATACTACATCCAGGAAGAATATACCAAGACATTCCACTAAACATGCAATTAAACAACATTTCCCAGTGTGTCTTTTCACTATAGTCAAATCTGTTGCAGGAGACATGGACAATCAGATATGGCAGGAACATAACTTGCAAGTATTCAGGTTGATCACTCTTATGGTTAATTAGATTTTTATCAGCAGTCCATTATGAATTTCAAATAATATAGTTATTGAATGCTGCATAGTAATGTAGCATAGTAATGAGTTCTGAAAAGATAAATTTTTATACTTATACATTTTAATATGTATTACATATGTTGCTTAATTAGTAATTAATAAAATCAATAGTATGTTTACATGTGTGTGCATGCACACAGACACACACACACAAATCACAACACTAATAGCCTGTAAATAACATGTGTCCTCTGGGACCTAGTCTATACCCTTTGGCACTGTACCCAGGACTTAAATCAACAGCCATTCTAACAAACACAGTGGTGTGAAAAAGTGTTTGCCCCCTTCCTGATATCTCATTTTTTTGCATGTTTGTCACACTTATTGTTTCAGATCATCAAACAAATTTAAATATTAGACAAAGATAACACATGTAAATACAAACTGCAGTTTTTAAATGAAGGTTTTTATTATTTAAAAAAATCCAAATCTACATGGTCCTGTGTGAAAAAGTGATTGCGTGCCCCCTCCTCTCCTCTTAAAAAAACAAAAATTAACTGTGGTTTATGACATCTTTGGAAACCTGAGTTCAATTTCTGTAGCCACACCTGTTCTCAATCTAGAAATCACTTAAATAGGACCTGCATGACAAAGTGAAGTAGACCAAAAGATCATCAAAAGTGAGTCAGTATGCTGTGATTCAAAGAAATCCAGGAACACCTGAGATGCAAAGTAATTGAACTCTATCAGTCTGGAAAAGGTTATAAAGTCATTTCTAAAGCTTTGAGACTCCAGCAAACCACAGATAGAGCCATTATCCACAAATGGTGAAAACATGGAACAGTGGTGAACCTTCCCTGGAGTGGCTGCCCAACCAAAATAAGCCCAAGAGTGCAGCAGTGATACATCCAAGAAGTCACAAAAGACCCCACAACAACATCTAAAAAACTGCAGGCCTCAGTTAAGGTCAGTGTTCATGGCTCATCTCAGTTTTGTCACAAAACATTTTGATGATCCCAAAGACTTTTGGGAAAATGCTCTGTGGACTGACGAAACAAAAGTTGAACTTTTTGAAAGGTGTATGTCCCATTACATCTGGTGTAAAAGAAAAGGAACATCATACCAACAGAAATATGGTGGTGGTAGTGTGATGGTCTGGGGCTGTTTTGCTGCTTTAGGACCTGGAAGACTCGCTGTGGTAAATGGAACCATGAATTCTGCTGTCTACCAAAAAATCTTGAAGGAGAATGTCTGGCCATCTGTTTGTGACCTCAAGCTGAAGCGCACTTGGGTTCTGCAGCAGGACAATGATCCAAAACACCAGCAATTTCAACTCTGAATGGCTTAAGAAAAACAAACAAAATGAAGACTTTGGAGAGGCCTAGTCAGAGTCCTGACCTGAATCTGACTGAGATGCTGTGGCAAGACCTTAAGGCAGTTCGTGCTCAAAAACCCTCCAATGTGGCCTAATTACAACAATTCTGCAAAGATGAGTGGGCCAAAATTCCTCCACAGCACTGTAAAAGACTCATTGCCAGTTATCGCAAATACTTGATTGGAGTTGTTGCTGCTAAGGGTTGCCCAACCACTCAGTTTGGACAGGGCACTCATGAAACCATTTCACTGCAAGTTATAGCATGTATGACTGTACATGACATAAACCAAACTTGAAATTTATTAGGTTTAGGGGGCAATCACTTTTTGAAACAGGGCCAGGAACATTTGGATTTTTTTCCCTTAATAAAAACTTTCATTTAAAAACTGCATTTTGTGTTTGCATGAGTTGTCTAATATTTAAAATTGTATGATCTGAAACACTTTAAATATGATAGCTTTTTTTTTTTTGGTGCATGTTTATCAGGGAGGGGGCAAACATTTTACACCACTGTAGCATCCAGCCACCATGCTACTAAAAGGAATCATTTACATGAATTTCAATACATTTCAGGAATACATCTAAGCACTCTAATTTCAGCTTCAGGAGTCATTAATGGAAAGTCTCATGTCCTCCATAGCAGTGTGGATATCCTTCAGTATGTCCTGTAGTGGTTTCAGCACTGGAGTAACATGCTGTGTGACCCATTCTTCCACTGTTGAGGCTGGGTAGAGTAAGCACATCTCCTGGCTCACCTCTAGCACCTTAAGCTCTACAGCTTCCACATACCTGGGGGAAGAGAAGGGTTTTGTCTTTTATTTTGATGTGAAAGAGACACAAGATGCTGTGATATGTTGAAGGGTCATGATCTAAAACTAAACAGTGCAAAACCAATTACATGTAAAGCTAATTGTTTTCTTTTACTGAATCAATTCTGTCTATACAAAGTGCAAAACTTAACTGTTAAAGTACAGTTTAGAAATATTTAAAGAAGCTTACATTTTGGCCTGCTTCTGAATTTGCTCTGCAATAAGTGGGTTAACGATCTTTTTCTGTCTGTGGTAAGGACTGAACCAGCCTCTCACATACCTAAGGAGTAATTTTATAAGAAAAATCTTTAATTTAAATTAGTATCTTGGCTTGTTTAACATTCACATATTCTTCCTTATCACCAATATATCTGTTTTACCGACATTCTCAACTTACATACTGCTTTCAAAGTCTCTCATTTCTTGAGACTCCAACATTGCCATTAACTGTACAATGATTTCAGCTAGTTTCATCCCCGTGTAGGAGCAGGTGCTACCCTTAGACAACCTGAAAGAGACAACAGACCTACATTAAAGAAATATTTGTAACAACTTTTATGCCCTCTTTAATGCTACTTATGGCAATAAGAACATTCCATATAAATTCAACAACAAAAACATGAGCTAACATGGACATTGTCCAGGCACTCCATAGCTAGGTAAAATCAGCCATGACAGTAACCTCAATTTGCTAAGGTTTCACATTTTTGATTCTATAGTCCTTGCTATCGATTTACCCATTAATCTACCTAGTTTCTAATTCTGCTAATTTAGTTGTGGGTATTTTTGTGCAGCAACAGTAGAATAGCCTGAGTATTTGAATAAAAAAAATATTGATTTTCCATTAAATTGCGTCTCTGGTACATGAATGTGAAATACCTCTCTATGTCGCTTACGTCAATTGTACCAGTTCCCAATGCCTCCATCACCTTGTTTTGAGCTTCTTGAGTAAAGCTTCCTACCACACAATCAGTGATAACAGAATGTACAGATTTGAGTGATCATCTAAGTAGGATCTATAAAACATAATAGCACTGATAATATTTCTTAAATTGTTAAATGTTATATATGGAAACATTTTTTTACACAAAAAAAAAAGGGGCAGAATAATATGGACAGACCATGGAGAAGAGTCTGTAGACATGAAGCAAGTGAATGCAAGCTGAGAGGCATCAGTTCACACAAAACAGACAAGTGATCATATCTGTGGCAGAAGACATGCACAAAAGAAACATTGAAAACTGGCTAGCAAACTCCTATGAAAACTTAAATATCAATAAATGTACCTTAAATATCATACAAATACCTTTGCCACCCAGTTAATGCAATGCCCTGTAGATCAATCCCAGGTGAGAGGCCAGAAGCCACTCTTAACCACTGAAGATGGTTGTCCACGTGCCTTTGTGTACTAGTCACACAGGTGTATACAGTGGTAGAGCCTTTGAAAGAACTTGCAACCCACTGCTTTGATAATCCTGCAGATCTGTATTTCTCCATTAGCTGAACTGGATGGGGAGATGGAAGAAAAACCAAATTAACAATTGTCAATACATAACAAAATACTGAACAGTTCTCTCAGATAATTAACATATTTCTACTGAGAAATAAACTTTCTTGAGTGGCATAGCAAAAGAAAACTTACTATTGTTGGCCACATCCAAAACAGGGCTGTAGTCCCAAAGCATGGGTTGCACTAGTCCAACAAGATCACTTTCTAAATTAGTAAAATAAAAAATTTTAAAAAGAGAAAACCTTATACTAAACTTATTTAATGAGCTGACACATGGCAGACATCAGGATGTACTTTTTAATTAAATGACACTGCTTGTTGTTATGACTTCATTTTAATACTCTAGAAGCTCTAAAGTACACAGAAATTTACATATTTTATTGAATGGTCTACTGAAGATATGTATATGCTCCGGTAAAGTTTATCTCAGGTTTACGCTGGCAATTTACTTTTATGTACACTCAATAAGCAAAACCAAAGCAGCACTGTTCTAATCGTTTACCTTTAATAGTGTCAGAGGTCATTCTTCTAAGCATGTCATCCCACATTATCACACTGAGGCTGGGGTGGCTCTCCCGAATGCCTTTTGCCACCTTAGTGATATAACTGAGGAACAGTTTGTGAATATTGTACCCTGGATTGGTAAGCCACTCCTTAGATTGTTCTCCTTGACCCAGCATGTAAACCTATGAAAAGAAACAGCACATACTACAAACCAGACTCTTATAGTAGGTGATTTTTACAAATAGGAAATAAACAACAACATTGTGTTCATTTGCTGTGTGCTCCATTTCCATGCTATTTAAAATTAGTACAGTGATAAGATTTCCTATTTAATACAGTAACAAGAGAAACAAAACACTAAATGGGGCAGGTGGCCCAGTTTAAAAATTGCCCAAATAGGGAAAAAGCTATTACACATTTACAGTGAAAGATCAAAACATGTGACTTAAAATATGGGTTTCAACATTCACTGTTCAGGTTTGAGCTGTACCTCGTCTGCCCCAATATGTAGGGCTGTACTTTTAGGGTGGAGCTCCATAACTTGATGCAACATCTCCATGACAAGAGTGACTCCTTGCTTGATGTGTGGATTCAGGGTGCCCAGGCAGTGGCTTACCTCTCGTAACTTCCGAAAGATGCTGTGTTTCAGGACAAACTGAATAGAAGAATTAAAAAGAATATGCAGACACCATGCTGAGACAGTATCACAAACTTGTCAGGTTGCATCACATATAACTTTAAATGAATGCAGGATTATCATCTTGCATGATTCTTATGACAATTAAAATTCCCTTCATTCACTTACTTCAAGGTGTCCAAATGTCTGCACCAAAGGAATTATTTCCAACCCTCTGGAATATGCGATATCTTGAATAGAAATTATTTCTTCACGGCTGTAAGATCAGTGAGAAGGACTTTAGACAACCTTTCCCCAGCATTATATGTGCATAAAAGATATAATATTTATGTTAGGTTAGCATTTTGAGGCACCAATTCATTTACCTATAGGGTGGATGAGAATTTGACTGAAGAATCTTCAGCTCTCCCTCATAGGGAAACATATCCTCATACTCGATCAGTATTCCATTTGCACCAAGGTCAGCAAAAAGATTGATGATCTGAGAAGACATGGTCATGGTATAATCTAGTGCTTTATTGAGACTAAACGATGTAGATAGCCCCCAGAGGATTGGTGAAGTTTTACCTCACGCAAGTAGTTCATTCGAGGAGGAGCACCCTTTAAATCCAAATGGACTAATTTTTTGCCTTTTGACAAAGCAAGAGATTCCATAGCGGGTCCTGGAATGTTATCTGCGACGGTATCCTTAGTAACAGAAATTAAAATTTTGTAAATATTCGTTACGGTTCATTAAGACTATAACTTCCTCCGTACCATACGTTTAAGAACGATTTACATTAATGCACTGGGCTAAATAATATTCACTGTTAGACACGACTGTCCTGCCATATAGGGAAACGCTCTAAACGTGTGCAGTCTAAAGACCGAAGCCTATAACCCTGTCAGCTTTCTAGCTACTCCCAGACTCCATCACAGACGGAATCGCCTCGATTCTGTCGAAATACAAGAGATGTCTATTATAAGGGTCTTTCCACACCCTTTTCCTGCTGACTGTTTGCCACTTGTCACGCCACATTAACACATAACCTGCGATCTCTTGTTACAAACACAGACATGTTCACTGCGTTAAAGCTATGACAGATGACGTGCTAAACGGTCTTCACGGATCCGGATGTGGACGTGGCACAAAGTTACTATGCTTCCGGTGCAAATGTTACTGCAAATGATCTGCGACGAGTGGAGGAGTCGAGGTGGAAGGGATTACCGACAGGTTGCGGTGACATCGTTTCTAGCAGACGACGTTTGTGTTCATCTTTCTGTAAAAGGCTGCCAACCTCGGTAATCAGCTAGAAACAGGAGCAGTTGTACTGTTGGCTCGTTCGTTTTAATACATGGCTATACTGAAAGTAAGTGTTAAAAAGCGAATTCTGGGCTAATAGGCTATAGCTACCTAGCTAAGTTAGCGCTACCCTTTTGAGCTGTCCAGGTTTGGGCTTGGCTGCTAGTCGGCTTGCTGGAATAGACGATCACCAGACATCTGATTTAGCTGTAGTGTCATCGGTAACTGGCTTCACTAAAGGTCTGTGTTTGTCATTTAATGAACGCTAGCTAGGAAGCTAAATCGTTTTATTGAGTCAACGGAGCTTGGCCACTAACCTGTCATTGCTAGCCCTAACATTTAAGTCAGTGAGCAAGCTGGCTAGTTAGCTAGCGTTAGCTGTCTAGGCTTAGTGCTAGGGCCCAGTAATATTCTTCCGCTTACCCTTACCTTCAGACATCCAGCTAGCTAGCCTGCTAGCTATTTATACTGCGTATTGCGTTTATTAAGTCATTTGGTTAGCTGGCTAGAGTTTAACTTGTTTACGGTTGATGTGTACTGTTAGCTAGGTAGATAGCAAGTTAGCTAACTTGCAAAGTTCTAGAAAACTTAACGTTAGCTGTCTAGCTAGGATCGCAAGCTAATTGGTTAGTAGTGCTAGGCGATGACCTAGCAGGCTAGTTTAGGCAGATAGTTATAGGAGATAGTTAAGCTAGGTTACATTATCTCGCTATTATTATTATTATCCCCAATATAGAAGACTTTTTGCCAATACGAATAACGCTAATTGAGTCTTATCGGCCTGCTATAAACCTGTAGGTAAGCTAGATAAAACAAAGCTAGGAAAGGCCCATCCACCAAACTTGAGCTTATTAGCTGCAGACAAACGAAATTCACTAAACGTTTGCACATTCGTCCGGGCTGTCATTTCATGTTGCTGCTTAAGTGTTTTAAATAGCTGGGACTGTCTATGACGTTTGGCGTACACAGGGGTCTGTATACTGTTACGGTGTCAAGTTCATTTAATTATTCAAAAGCGTGTTCTGTTGTTGCTAGCGCTGTTATTACTCGCTGCCCATCAGTATAGCAACAGTAAGGGACGTGCGACGCGTGAATGCTTCTTACTTCCCAATCCAAAGTACTTACATTGTTTTAAAGTACGAGATTGTTTTTGGTTTTTTAGTGTTATAATTGGCATGGAGGCACATATGCAATTTGCAGCAAATGTCGTATTGGATATACAAGGCCTCCTGTGGCGTGATTAGTTGACACGATTCTTTTAGCGGTTTTCCTGTCGGTCCATTCGTATCATACGATGACTGACTTAAATACCTAAGACTTACCTGGTTGCCAGCTTTTAAAAATAGTGACGTTTGAGAGATTGCTGTAGAAAAGGAGAGAATTTATTCTAGGAAATATCAGTTCATGAGCTGTAGCCGTAATATCAAGTGAGATGGAAAACATGTATAGTTCAATTTCCATTTTAGATAGTAACTGTTATACCCCAAAATTCTGATTTCATTCCTTCATTGTTTTGTATGATATATTTGGGTGAGGAAAAAAAAGTGCTTATGCATACTAGGTTAAATATGTTTTTCTTGCTTCTTGACTGGTTATTTAGATCATTTTGTTTGTAGGCATGTCCATCATCAGGGAATTTTTCACAATTTTCTGTAACATTATCTGAAATATGAGATGTGTACCAGTATGTCTGAAGTTTGAGTTGGAGCATATTCACTGAAATATAACAGTCCAGAGAATATAAGACTTTCCTAAAGAATGCTTGGCTGCTTAGTTTACCCTTTCTTTCTCTACCACAACCTGCCCCCTAGATTTAGGGATGAACTGAAAATGAATGTCAACCAGCAACCTCACATGGCCTCACCTTATGGGCAGCCACAGTCTGGCTACCAGGGCTACCAACAGACTGGTTATGGGAACCAGCATGTGCCAGGGGGCTATCCGACCCCATACGCACCATACAATGGGCCTGCCTCCACCTACCAACCAGGCCCACCGCAAGGTGATTATGTAGACACTGATGGATATGTCACTGCTAATATTACATCAGTAACCACTTCTGAAACTTGGATCACAATTTTCAGGAATTGAGTGCTTAAATGCTTTTACATAGCCATACTAAATACATAGACCTACTAAAAACTGAATTAAAATAAAATATATTTTTAGTTAATTTGCATTGTCTATTTGTAATTAGTTTTGTTGCAGGGAATACTTGAGCAGAAATTTTGAAAATGCCAGTCAAGATTGAATCATCCCACCTGTGCCTGTGGCTTCTATTTTCTGTTTCTCACATAACCTGTTTTTTCACTTCTTTCTTTCTTTTGTATTTCAGGATATTCTCCTTATGCAAGCTTTTCTTCTAAGGCTCTTGCAACAAACTTAGTCTCTGACCTGTCCTCTCCCTCTCCTCTTGACTTAGGTAACAGCTTTAATTCTGCTTGGCAGTCTGTTCTCTTCCTTGTTCCCTGTGGTTCATAGTGACTGTGTGGGACAGCTGGGTCATGTCTTACCTGCAGGCTTACAGAGACAGTGGGATCCCATTATACCATTATGGACCCATGTCCTTGTACTGTGACCATTACTCACAGTCGGACAATTACCCAGCCATATCCACTGTCCCTCACATTCACCAATTTATGGCATTTTACAGCTTTCTCTTTTCCTCCAAAACAATATCTGAAAAGTCAGTGACATTGTCATCAAGTCAACTAATCAGAGCGGGGGGGTCATGAAAAAGTATCAGTCTTTACTTAAAAATCATTTTATGTTGCTTAATTACATAGTCAGTGGATGGTTTTTTTGCACCATACTGAGAATGAAATGCATGTAGTGGCATACTTCTATAATGATTGTGATGTAAGCATTCTTCAGGTGTTGGGGGAATTATAATATTTAAAGGTAAATATCTAAGGCATAACCCCCCTCTTATTCTGAAGGTATGAGAGGACCGCCCACCTCCGGGCCCCCTCCAGTGTCTGGTACTCAGGCATATTCGCAGTTTGGGCAGGGTGACACACAGAATGGACCACCACCTATGGCTGCTCTGCAGCAGAGGTCAGTATTTTGAGCAGTCCTGCTGAGAGGTTTCCTTTTCGAGAGCTGCTTCTCTTGAAATGACACTTTCATGAAGAAGTGCTATGTCTGAAATCAGCAGGAATGGCTCTTCCTCAAAAGGCCATTCTTGACTTTTCTTATCTTCTATTGTAGGCACAACTAAAATATTAAATTATATTTCATTATCTTTTTCTGAGAGTTTTGAGGCTTTTGGAGACTATAATTTGGATTTCAGGAGCATCGTAAAAAATATATATCCAAGAAAACTTGTAAAATGTATTTAGAATCATATTGCATTTTTCTACAATGCTACTAAAGTTTGGTAACTTAGTAATTTGTTGCTGTGGACAAAAATGTCAGAGGCTTATGATTGTGTAGCTGGAAGTGGCCAAGCCCCGATTTGAAGTTTTCATTAATCCCCCCCGCCACTATTTAGGCCTTCAGTGTCTCAGCAGTACACTCATGGAACAATGCAGCTCTCTGGCCCTCAGTCTTCATTTAACCAACCGTTTGGTGCACCACCAACCAGTATGCAGCAGATGACTAATCAGATGTCAGGCATGCAGATTGGGTCCACTGTACCATCCCCTGCTGGTCCAGGATATGGTGAGTTCTTCTTGGCTGACTTTAGTTAGGTATAAGTTTGTGAAGAGAAAGTATTCTTGCCTTTATTAAAGAACAATCTTTATCCCCTCAGCTCCTCCCACAGTCTCCCAGGCTTCTGCATCTGCTGCTTATACACCTTCAGCACCTTCCTCGTTTGCCCCGTCATCTGCTGTCCACTCTCAGCCTCTGCCCCCTGACAGTGTGGCTCAGACAGCACCACAACCATTTTATGGGGCTCCTCCTACTCCTCCGCAGCCTTTCCCAGGTGCAGCCCCGCCTTTTTCTGCAGCTGGTCCTGCCCAGCCGCCTGCCCCACCCCTTGGCTCTCAGCAGTCTTTCTCTCAAGCCCATCCTCCCTCACAGCCTCAGTTTACTTCAGCCCCACCCCCAGTTTCCACTGCATCCTACGGAGGCCCACCTCCCACAACGCAGGCCTCTCATCCTAGAGCACCGCCTCTCACTTCCCAGCCTTCTACCTTTTCTGGAGGGCCCCCACCCACGTCTTCTCCTTCTCAGTATCCACAACCCATGCCACAACAGCCTCCTGTGTCTCAGCCCAACCCTTTCCACTCAGGACCACCACAGCCCACCACTGCTGCTGGATTTCCACCTCAAGGAGGCCCTCCTCTCCGGGTCCCACACCCAGGTGTTCAGGGGCCCCCCATGACCTCTCAAGGGCCTCCAACATCCCAAACAAACCATGTAGCTCCCCCACAGCCTGGTATGCTGCCTGGTCCCCCACCTGTAAACATGGCAGGACCACCAGCACAGCCAAGCATGCAGGGCTACCCACCTCAGCAGAATGGTAAGTACCTGTATTGCTAAACAATTCTGAGTATGGACTAACGCATGGGTAGAGCGCCTGCAAGCCACGCTCAGCACAGTTTTCTCAGCTCAGTTAGCGAACTGTGCTCAGAGCTACAGAATCATTCAGGTGGGACAGCTTAGTAACATAGCAGTTCGCTGATTGGTTCTACATTTTATGAACGTAAATTTTATGGAGTGTAACTTGATCAAAATTCCACAGAGATATTTGTTCAGTTTTGTCATGCTAGCTTTTGTAGTTGCATCAGCTTCTACTGGATATGTTCTGAAAAAGAGCTATGTATGTTCAGATATGTCTTCCCAGCATTTTCTTTCCAACTGCATTTACCAGAGAACTCAAGCCAGCAGTTTGAATAAATTAGTTAAATTAACTAGGTGATACTAAGTCACAGTAAAACCTGAACATCTCTGTCCATAAATTACTGTTGTATCAACAGCATCACTATGAATTTTTAAAATATCGCTAAAATTCAAGTTCATGAGTATAATTTTGTGATGTGTGAATTAACTTTGCTGTGGATATCAAATCATTTTCATCCTTTTGATAGCAGTGTTTGTAATAAATGTGTTTCCATTTAGGTGCTTTTGGACAAGTGAGAGGTCCTCAGCCAGGCTATGTTGGCCAATACCCTGGACAGCAGAGCTATGTAGCTCAGCCTCCTGCCCAAGCTCCTGCTCCTGCACCGAAGAGGCTCGACCCAGACTCCATCCCCAGCCCGGTATGTGTATGCTCTGCAAACATGCTCTCAAACACACTCACACATTCATGTTCACCATCTAAAACAGTTGTACATTGTGGAGGTCCATTAACATTTTATCCCCAAGAGTAATTAGCAATGAACATAGCTTTTTTGCCATACATGCATGTATTCATTTTAAAAAAAAAGGTTTTTTTAATATTATTATAGCCATGTGTTTATGGGAGTAATGAGTTATAGTATGTCTAGTGGTCTGTGTAAGCAAGGTCGTGCTCTGGAGTCTTCTGTGTCTGATGTGCATGCACCATGGCGAGATAACATAAACAGATTCTGTCAAGGCTTAAAAAATGGCTTTGCTTGAATATTGCATGTGTCGCTGGCAATATCTGCATCCATGTTCACTGGTATTGCTCTCTAAACAATGTGATTAATTATCGTATTCTAGTCTTTGAAGCAGAGGTTCTGTAACTGTGGTTACACTTCTGTTTTATCTTCCTTTCTCTGCTCTTTTTGTTTTTGTTTTGGCTTTTCTCTCCTCTTTAATTTGCTGGACTAAATTATTAAAATATAAAGCAAGCCTCTGACATACCGCCTGTGCAGAAAACAAGACATAGAATAGACCCAGACGCTATTCCCAGCCCAGTAAGTGCCTTGCGTCTCTGCACGTCCGTGTTGTTGCACTAATCTCTCATCAGTACTCATTCTCCTTCTGGCCCTCCTCCCACTAATGCCAATGACCCTGTTGAGACCTGCTCACCGTTATTTGTTGTTATGTAGTTTAAACAAGTAATTGGTGCAGTGGTGATTCTGTGCTATGCTAACTTGATGTTTTCCCCCTTGCATATACCTTTGCTTATGGCATTTAGCTGACTCTTTTATCCAATTTGACTTACAATTGTGACTGAATACAGTTTGAGCAGTCGAGGGTTAAGGACCTTACGCAAGGGTCCAACAGTGGCAAGTTCAGTGGTGGAGTTTGAACTGGTAGTTAGCTTTCTGATTACTAGTGAAGTACCTTAACCACTGAGCACTTTTGGAATTGGAACTAATAACTCAAGTAATTACATATAAGATTATAAGGGAAATCTGTTGCATTTGTAGTGCTAGGGTTAATAGTAAGGTATAAATGGCTCTTTGAGTATCATTTATATGGTGGCTGACTGAGACCATTGGCAGGTCATTGGTAACCACCTGGTCCAGACCCCTCCTCGTCTCCTTGCATGCGAGCTAGTTTTATCCTTTGCATGCCCTACTCAGTAGTGGAATGAATAAATACATAGCTTTACTGATTTACATTTATCTTTGTAAAAAAACATCTACATGCTGTTATATCCAACAGTGACATGAAGAGATTTCTTAATTTTCACATGGGATCAGTTGAGTGTTTGTGTGAGTTTTCTGGTGTTTGATCACTGTATTGTTTGTGATTGGTGTTTCAGATTCAGGTGATTGAGGATGACAAATTAAACAAAGGCAATGAGCCTTTTGTTACTGGGGTCAGAGGTCAGGTCCCACCCCTCGTCACTACTAAGTTCCAGGTTAAAGATCAAGGTAAGAGGTGTTGGTGAAACTTTATCATTTTATCGTCAGTCGTTGCAGCATAATCTGTGCTGATCTGAGAAAATGCAGTATTACCACACTGTGACATTTTGTCTATACAACAGCATGGTATTCAACATAGCATTAATTAGAGGCTAATTACAGTTTTATTTGTAATCATTGTCAATAGTCTTGTATGGAAAGCCACTGGGGCAAAAGCTATGGAATTGCTTGTTAATACTTGCCTGTCAAGATAAATATTTACATGCAACATGACTGCAAAGCAGTCACCTCACATTCAACGAACCAAAAACAACAAACGAAAATGACAAACTAAAATAAAGTTAGTGCAAAATGCATAATGTGGGGATGTACATGATCCAGAACATAGTGTCATTTTGCCTGAGTGCCACTCCACACAACGTAAGTCTAACCAAAATGGCTCAGGCATGTCCTAGTCTTCTGTCTCCCAGCACCCATCCAACTCCTGCCAATCTCCCAAACTAAAACACTGCTTTAATATACTAGCACCTTTGAGACCAGCATGTAACAAAATTTTGATACATTTACATTTGGACAAGCTGGTAACCTAAAAGGGAGACCACATGCTAACACGTTAATATGCTGATATTTTAAAGGGTAGATAAAGAAAGTTATTAAAAGGTGTTCATACTTCTAGCAAGACAGGCAAGATTGTGCAGTCTTTCTTTCTTTCCCTCTTTTTAAGATGTGTGCTTTTATTTGATTGAAACATGAGATTTACTTCTTCCTCTGTAGACACTAAATAGGTTTTTTGTAAGAAACAGTGTAGTTGTTACAGCCCTGGTTTTTTCCTTGTTGATTAGCTATATCAAAGTGGTAAGGTAGGCACACCTTACTAGATAATTATCTAGGATGATCTAGGATGTGTGTTGACATGCGTCATTTTCGTTGTTCGTTATCATCCTTGAAGATATTCCACTCATGCATGTCTTCATTTATGGCTTTTTGTTGGCTGAGAGTATACATTTCTAGAAAATTTTGAAAAGAAACTTTGATGAGCAAAATTGTACAAATGTGTTAAACATGTATTTCCTTGTTTTTGCCTCAAAGACTTGCCATAGTCTTCAGCCCCATTCATTTGAATATGTAAAATGACTTGTCTCTTTTAATTAAGTAATAAAGGGTGATTTATGATGCTTGCTCACAGGGAATGCCAGTCCACGTTTTATCCGCTGCACAGCCTATAACATGCCCTGTACCTCAGACATGGCAAAACAGTCCCAGGTGCCCCTGGCCGCAGTCATCAAGCCGCTGGCTACTCTGCCTCTAGACGAAGTGAGACACCGCTTCACTGTCCACTGTGTCATAGACACAGCTCTCTGCTTTCAGCTTGCTCTTCATAGTCCTACTTGTTGTCTAAGTGCAGAGTTGAGTAGAATTAACTTGTTCATGTTTAATCAGACAGGTATTGTCTACTTTTAGCCTTCTCTCATTTCTTTCTTTTCCTCTTTGTTCTTTGCTGCTCTTTTGTAGAAGCTAATGGGGGTTGGCTTGTTTGATTTTCTGACTCACACATTTTCTCCCCTTCCAGAATGGCCCTTATATAGTTGACCATGGGGAAAGCGGTCCGATCCGCTGTAATCGCTGCAAGGCCTACATGTGTCCCTACATGCAGTTCATTGAGGGCGGCCGGCGCTTCCAGTGTGGCTTCTGCAGCTGTGTGACAGAGGGTGAGCCTGACACGTTTTTATGGTCCATTAGTCATTAGTTGTCGTAGGCAGCAGTACATTAACTTCAAAAGAGTGACCTTTCTATCAGGTAACTGACTGACTCCTTTGAATGACTGACTTGTTTGGTCACACCTAAATCTCAAACATGCTTGTCAGAAAATGCCTGGATTTTTTTTTTGTTGCTCATCACTGTTAATTGTTTTTAACCCTTTCTCGTCACAGTTCCTCCCCATTACTTCCAGCATTTGGACCACACAGGGAAGCGTGTAGACTGCTACGACAGACCAGAGCTCTCCATGGGCAGCTATGAGTTCCTAGCCACAGTGGACTATTGTAAGGTGTGCATTCCCAGTTTGACTTCAATGAATTACTGAAGTTACAAGAGCCCCCTAGAATAGGTTTTAAAGTTTTGGTGTTTGTATTTATGTACTTTATTTTATTTCCTAATTTTTAGAACAACAAGATTCCTCAGCCTCCTGCCTTCATCTTCTTGATTGATGTGTCCTACAATGCTGTGAAAAACGGCATGGTGGCAATTGTATGCCAGGAGCTCAAGACATTGTTGGATTATTTGCCCAGGTACCAATTCACAACAGTTAGTACAAGTTTTGGAAAGCTTTTCTCAAGAAAGGGAAATGCTTCCATCATTCAGATGCTTAACTGCCTCGTGTGGCTGCGTGTATTCTTTTAGAGAGAACCCTAATGTGGCTTCCAATATCCGAGTAGGCTTCGTAACCTACAACAAAGTCCTGCACTTCTATAATGTGAAGGCCTCTCTGGCCCAGCCTCAGATGATGGTCGTCTCAGATGTGGCGGACATGTTTGTACCCCTGCTGGACGGTTTCCTCGTCAATGTTGCAGAGTCCAGGGTCGTCATTGAGAGGTACGCTTGACCATTCCTGTAGGGAACGGTGATGAATAGATTTTTATTTTTTTTTTTTTAAACATGGCTAATAAAGATGGTGTCCTGTCCCACAGTTTGCTGGACCAGATTCCTGACATGTTTGCTGATACACGAGAGACAGAGACTGTGTTTGGTCCTGTTATCCAAGCAGGGCTGGAAGCACTCAAGGTAATTACAGACCTTACTGCACATCTTTAAAACTTTTACCCTGGTTTACCCTGATTATGGTTAGTGAGGATATGAAATTATTGATCAGATGGTACTGGACAGTACAAAAGCTTGCACATGTGCCACGTTCTTATGCCGAAATATATGAGTGGAGTAAGATGGCTGGTGGGTGTGTCACAGGCTGCAGACTGTGCTGGGAAGCTCTTTGTGTTCCACTCCTCTCTACCCATTGCTGAGGCTCCAGGCAAACTGAAGAACAGGGAGGACAAAAAGCTGGTGGGCACAGATAAAGAAAAGGTACTGTCTAATCGCTTCTCACACTTGTACTCTTCTGCAATCCTCTTATTTCAAACTGGAACATGCATCTGAATGCAGAAATGACACTGGGGCATTGCTGAACTTTGCTGCAGATAATTTGTCCAAGAGAAAGTTTATAATTATTGATGAATCTGGGGTTTCAGATATCTTGATTGACTGACTGCCAGTCTTGTTTCCTCAGTCGTTATTCCAAGCCCAAGTGAGTTTCTACTCTAACCTGGCAAAGGAGTGCGTAGCACAGGGCTGCTGTGTGGATCTCTTCCTGTTCCCTAATCAGTACGTGGATGTGGCAACATTAGGGGTGGTCCCCACATCAACTGGTGGCTCCATCTATAAATACACTTATTTCCAGGTGAATGGATAATGTGTTTTGTTAAATCTTTAAAAGACAAAGTACCCTTTTTGTCTGGACAGCATAAAGTGCATGTCAGTAAGCTGCTGACAATAACCATGCATTGGGGTGTTTGTGTGCCAGGGCCAAGCTGACCAAGAGCGTTTCCTGAATGATTTGAGGAAAGATGTACAGAAGCAGATGGGCTTTGATGCGGTGATGAGGGTCCGTACCAGCACTGGTGAGTGATACAGGGGCTTTACTGCATACACACACGCGCACATACACACACACACACTAGTAAGACTACCAGTTCTTATTACAAAAGACAGACCTTTTACATTTTTTCAGTTGAGTTTCTTCTGTGTGTGTGTTATTTGGCTCCATTATATCCACATCTATATGGAGAGTTAAGTGATTCATGTTGAGGACACAGGAAAGGCTGGCAGGTTGGAGCAGGCTCTGATGTGGCTTTTCTGATCATGCTCTGCCAGGGATCCGGCCCACAGACTTTTTTGGTTCGTTCTACATGAGCAACACCACAGATGTGGAGCTGGCGGGTCTGGACTGTGACAAGACCGTCACAGTAGAGTTCAAGCACGACGACAAGCTCAGCGAGGAGACAGGTGCACTCATGCAGGTGTGTGAACGCAGGCGAGGGAGTGAGTGTGCTGACAGCCATGTCCCGTGACTGTTACTGACGGCGTCCGTGTCCCCCGGCCCCCTGTGTGTGTGCAGTGCGCGGTGTTATACACCAGCTGCAGCGGTCAGCGGAGGCTGCGTGTCCACAACATGGCAGTGAACTGCTGCACTCAGCTTGCAGACCTGTACAGGAACTGTGAGACAGACACAATCATCAACTACTTTGCCAAGTATGGTGAGTGAGACTCGATTTTGTCAAGCACCTTAACATGGGTTGCTCATCTACTTAGCCCACCTACAGTAAGCACTATCCAAGTGTCTCTAACGTTTTTTTTTTTGTTTTGTTTTTTTTTATAAGAAATTGTGCATGGCCCACAATACTCTATAAATGAAAGGTAAATGACACAAGTACAAGCTAAGATATGCATTTAATACATTTGTCTTGTGTTTGTATGTTCATAGCATACCGTGGTGTCCTGAACAACCCTACCAAGAATGTCCGAGACAGTCTGATAAACCAGTGTGCCCAAATTCTGGCATGCTACCGTAAGAACTGTGCCAGCCCGTCTTCTGCTGGACAGGTGAGTTGAACTTTTTTCTGGTTCTTGTTTGGTTTGGTTTTGTTTTTTATGAATTGTTGAATTTATCTAATCAATTGCTGTTGGCAGACAAGAGCAAAGTGGATGACTTAAATGTGCGTGTCCGTCTGTGTTTGCAGCTGATCCTCCCAGAATGTATGAAGCTGCTCCCTGTGTACCTGAACTGTGTGCTGAAGAGTGACATTCTCCACCCTGGAGCCGACATCTCCCTGGATGACCGAGCTTACCTGAGACAGCTGGTCAGCGCTATGGATGTAGCAGAGAGTCACGCGTTCTTTTACCCACGGCTCCTTCCAGTGGTGAGATGTGCACAGGGCATATGTCTCCAGCAACATGAATTATGGACAAAATTACTATTTAGAAATACAGTTTTAGCCTCTCCAGGAGTTTCTGCCCATATGCTGAATCAGCATTCTACTTGGAGTGTTTATGAGCAGATTCAGGTGGGCAGTTGATGTGTGGTTTTGCAGATTTTCATATTCTGAGTACACTAACTATTCTGAACTAAACAGTTACTAACTGAATAGTAGTTCCTAACTGGAAACCTGCTTAGTCAATTTGGGCAGTCTTGTTTTTTTTGTAGTATACGTTTGATAAATACACAACTTTTCCATTCAGAAGAATGATGGAATATTAGGCTTCTGACTGTGTTGATGGGGCATCTCATGTACATTTTAACATGCTCAAAAACAGGCACAAGCATTTTATATGTTCATTATATATGTTTATATGCTCATGTTTATAAACACACAAGTGTATATTTAGAAATGTATCAAAAAGAATACCCTACATCTGTCTCTAGCACAAGCTGAATGTGGAGGGTAATGCCCTCCCTGTGGCAGTAAGGGACTCTGAGGAGAGGCTATCTAAAGGGGGTGTGTACCTGCTGGAGACTGGACTCAACCTTTTCCTCTGGGTGGGGGCCAACGCCCAGCAAGAGCTGCTCCAGAACATCTTTGGTGCCCCTGCGTTCAGCCAGATAGACCCCAATATGGTATGACTTGCAATAAGCTGCTGTCAATATCGTCACCTATGTATTGTAAATGTTACTCGTCTCAGACCTGTTTCTCATATGTTTTACTGTTAGACATCTTTGCCGATATTGGATAACCCATACTCGAAGAGGCTGAGGGAGATTATTGAGTCTTTCCGGGCACAGCGCTCTCGCTATATGAAGGTACTCATGTTCTACATGGTCAGCAGTGCTTTCTGTTCGCTTCATTGGCGCGTCTCTGCTGTTCCATTTCGGCCCCCTGCTGTCACTTTGATACATCTCACTCCACTCCCTTTTCTCTTTTTTGGATCCTTTAGTCACTGCCCATGATTTATAGTCTAATGCTCTGTCCCTCTACCTGACTTGTCCCTAACTGGAGTTTCTCTTTCCTTTAGCTGATGGTGGTGAAGCAGGAAGATAAACTGGAGCTCATCTTCAAGCACTTCCTGGTGGAGGATAAGAATAACAGTGGTGGGGCTTCTTATGTAGATTTCTTGTGTCACATGCATAAGGAGATTCGCCAGCTCCTGAGCTAGGAGCCCAGCGCCTCCCTTTCCTCGTCCTCTTTATTCAGATGCGCTTTATCCTTTTTATTTGATGTAACAATAAACTAATTTCCCCTCTCTCCTCATCTCTTCTCCTGTAATATAATCTTCTCCAGGGTGAGGAATGAGCCACATATTATTGGGTCAAGCAAGAATGCTCTATCCCATTCTGGTATCAGCATGGTTTTGGTTTTTGAGGGGAGGGTGTGAGTTTTGAAGAGTGTCTGTGTGTGTCTGTGTGTCTGTCCATGGATGCTCATGTACATCAGTTAGCATATATGTATGTAAGATGGTTTTGATTGGTTCTCCATTCCCCACAGTTACTCTAGATCATCCAAGACAGTAATAAAGATCATCCAGGACAGTAATAAAGGGATCAGTTTATTCAGAAAAAAGTGTTGATCAGGCAAGATAATGAGCATGTTGGCAGGGGCACTGGCACTGTACTCTTGGTGGTTGGCTGTGTGGATGGGGAGCAGAAACGGACAGCATTGCGGCATGAACCAAACATTTTTTTTAAAAACAATGGAGTACGTTCTGTATGAAAGTAAGTGACAATTTCCAAGTCTTTTCATGAATGTTCAGTTAGACCTCTCTCTTTCAGCCATGGCCTTACTCATCCCATCTCTGTTTATTACCCATCCTTGTGATGTTCTGCTTTATTTTTGTTACCATCATTGTAATCTTTATTGTTTTTAAAGTGTCAGAAAAACCCTATGACTAATAGATGATTTGGGAAGCTGAGTGTATTTCGAGTGTACTGTTCTCTGTCACACAAACATCTAACTTTTGAGATATAATGCTCACTATAAAATTCTATGCATCAGTGTAGCTGTGGATGGAGGAGCAGGAAATATATGAGCCTATTACCTGAATTTAGTAGGAACAGATATTGTGCCCTTATCTATAATAGCCAACGTTTGTGGGCCCCTTGGCTTCCATGTTAAGTGGCCATGCATACAGCTGTGTTGTAGTGAGTGCTCTGATAATGGATAAAGGATTCTCCTATTGTGGAGAGAATATGGACCCTTTAGGATATCTCTCAGAATGGGCCAGAAGTTGTAGTTCAGATAAGCCAGCTGGACGGCATTTATTCACTTGAGCTTTTCTAAAGGAGGATGGGGATTGTAGACTAGATGGTAGCCATCTTCAAAGGAAGCTTCGCTACTTGGGCGTCTACCACAGGAGCAGGAACAACTGTACATGATGTTCCTGGTGTATACTAATTTTCTTTTTATTTTTTCTTTCTTTTGTTTCGTTTTGTTTCTCTCCCAACCCTCTTTTGTTTCAGTGTATGATCCACTAGTGACCTGTACCTTGAATGCCCTGATCATCCTATATCATTTTACAATACAATTTTATTTTTTTTTTCTAAATCTGTTTTGAAGGGTTGTGATCCTGGGGCAGGTGCAGTCTATTGGCTTCTTTACAGCTAAGCATGAGTGCTCTGCCCTGGTTTTGTCTTTCTAGTGAAACAATCTTTGTACAATGAAAGCCTACAGCAAGATGGGAGTGACTGAACTGCCGCTTTCTGACCATTTTCAATATGGGCAACGTTTTGGAGCACGTGAGATTGTGACCTGAAAAGCAATCAACACAATACGTTGTCATCACACTTATTACATGTACAGAATTAAAAACCACGTTTTAAAAACAATGCTCAGCTGGTGTGCTTTGTTGGATGTTTTCAGTGGTTTAAAAAGTCCCCATTATGGTGACCAAGGGCAGGGAAGGTTGCATTATCCAAGATTCATCTTTCTATCTCTGACTTAACTTTTTTTTTTTTTTTTTTTTTTTTTTTTTTTTTTTGAACCACCCCCACCCCTTCCGTAGAGTGGTTACAAAGTCATGATGAAGTGAGAGACTGAGGGATGGCTTCAAAATGTGATTTTTTATATTAATCCTAATCATACCATAATCCTAATTTATAACTATATTTGAACAAAGGTGGATCCTAGTGAAGTTCATGAAAGTGAGGGATCTGTATTTGAATGAGGATTTGTCCCTTTTCATCGCATTGTTTACTCAGCTTCATTCCTGGCTTTATTTACTGTACAGTAACATCACGGTGTCAGTGTATTCTAAGGTTTACAATTCACATCTGTTCTATTTTTGCCATATAACCACAAATAAAGACCTACATTTATTTGTTGACTTCTGCCCTCTTCCGACTTGATTGCTGCTATTATCACATCAGGGCTTCTATTGGCAATCAAGTATATAACTCAGCACCCACTTGAGCTAGAGTTTGTAATTGTACACCTACATAAAGTTTCTAATAAAGTAGGTGTAATAACATGGGTTTGTGTTTCTGATCTTGCTTCTTTATTTTAATTTATCAGTTGTAACTGCTGCACAGATCCTTTCACTCGTGTGACACAGGAATGACCATAATATTTTACAGAATTAATGAATCCGAGTGTGACTTCATTAAAGGATATTTTGGTTTCTCACAGCACTCTGCGTGTGAGCCACATATTTGCAATCCTGTATTATATAGATAAAAGTAATGCTATTTTGAAACCAGAAAGCTAAGAATGTATTCTTGTGCATTTTTAGAATTTGCACACTAAGCTGGTGCTCTTTGGATGACATCTGAAAGACCCTGCACTGTGGTTAAAGTGCTTGTACTGAAATTCTTCCCTGTATGTGCTAGATTGAGTGGCTTTAATTATATACATATCACTCAGTAGCACTGCTCCGAGGATGCAGTTTGGTGGTGGCTCTGCCATGTCTCCTTCTTTTATATAATGGACGTTTTGGCTTATTTTAAGTATGGACCTAACAATCAGAACTCAAATGTTTGCCACATGAAATTTGCTGCAAAAGGCCAAACAGATGGTTAATTTTCAAAATACAATCAGCTAACTTGAACTTCCAGAAAAGACCATTTGAAAGAAAAAAGATGTGGTTATTTGTTTCAGTGGCAGGTTTTCAGCATTTGGAAGTCTTCTGATCCAGCTTTATTGGTGGCTGACATGGCCTGCTTTATAGGTAAGGCCGTGCTCTTTCTTCCACATTGTAGTGTTGGGAATTCCCACTATCATTATTGTCTCTCTTTACTGGTCTGCCTTATAAGCTCTTTCTATAGATATGCTTGCAAGCAGTATTGATTAAATAAGACACCTGCTCAGCTGCACACTCTTAGATTTTTCATCTGTAACATGCTCACTTTCATGCAAACATCCATGCAAATCCATTTTACATGAACTTCCTCTAAAGGACCATTTCAAACATGTACAATAATTTAACACTTTACATTTAACACTCAAATATTCTAATAGTCTGCTTATTTTCCATCATTTCCTTCATCATTCCCAAACCTCCCATTACATGTGTGCACATTGTAGCCTGAAGCAAGGAGTGACAAATCAATAGCTTTTTTACCATTTTTTTCTGCAAGAAAATGCATACTTAAATAATCCCAAATTATTAAAATTGGCATACAAATAAAACTGCTACTGGCTTTTTTGACAAAATAGGACCAAGATTGTTCTCTCAACAGTCTCATCCTTTATCATATAGTTAACATTATCAAGGCCTTATGAGGCAAGGCATTTAGGTCACACTTTTGATCAAATACCACAGTGATTAGCTTCAGCACAGAGCATCACTGTTTGCTTAGTTGACAGAGCCAGGTATGACAGACCTAGCCTCTCTTCTATCTCAGGTCAGTTTTGCCTCTGAGCTAAGCACACTCTGAGCATGAGCCACACGATATGGAAGAGCATTTTTTCAGAATTATCATATTAGCAGAGTGTGTGCTGGGTTGAGGTGAGACTTGTGAAGGAAACCTTATAGTCTGTTGACATACATATCATAGAGCAGGTTAATAAAACCATGCTGACCTTAGTATCTGTAACGTTGCATTTGACAAGTTTGTCCAGCAGATGTCGCTCTTCTTTAATACTGAGCACACTGACCAAAATTTCCCTACTCTGTTCCCTTCAGTACCGCTCATAATATCCAAATCACTATACATTTATGCAGAAGTTTCATATCCCTGTCTTCCCTCTGGACAGTTGCAGATGAACTTTCTGTCAGATCTGAGAGCAGCAGACGGGAGGCAGGACTGGGACCATCTGTGTGTATGCATGTGAGTGTGCGTGTGCTCATAAACATGCATGTGTGCACACTGGTGTATAGAAGGACAGCTTTACCCGCCCACCAGGATGACCACCTGCCTCCTGCTGCATCACTACCTGTCAGCTATGTGGGTCACTGCTGTCTGTGTGTGTATGTGTGTGTGTGTGTGTGTGTGTGTGTGTGCCCTCAGTTACCTGTCCTCATTCTGAAATTCTCAGTCTAACACCACTTTTAGTGTTGTTTAAAACAGGAAATGCACAGTAGTGCCTTAACAGTGTCATCACGTCACACCCAGTTCTGATCTTCAGCTCATGATATGATGCAACACTGGCAGAGGGCCACTCCATGAGCGGATATTGAGGCAAGTTATGATCCGACTGAATGGTCATTGGCATGTGTGATAAAAATGCACGTACACTCACACACACTCTCTCACTGTTTGTTGCTCAGAGGGAGGCAGGTGTTCATGTTCTTGTCAAATGAGGTCAAAAGTGTACTATACATAGTCTGGTTTTGCACTATCAAAGAAAAAAGGGGGAAAGCAGAAAGATGTGCATGGGGGGTTTAGTGCCCCTCCCCCTGCTCCCCACTGGCCCCCAGCTCGTCCATCACTCCACATCGCACATGCAGAGGACTCGCCAAGGGGAACCCAGGAGCGTGCCACAGAACCATTTCTTTCACTGACCTCAGAACAGTTTCTGATGCTTTGTGAAGGCTAGCCGCAATGCAGCCTGCTATGCAGGAACCTGAGCCCAAATCAGCTTTCAAACGGGGTCACTCATCTCTACAGCAGCACACTTGCACTGACCCATATTGTAGACAGCCCAATTGCGCCACTGCAATAGAGGCTGGCTTTGCTCTTACCAGTCCTCTGTCAAGGGCACCGAAACGCCCATGGCTGATGGTTTCACCCTTCATAGGACAAGACCCATTATATCAGGCAAAAATTACAATAGTTCAAGAAGTATTTACCAGTATTCAAAGTCACTCTCATTGCACAAATTCAGATAACATTAGAATTCAAGTTCTATGAGCAAAATATCTTAGTGTACATACAAATATAAGTAGTTTTTTTTTATTTTAAAATCAGTTTAGAAAAGCCCAAGCCTCCAAAAGTGAATGTGTCTAATGTCTTGTGTCCTTGATCCAGATGGTTAGCTGAGTACGTGTGAGAGGAGAAGCATCATCTTCACCCCCCCCCACCTCCCCCACCACCACCACCAGTGTACAGGCACCAGGTCCACCTGAGTCATCCATCTACACTGCTGGTGACGTTGGTGTGTGTGTGTGTGTGTGTGTGTAGAGGACAGATGTAGGATGCTGGGGACTCACACTGATGCCCCCACTGTGAGAATCTGCACAGCATGAAAATAAAACCTCTTCAGAAAGAGCATTTTAAGATGGACAACTTCAATCTATTTAGCTATGTGACTGACTTCCTTTAGTTGCATAAACATCAACCAAAAGCTAAATAAAGTAACCCCTGTTCAGTGCAGCACAATGTGTCTCTATCTCATGTCCAATTGTCAATGTGATGTGATCTGATAACACAACACGTTGAACTGATTATTCTACCTTTCTCTCTGTTACTTGATCGCTTTATCACAAGACTCATTCAGACAGATTAATCTTGAAAAATATGTTACCAGACTGAATTTGGGTTATTTCAAGATCTGAGTCCTGTTTAAACAGATGTTGGTTCTATACGGATGTATTTCATATTATGTGTAAGATTGGATGTGTGAATATTTGTTTTAAAGGTTCAGGTTAAGGACTTGTCTTAATTCAATCTGTCCTCAGAAGCTCACTGACTTGGAAAAGCCATAGTGTGTCCTCTCAATATTTCTTGTGGAAACTCTGCACAGTTGTTATCAGTCTGGCCCCCTTCAAGGCAGCATACTGGTTGGCCAATTTGATTTTGCACTGTATTGCTCTGTCACACCGTATGTGAGCTGTGGGAAAAGGAGTATGGTGGAGGCAGGGATCCTGCCTATCTCTGTCTCTGACCGGTGCTTTTCAGTTCAGGACCATAATGGCAAATCCCAGATGAAGATGTCATGAACCATTATAGTAGGCTCTCAGTATACTGTCATGCATCATGTGTGTCTGAGTACATAATGGCAAATTTGTTGTATTGCACCTAAGTGACAACTCTTCATTGTATTCCATAACTTATAAAAACAAACAAACAAAAGAACCGTGACTGTGTGTTTCCAGAACTGACGTCTGTTTGATTCTGTCATATTGCACTGCCTGTTAGTGCCTCTGAAGCTCACCCTGCAGTTCATTTAAGTGTGACATGTAAATACACACACACACACACACACACACACACACACACACACACACACACACACACACACACACACACACACACACACACACACACACACACACACAGGCGTGCGCACGCAAGGTGAGCTACCCAGACTAGACTGAGATGTAGAGTTCTTTCTGCTTGAGTATATGTCTCTTCATTTGTTATTCACATTCTTAGAGCTTCGGTGAAGGACTGTCAAGAAAAGAAAGAAAAGCAAAGCTACATGAATGCTAATTCAATTAAAGAAAACTAGTTTAGCCTGTTAAACTGATTTGAAAAATTGTTCATTATCTCTTAGTCCAGTAGCATGGCATAGGCAGCTGTGGTTTATTTGAACATCAAGGCTGACGAAACATCATCTAGTTGCCTGCTTTCCTATTCAGTCTCACAGACATGAACTCCCAAAAGCACAGCCATAGATATGCCACTCACTCGTCTACTTAGAGAAAGGAGAGCGAGAGTGATATATGACACCTACAGGCTCGCTCTTGCTCTCTCTCTTTCTATCTTTCTTTTTTCTTTCTCTCTCTCTCTCTCTCTCTCTCTCTCTCTCTCTCTCTCTCTCTCACACACACACACACACACACACACACAGCTCTATAACTGAGAACTCACAGACACTATAGTGCACAAACATGAAAACCCAGACTATGAAACAAAACATTTTTAAACCTGAAATCAGATTGTCTTTACACACAGAGCCACACTAATACATTGTAGGATAACTCCAGCATCCACAGAACTGTCGTGTACATGTCACCAGCTCCATGCTCATGATAACAGAGAAACATCCACAGTTTATGTCTGCAGGCTACAGAGCTCCCCAGACAGTATAACATATTCCCATCATGTCAGCATGACACAGGCCCCAAATGCTGAGGAAAGCATGGGACTGGAGCAAGCCATAACAGCCAGCAGATAGGGAGTTGCATGCATGTTGCTCAAAGCCATTAGCACAGAGCTCTTTAGCTTTCTTTAGCTCTTTTTGCTCTCTCCATGTTCTTTTAAAGGCACTCTTGGCATATAATTCTCCACATGTGGGAGGGTCTCTCACTGCTATAGGAAGAGGTATAAGTAGTATGAGGTACATTGTATACAGATGACAATATCATCTTAAAATCATGTGTAAATGTATGACATACCAAGCAAGTGACTAATACACATAGACAGAACACATGCACCTATGAAGATACAAGCATATGCATAGCTACGTATTAAAACATACATTCAAGTATACATATATGTACACCTACTTTCATATACACATTTGGAAGGGGAAGAAAGTAAAATAAATAAATAAAATATATAAAACATATTTAAAAAATTATTATTATTACTATTATTATCATCATCAACAACAACATTATTATTATTATTATTATTAATCATCATCATCATATCAATTACAGTAATCAATGACTATTATATACTCGTCCTGAGATGCATTTGGCCAATAATATACTCGACCTGAGATGCATTTATTGATTTCTATTATATGAATGTCAAAGGAGCCATCAACCCTTGACCTCCATCCATGCCAGACCTGTAGGCCAGTGGTAAGACCTGTAGGCCAGTGGTCAGTACCTGAGCCTTCTTAGAGCCAAGACATAGTGACATAGTGACAATGGATATGAATGCATGTGGCTTTTTTTCTATCTTCTTTTGCTGTTTTTATTAGGTGACTATGCTCCATGTCTACATAGGTTGGATGGGTGGGTTGCATGGGTTGTATTTTGCTTTTTGTTGTGTATTACATATGTAAAGTACAAAATAACAGAAATATTTGTTTAAGGACAAACATTCTGTATTTTGTACTCATCATTATTTCAAAATAAAAATTATTTAAAAAAAAACCTACCTGATACCCACTGGGAACTCTGGGCCTTGTGTCTGATGCCCAGTGAAGCAGTATACATTTACATGCACAGTATAACAGCTGGTAGTGGAAGTGGGGGGGATCTCTAATGAGAGTAGACATGTTTTAGAGCCAAAGAGTAATGAACGACCAAAAATTGTTCATATTTCTTGAACTATATTTAGCCAGAATTTCTAGATAAACAGTCACAAAAACAATGAATCAGATTGCCTTCTGGGTTTTTACATTTATGGCAAAGGTTTATATATATATATATATATGAGAGAGAGAGAAAGAGCGATTTATAATAAATATAAATATAATATGAGGGACATTCAACAGCATCCAGCTTCCATTACAGATTCAAAATCTTTTTCCCCATAGGGCCTTAGTTTTATCAGCATGTTCTGTTCTACATTTAATCAGCAACCGATAGACGCACTGAGCTGCTGACTTAGTCTGAGGTCCTTCCCTCAGTAATTGTTCTACTGGGGATAAAGAAAATCCAATAGTATATGATTTGATATGAATAGAGTGGTTACAGAATGACGGATTTGCATATATTTCAAAGAGTCATTCTGATTAACTTTTAATTTAACCACTGCCTTTTGTGATGGCAGTGATGACATGCATAAAGTTGGGTCAACAAAATTATACATTTACACAAAGGAGTAACTTCCCTTGCTGATTTCTCATTTTCTAGTGAATATATTCATGTTTGCCATTATCTGAGCTTGCCGTGCTGTAAAAATGCTCTCCTAATCTTCTGATGTACAAATCTGTTGTAATGGTAAATACCATCTGGTTCATGTTAGTGAAAAGTTTCCACAGATCAACATTAGTTCATGAGGTGTAGGTCCTGCATAAGCACTTAGTGAAATCACTCTTTATTTTCCGGGTTTTGGATAGGAATGATCATTTTAATCAGTTTATACCATTTCATGTGATGCAAAACAAAAAGTACTGCTTCTTGCCATATGCTGTGGTTTTATTCATTGTCTTCAAAAGGTCTCTCACTAAAACTGAGCTTGAATGGTGATGTACAACTTGCATCTACAGTACTAGGCTGACCACTGCTAGAACTGTATAATTGACATCTTTTCATCATTGTCTAGGCTTTTGTTTCAAAAACTGAAATCATACGACTGCAAGCACTTTCATCTGAAATACTATCTGCAGAACCATGTTCATATTCATCGCTTTCCACACTGCTGATGAAGCAGGTTTCATGGCTGCTTACCTCATAAAGTTATAAAAGACAATATAGCCTACATGTGAAAACTACCTGTTTAATGTTCCCAGCCTGAAGAGTCCTTGTTTCCACTTGTGATTGCTGTACATAATATTGGTAACCAGCAAACATTTAATTTAGCACCTACCAATTTATAAAAACAAACAAACAGTAGATTTCAAAATGTACCAAGACTTGGAAAGATTTCATATTTAATCTATTATTAGAAAATGAGTGAAATGTGACATTGTGATTTTTCTTTTTAAAACAACATCGCAAATTTTAGTGTGTTATATACAACTAGAAAAATAAATGCTTTTTTTTTTTTTTTTTTTTTTAAATCTGAACTAGGAATAAAAACTTATTGCATCTGATCATTTCCAATTTAGATCCCAGATAATGACTTTCTTTTTCCATGACACTTTGTGGCACCTAAAACAAATGGAAGTGACAATTAAGCCCAAAGTGTTTTAGCAAATTAAAACCAGCCTGAAAAGCATCAATGTATATAAAGCAAAGCTTTCTTTAAGCAAAACAAACACAAAGCTTTTTCTAGAAAAATACTTAACATCTGAAAGTAAGTGAAGACTTGGTTTGAAATTTCATGTTAAAAGACAGAGTGGGGGAGGTGCAGCTATTCACTTGTTAATTGATATAACTCCTATGCCAACACTAATAAAGTATATTATACATTGTGAGACCTTAACATGCATCATGTATAAAGTAGGGAAAACACAGTTTCATACCTTGTTGCAAAAAGTAGATTCATGCTGTGAATGTTGTGTGATGATCTTCTCTAGAGGCAACATCTATCTTCATACAATAACAGTGAGCTTCCATTCCATTTTTTGGCAGCTGAATTGGGTACAACAGTTACTAATAAGCCTATTTTCTAGTTAAAACTAAACATTTAACATGATAGAAGGAGACTGATACTGTAACATAAGTAGATATTGTAGAACAGAAAATGGGCAGAAACTCTGACTGGAGTTTTTGATGGCTTCCACTTTTCTCCTAAATAAAAACACTCCTCCCATATAAGGAGTATGTCAGGGGCCTGGTTTGAGTTAAACCAGTGTGTTGAAGGTGTGATTACAATATTGCTAGTGACGGTTACAAGATTGGAGTCACAAAGATGGTATAAGGTGGACCATAACTGTAATTTACAACATACTAACATTTTAGATATATAATTGTAGAATTAAAAAGACATCTTTACAGAATCTAGGGTCCAGGGTCATTGGGTCAGCAGGCCAAGGGCAATAAACTTATAACAGTGAAAGATTTCTAGAGTAATTAAAGTAGTCTAAATGCTGTTCCCAAAAGGAGTGCAAACAGAGGTTCTCTAATACTGGCATTGCACTAAGTGTAATGGAGCCATGAAAGCACATCAGTGAGACAGAAAGAGGAAGAAGAACCTCCTTGCAGCTGCAATAAGGAAGGAGTCAGATGAAATGAGATTAGGGTTAGTAGACCCAGAGCACAGTAAAGGTGCAACATCACAGCTAAGGAGTGATAGAGATATGAGATGAGGATGCTCCAAAAATGTAAGGAACTGGAGTAAATAATTAGCATTATTAAAACACTGCATAGGTGAGATAGAATACAGGTTGGTTCTGTGGTTGTGGACCAAGATGAAACATATCCCTCAGCACTAGCAATGAGGCATCAAAAAATTAGTATTAAATTAGGAATAGTTAATGTACAATGTGGCTGAAGTCCTGCATCAAATTGTTGCTGATGAGTAGTTAGACAAGAGGGCATTTTGCAGCATTGCTCAGGTGGATCTGAAAACGTTCTAGTACACAAAACCAGGAGTGGCTGATAAGGTAGGAGAGAGTACTCACTATCACTTCTACAAGAGTAAATGAAATTACATTTAGAAAATACACAGCACAGCTGGGGTTCAGCTTTGAGGTGGCTGGGTCAAGCACAGCCTGCATGATAGAAACTCATGTAGTGCATTGCCTGGTCTAGAGGTGGTATCTCAAAGGTGTCACAGTGAAGAAAATTAAGTAGGTGAGCATAGTCAGCATGAGAAAAGGAGAGGGGTTCAAGAAGCAGCACTGAATAAATGTCTTAAGTGAGGTATATGAAAACAGAAAACACTCCTATGCCTATACTGGCAGAGTACATTCTACATTGTGCAGACTTATCATTTACATTGTGAAATATGCATGAATTAAAGCAGTTTTACTTATCTGGATGTCGGAGGCAAATTTGTACTGTGAATGCTATGTAGAATGGAGATCACCCAAAATGATCATAGAAATCAAAATTGTATATACAAGTAGAAAGGCAATGTTCTAATCAACCCTAGACATACATAAGCTCAGAATAACAGTTTGTTCTTTATATCCAATGTTTCTTTTATATAATGGAAAAGATGCTCTAAAAATACATTCAATACTTGGTATCTAATTATCCACCATTGCTACAAGAAGTAACATTCTTACTTTACTCCTCCAGGGACAATCACCATCTCCATAATTATACATTTTGTCCTCTCCAGGTGTCTCTTTAAGCCAAAAAACCCCACAAATGGGGTGTTCCTTCTATGATTCTCTTCATTTTGCAGTTGGAGTTAGTGTGGTCTGCCAGAAGTGCCATCTCTTACTCTTATAGCATCAATACTGAATTTGACTAAAAAGAGGATAGTTATATAACTGTGTCACTGTCAAATTGCTCATTTTATATTAGCATTATTAAAGCAATACTCATCACAGTTAACTTCTTTGTCTTTTAAGTAATGACAATTCTTTAAAAATATGTAAACAGCTTGACATGCAGCAAGAGCTGGAGAACATAAATGCTGCTGATTTTAACAGATAATGCAGACCTATTCCAGGTGCAGATAAGGAACATAAACCAAAAAACTGAAGAATTGCTTTAATTCTAAATATCACCAATTCTTATGTCATCTCAATGGAAGATTGATTGTTACCTAGCTAACAGGGTTGAATAACCACTACTAGCTAATTACTGAGAAAGCTGTGGGTTTATACTCAAACATGGTTCATTTAATGAAATATTTTAATGGTATATGCTTTACAAACATTTTCCTGGAACTGAAGCACCCATTAACATACTAGTTACCTCACTGGCTCAAACTGCCATCAATTTCTTAATGTTTCAAACAGTCATAGTTCACCACCACATAAACCACATAATTGTGTCCACAATTGTTTTTACAGTTTTTGGCCATAGGGGGAGTGTATACACTTTTTATGGAGTATGTCCATGCTGGGACATAAGATTTTAATGGGGGAGATTCTGCTTAAATAAGTAGACATGTTGCTTAACTTCCTGTAAACTCTGTTTGAGGTCCTCATGATGACACACATCCCCACCTTCAAAGTGCGCATGCTGGTTGAAGTCCCCATATTATACGGTTTGCAAGTACATGTACATACATGCACATGCACACACACACACACACACACACACACACACACACACACTTAATTCTACCATGCCATTCTCCTCTAACCGGTCCAATGAATTTCATATAGCTTTCATCCCTTTAGTCCCATCTGCAAACTCTGCTATCTATCTTTCTCTTACTATCTCGCTTACCTCCACTTTTCCTCTGCTGAACTCAGCATCTATTGTTCTTCTTTGCCGTGCGTGTGTGTGTGTGTGTGTGTGTGTGTGTGTGTGTGTGTGTGTGTATATATATATATATATATATATATATATATATATATATATATATATATATATATATATATATATATATATATATATATATATATATATAAAGCAGAGGTCTTGGTGAAGGGGAAGATGCTAACATGAGGTGAAGTGTGCTGCACATTGTTACATGCACATGCTGTGAGAGGGCACGGGCCACCTTCCTGCTGGCCTTAGCTGGCTAATGCTGATGCTGAGAACAATGCTAACCTTAACCCACAACACACTGTCCTCACAATCTCTCAATTACAGCTTGTTCCCATGCCATGATACTTGATTTCTCAGAAAATAAAAAAAAAACTAAACTAAACAGTTGCTGTCACTCGAAGTGCCCTTGCAGACAGTGGGTAGGTGTTGGGGCTGGGGCGGGGAGGTGGCATACTCTTTCACATGCTTTCAGTACACTCATCACCTGATCTTATCAAGTCATTAATGTATTCATGTCTACGTTTTACACCAAATTCTGTCAGGTTGCCTATTGTTCTCTCCACCACCCACATCATAAGTATACACTGCCCTCTTTTAAAATACCGCTCTGCTTTTGAGGAAGGCTGTTTCCCTCTAATGGAATGGGCATCTTCTGACTCTACAGCACATTAAACATTTATAAGGGTTTCAACAGTGCTGTTGTCCTGAATGGATCCTGATGGAGGTTTTACTAAAGATGACTGACACTATAGACTTGCTGGATGTACGAGGTCAGGCTAACAGCCATGCTGATGGTGCAAAAGAGATGCATAGCTCAATCTGTGTATGAGAGCGTATGTGTCAGAAGAGTGTGCCTGAACTTTAACAGGTTCTCAACGGAAGGAATACATGGCAAACTCAGAGCTCTCTTAGGCTAGATAATTTAGAGAGGAATGGTGACATTGATATTTATATGAGTGTATCTTTCAGTAGCTCTCTCTTAACCCTCTCAATCTCATTTTCAGACTTTAGTCATTTCTGGTATGTCTAGACATTTCTGTGTTACATTAGTTAGGTACAATCAAGCAATACTGGACCTTACCAAGAGCACTTATTAAAATATGAATGACCATAACAAGGACATTAAACACCTCCCTTGTAAACCAGAGTGAGTATGGAACCTAGATACTATGGAAAACCATTTATACCTGTAACATATTTCTATATTTTCATCATAAATGCATTATGAATGCAATATTTGATCCTACTGATGACCAAATACATTTTCTGCTTATCCACAATCATTCATTTTCATCTTGGCCTTCATCTGTCATGTCATTAGATAGTAGAAGTTACAAATGTCTTAAATTGAGTAAATAATGTGCCTCACACATAGTCATTTATTAATGTTTCTTGGAGTTATTATGCATTATTTAGTTAGAGTCATCCATAAAGTCATTCACCTACCTGTAGTGAGTGGCCAACCGATCACTTCAGATATTATATGGTGAGGCTAGAGGAAAACCTTGTACCTCTCATCTTGGGAGTTTAAAAATAAGACCATTGACCTCTATTGACTGCTGACTAATTTATGTGCTTCTCTTCCGGGATCCTTGTGTTGTGGTATGAGTTGTAAGAGGTTATTTCATTCAGCTATCACCTTTAGAAACAAAACAACTGAAAATCATTCAGAAGTAAAAAAAAGACATAACCATGTCAATTCTTTAAAATTGTAACGTCAGAATGCAAACTCTAAAGATTATCACCTTAATCCCCTGGGTGTAGACTGTCAGCCCACTTTGTATTTAAAGTGGGCAGACAGCAAATGCACAGTCCTCCTGCTGGCATGCACTGGGTGCTTTGGTCAGGAATGGAGATTTTCTCAGCTCCTTTGCATGATTTCTGACTCATGCTGTCAGTGCCTGAATGTTTTGCATGCCATCATGTTTCTGTAGATATTTAAACATGCCTGATAGGATCTGCAGCAGAGCTGAGTTTTACTAATACCCAAAGTTCTAAAATACTCAAATGCTTATAAATTAGAATGCTGATGATGGTTTGCTGTATGATGTAGTCTAAATTAGAAATTGCAGCAATGTGATATGGCTACACATATCATTACACATATATTTCATGTATCCTAATGATGCAAAGGATTCACATACTCATCTTTATATCTTCACCTTTAAAAACCTTTAAATTAGGCTTTTAAATAACAAGAACTAAAGTGATGAACTTTTGGTCCCTATTACTTTATAGTTAGTGAGCGTGCCAGTAAAGGAAAGATTGAGCACAGACCACTAACCAGCTGTGGCTGAGAAAGGCCACTACCCATTCCTGAGTGCTCTGCACTGAACACCATTTAAGGGAATGTACTGCTAGAATAGACATTTAACAGCCAATATAAATGTTATCACATTGTTGCAATGTTCCTATCTTAAAATGTGTGCACGCTACAATTTGTATGTCACTTTAGTGTTTCTTTGAACATAGACCAGACTTTCCCATTTACAATATTGATTTACATTAGAAGCACACACTATCATGTCTGTGTATAGCAACACAGAAGCATTTGCAAACACACACAACATGTCCCAAGATTACCAAGCCATAGCAGAGGCAAGAAATGTGGAGTGTAGCTGGGTTTACTTAAACTACAGACAAAAGAAAGGAAGTTAATTTAATAAAGTGGAACCATATGTGTTGGCAAAATGCATTATCAAAAGAAGGGATGATTTATGACAAAATTAGGCCCAATCCCATTCCTTATTTTTACCCCAAAGTAGTTAGGGTAGTAGTTGAAATCTTACCATTTGAAATGGGACAACCCTTCAAGAACCCGAAATATCATCGGTAGTCCTTGATGGTGTTTATGTAAACTCAATAAGTTGTTGTCAAATATTTTCAATATGCTTTCCTTAGCTGTGGTGGTCTCTCTTGCATGGGCTATAAGCATCCCTTTGTGGATGTCTGCAGTTATTCACAACTCAATTTCACATATCAACCAGTCACCAAGTTAAAAAAAGAGCACTGATTCATTACTAGGCTACTAGTGGTGCTCTGTAGGCAACTCTGCCAGACTGCATTAATAATAGAGGAGGGGTAAAGTTCAGCAACCTCGTTGCTGGACTAGTTAAATTGTCATGCACAAATCAGCAATAAGATGTAACGTTAGCTGGATAGCTACTGGAATATCGTACTGCTAGTGATTTGTAAACTTGTTATGAAGAAGACCATAATACATTGAAACAATATTAAACTAAGATCATGCTCATCATACTTTTTATATCTTTAACAAAGAAAACATTTAGATTTGTGGGTTTCTTTGGTTGCTCACTTAGCATTCTTGCTAGTGAATCACAAGACATTCTGAGAAATTTCTCATAACATCATATTTGGAGAATACCTTTGAAAAAACTGTGCTGTAACCCTTTCTCAGTGGTATTGAAATCTGGACCTTGAATGAAAATCCGCTCCTGTATCCTTTGTAGTTGATTAAATGATCCATGCAACTGGTTGGCCACTGGACATGGACCTTGAGGACTGTGATTTCAGCACTTCTGATCTCAACAAGAATCGTAACACCCTACCCCTATGGTAAATACGCAAAATGGAGGGGTAGGGCTAAGTAGTAGGGGCAAGGGGTAAAATTGGGTTGGGCCTTAATCTAATGTAAAATATATAAAAGTGAATGAACTGGAAACACACACAATCACAGGCTTTTTCATGAAGATTCTGACATCCCCCCCTCTATAGTTTAGAGCTATAATCTGGATTAATCTTAATTTGTGTTTTTTATTGTATTTGAAAACTCAAAACCTCACATAAACATTTCTTGTCTATCTCTCAAATATTCTTACAAGATGAAATACCACATGATTGTGCAGCATCAGATTAATATTTTTAGCCTTAGTTTTTCTATGAAAAAAGCATTCACACCTGTCATCAGATGAGGTTTTCACAAATGTCACTAAATTGTCTAATGCATATATTAGCAATATTGTGTATAAATGTAAGATCTCTACTACTGATTGCACTTTGTTGATGTGTCATCAGGAGTCAGTATACCTACAAGCAATTTCAAAGTACAATTTGTTTTGTTTGGTCACAAAAAAAAAAAAGTAGCACAATTGGGCCTACCGCTAGTGGCATCTTAATTTAGTCATAAATATAAGTCTCTAGAATTTATCAAATGTAATTTAAAACATAGATAGATAGATAGATAGATAGATAGATAGATAGATAGATTAATTGGAAACAAACAGCATTTTAATTTAAAGAAGTGCCTTACGCATAATCATGACTTTGCTCGGTTCTTTGAAGTCTCGCGTTAGTTAGCGTTATTTCCCTCCACCCCCACCAACCATCCCTTTCTCTCTTTCCGTCTGTATCTCTCTCCCGTTCTCACTGGAACACATGAAATTTGGAGGCTCTCCTCCCGAAACAAGAACACAGCAGTCATCGAAGCGATCGGCGATACCCCCTCCCCACATAACATGGCTACAATTGTAACCTCGACCAGGTTTACCGACGAGTATCAGCTTTACGAGGAGCTCGGAAAGTAAGTGGTTGAAGCACTTTGGTGTCTTCCGCGCAACTTACTCCCTTTATTTAATTCCATTGTTTTAGTTGGATGTTGACAACAGGGAAATGACTTGCAACTACTCGTAAACCGTTGTGAAAACCACGCATGGAGCCTTCCGGATTAAATCCGAGATGTACTGATTCCGTGTTTTTGCAATCTTAAACGGGAAACACTTCGGCATATGTTGAATGTTTACGCCTTTGACTTGAAATGCTTGCCACACTCCAACCATATGCTTACAGCGGTACTTTTTGTAATAAACATTGGTGGTTTGTCTTTAATTATCGAAATGGTTGTGTTTTTGTAAGGGATCATATGTGTTGTGCTGTAGGAGGCGATTTGTTTTGTTCTGCAGCAATTTAGCTGTAATAAATATGTGTTATCAAACTGATGAGCGACGCAAAAATGTATATGGGCTGGTAGCTTCAAAAAGATACACACTAAAATGTAATGGGTAAAAGCGCACACAATTACTTCTCAATATATTTGTAAGGTTTTTCTAATGGATGTTTTTAGAAGCCATGTAAGCGAATGGTGACGCCTTTTCTGAGAATTACATCTCACTTTTAGAACAACAGATGCTGGTATCAATGCGTGGCAAGGGATTCATTCCTCTGCTCGTTTTCACTTGGAACTGATTTGGTTTTAGACCATTGCAATGTAAATAGTCCTTTTTTTTTCCATTTTGCGTGCTACAGATTACAATGATTTGTACTACGTTCGTACCTTACCTACCCTGCAGGAGTCTTTGTGTAGTAGTGTGCTGGCTGGCTCCACGTCTTGACCCTACGTCACAGATGATTGACAGCATTTCCGTATTTGTATGTCATTTGCAATAGGTCTTTATATTTCGAGGGAATTTGAGTGTATGACGGCTTACTGCTTTATTTAACAGGGGTGCCTTCTCCGTGGTGCGCAGATGCGTTAAGAAATCCACAAACCAGGAATATGCTGCTAAAATTATTAACACAAAGAAACTATCAGCAAGAGGTAAGGCAACATTGACACGTTTGGAGCATGTTTGGAAAACCGTAACTGACATCCTCACTTACATTGCATGAAAGTAAACCTGCTCTGCATTTTATTACTATGTACATTTGGGGGAAGGGGTGGGGGCAAAGATCTGACATGTTTGCTATCTCCTGGGATTACATGTTGTTAATAGAAGAGAGTGCTCTTTAGAGTAGGTCAGCTGACTCTCCCCTCAACAGCCCCTGGTGTGGCAGGCTTCACAGCTGTGCTGTGTGATGTACTTTAGAGTGGTACTCAAGTTAAAAGTCCACCCTGGTCATTTTGCTATTATTCAATTTAGAGTGGAATTTGTGATGAACTAAATGAGGGCAAATTCAATTTTATTGATTTGATTTTGTTTCTTAAGAGAACTGAAGTTGCATTGTGAAAATGATGATCACATGAAAATACTCCCTGCTGATATCTACCCAATACTTGCCAAAAGCAGCCTAACCTATTTAATGTTTTTAGTATGCCTTTTTTGTTTGTTTTGCATGTCTTTCTATATAGTTTTTAGAGCTACAGAACTAATTTGATTGCGAATTCCAAACTCAGAATGAGGTGGGTGATTTCACTTAAGCGGTGAAAGTCCTCACCCCGCATAAATAACCTCAAGATGGTTTAAAGTATGTTTAAAGTGCACTAAAAGCATGTGGTTATCCTTGCCAGGATGTATTGGGTGGTTCAATTTCATACTGATATTAATTAAATAAATATCGATATGTTGTTCATTTGTCAGTGAATGACGGTCCGTCATAGACATAAATCATATAATTGTTAATGAAAGAAGAGATTGCTTGTCTTTCTTTAGTTATTTACACCATATGCAGTCCTGTGTACAAAGCCCATATCTTCTGTGTTGTCTCATGGGCCAAAAGATATGCTGTAGCATAAGTGGATGGGATGACATAGTTGATGGGATAACGTATTTGCCTTGTGCTTAACTCTTTTGCTGTTGTAACCTGTTATACCCCATTAAATAATGCCTGATCACCCCTGCTTCAGCACTTTTATGTGTCCAATACTCATTATGTCATTGAGAAGAGCCTCTTTAAATGCACACTATTTCACCCTCCTCACTTCTGTAGAGCAGGGATTCATCATTCATTTAATGGAAAAAGGAGTTCTCTGCACCCTGAATGTAAGGGGCTCATTTGGGACACAGCTTCTTTTTTTGATGAGCTGCTTTTCCCTGGCAGCCAGGCCAATTAAGGGCTGTTACACTGGACCGTGGTGCAAGAGAACATGGCCAAAACCCCTGGCCGGTCATATGGGAAAAGCACGTGGCTCCCTTTGACCATGCAGTACCACCTGCTTGGATTAACCCTCAAGTCAATCTGTCCAGTGCTTGACTGGCCTTTTCTTGCTTTATTCCTACTCACTGATTTCTGTGTGGTGAGTGCTTACATGGAGAGCAGATCAATGCTTTGAATAGCCTCTCCCCAAACAGTGATTTGTGACATGCTTTTTTTTCCCCCTCCCTTTCTCTACTCACTTTTTGTCAGTCTTTACGGGCAATGAAAGGTTGAGCCGAAAATGTTTCATATGTAGTGTATAACTATAATGGCACAGTGATTGGAGGCTTTGACCCAGAGCTTGTTACAGTAGCTAGGCAACCATTTTCCTAGTGCCGCTTCTGAGTGGCTGATGGAGACTAGGCGGACAAGACTAGTTCAGCTGGTGGCGGGTAGCTGCAGCCCCGAGCATATGGGGGGGAGAATGAGAGAACAAACTAATGAACAAATAAATGAAAGACTGACAGAGATCTCTATACTAAAGTAATCTCCCTTAATGTCCACCATGCCTTGTGCCTTGACATGGAATGTGGGTCTACAGACGTGACACATGTGAGCTGAGCAGAGGCGTAGGGTTGCCCCACCTTATCCTGTTCATTTTGTCTACTATAAACATGAATCACCGTCATTTAGAGGTACATTTCTGTCCAGCTCCCCCTGTTCATTTTGTGTGTTGGTCTGGGTGAAGGGAAGGCATCGTGTCTCTTCTTTGTTTTATGTGCTCATAATGAGTCAGGTATCTATGCTGCCCACTCCGCCCTGCTCATTATTTTTGATGGTAGAGGGCTGGAGATGTTTACTATGGAGTTGGCCACAAAGTCTGTCTGTTGCAGGGCCCCTACAGTGACTTAAAAGACCCTCATTCTGACTCCACTAACACTTAAGGAATGGTGTAATAGTGTCAGAATGGCAGGGTGACACATTTATGGTTGGATTTTCTGAGACTTAAAAAAAAAAATGCAATATTAGCCTTATTGAGTACCCCTTGCTTTCTCTATTACTGTATTGCTATTGGTAGCAAATCTGTGTCACTGTTGTTTTTTTATTCTTGTTTGTGAAAGGCGGCAGCTTGGCAGCATTTTGCTCTCATTTATGTATCCATCTTGTCCTGCATTTAATTTGTATGGGGGATTACTTTTGTATTGAGGTTAAGCTGGTTATTTAATTATATCTGGCTAAGACCTTGGGCAATCCCAATCACAGACTGGCTTGTTTTGCACTTGTTTCTTCATCCATGCATGTTTGATCCTCCAAGACACATCAATTATTTAGATGGAACTTCATGTCCTCTGTCCTTGCTCTTGCAGACAGAAGTGGGTTAAAGGAGTCATCAGGTCTTGTGTATTCTGAAAGCCGAGTTACTCAGATGATATGGGCCATGTAGTCACACTGAACTTTAAGCAGCTAGTTATCATGCTTTTGGCGGGGTTCCATGGAAATACTGCTTGTGTTCTCTTACCTTTCTTTCTTTGGTGTTCATTGCAGTGCTCGGGATGTCATTCTTGCCATTGTATTCATGCAGACATTTCTGCTGACTTCAGTGCCTGATTAACAGCCTCTTAAGTCCTGCCCACAGCAGTGATATGTCAGTGATGTTTTACTGAAGAGACTGTGTGCACAGTGAGAAAAGGCGATGCCAAGAGCAGTTGTCTTATGGGCTACTTTTGGTTAAGCTCTGTCGGAGAGCAAAAAGTGTTTTTCACTAAAACCATGAAAATGATTGAGGTTGTTGCCAAACACAATGCATTTTTAGTAATGTCCTTGCAGTGTGTGTATACCTTTTTTTTTTGTAGATGCCCTCTGGTAAATCTAATCAAGGGGTTATGGATGGTGTTACAAATAACTATTAAGATGTCAACTGGATTTTCCATTAGGGAAGGGTCTTGAACAAGGAAGAGGTGAAGATCTCTGTACTTACAGTGTTGTCCTCTATAGAAATAAAAGGATGGCCAAACGTGTGTGGGTGTGTGTGTGGGTGTGTGTGGATGTAGAGGTGCCCTGTCCTAACTGAATGTACCCTACAGCATTCCCTTCTGTATATCAGGGACCCGACGAGAACCTTCCAAACCCATTTTGACATCGGGTCCATTAAGATCACTGTCACTTATCTTGGGTGCATCTCTCCTGGGCTGTGTGCCTTCTGAGCCTCCTTCATTAGGTTACCCTTTCTCTGCAGCCTCACTGCTTTCACAGTGCTCTTGGACCACTGTTGTTTTCACTACACTAAGCGTATTTATGTAACATAGAGGTAGATCTTTACTGAAGCTGAGGCAGACATTTTTGTAAGGCTGAGAACTGTTCAAAAGATGAGCTTTGTGTCTTTTTGCTGAAAGCTTGCCAATGTTGTATAGCTTGTTACTTATCGCACCAGGTTTGGTAATCATTTCTTATCAGTTCCATGTGAAGTATGTAATTAGGCTGGGCATGGACTGGTTGGAGACTGTCCACATATCTTGAAACTTCAGCTGTACTGGTTAGTACCCTGTTCAGTTATTCATTGTCTTTCTTCATTCTGTATTCTGGGCTGATTCACTACTTTTGTTCCCCTCTCACACTCAGTTACGTGTTATCAAGGGGAGAGGTGCTAATGGCACCAGACTCCACACTGATATGAACATGTGTTCGCAGTGGGACGTGGAATGGATTTCTTTTAGTTTTTATCTGTGAGCATACCTTTTGAAACGGGAGTTGCACGTTTCCACTGAACTGCCTTTAAATATGTTGTTCTGTCCAGCTCTGTGACTTTTTGTGGAGCATGTATTGATTGTTACTTTCCTCCCTGCCCTTCCTCATGCTTTCTGTCTATCAGTGTCTCTCTCGCGCGCTCTCTCTCTCTCTGTGACACTGCAGGCCTCCAGTTACTCATTGCTTATCTTTGATGTGATATCCTGATTCAAATCAAGATATTGTGAAATCATGTTGCCATTTTCCAGCTGAAATTGGGTTTGCTCAATTTTCCGCCCACAGCGCTTATGAAAGCCAGCAAAGGCGGGTGGGGGGCTGGGGAGCTGAACGCCACTGGGTGGGAACCTTTGAAGAGCACTGCCCAAGCCATGGGTTTGGAAGCCAGAACAATGCGATCACTCACCTGAGTGGGTGTGGGAGGGTGGAGAGGTGGGAGGGGCTTCTTCAGCAGCTGCTTCCACACGGCGTCCTGGGGACAAAGACGGACCAAAGGCACAAAAGAGGAGGAAAGGGGAGGAGTGATGAGGCCGTCGGGAGTATTACCGACGGAAGGGGGAACTTAAGCAAATCTGTTCCAAGCTGCTTTAAAATTTAGTGGGCCCTAATGTTATGACTCAGGAAACTTGGTATGGTTTATCTGTTGAAATGTTGACTAGCATGTAAATGGTTGTTTTAATCAGACTGTAAAGATGTAGACTGCAATAAAATGGAAATGTAAGGTGTGGCTGGATAATTGTTGTGCTGTATAATATGAGCCCTAATTCACTTTTAATGAAATGGGGTTAGGTTCAGGCTTAATCAGTGACGTGTTTTGACCAACATCCATAAACCAGAATATAGAAACATTAGTCTGTGAATTAAAACAAGCCACATGCACATGTTTGATGCTTTCCTGACAATAACGCTACGGGAAAAGTGAAGAAATTGTTTAAAGCTAAGGCTGAAATTTCATACCCTTGAAATTTGCTGACTATGGTCTTACCCTCCCCATTTCCATGGCTCTATCTGGATAAAGCCGAGTGTGGTTCGGAGTCTGTTTGTGTGTCACAGGTCTTATGACTGACTTGAGCTCTGAACAGTCCTCCAAGACATATGCACACAGGGACTTAGGAAGATCTGACTACCCACACACCGTCAGTTACAGCAGAGATAGTATGCTTGCTGTGCATGTGTCTGTGTGAAAGACAGAAAGAGAGAGACAGGGACAGAAGCAAACTGAGAAAGAATTGTGACACCCTTTTAACATTTAAGGACAGTGTTAAAATGAGGAATTTGGGCAGCTGTCCCAATCATTGCGGAAGGCTTTCTACAGGGAATTCTATGGCCACTGCCGAGGTGTTTGTCATGCTTAATCCACACATGCATGACACACCCTCCCCAGAACCTTAGACTCTTCTGTATAAATACAGAGCAAGTTCATTGTTTATATATAATTATAATTATAATAAAATTTGACACTGGCATTTACATTTGAGCAGCATGTGTGCGCGCGCATATCTGCTGCCATACGTGTGTGTGCATGTGTTGCCTACACAGCTATATACATCACCCCAAGCCTCCAGTAACACTTAGTAAACACTTTGATCCATCTCTCAGCTCATGCTGTGCACTAATGTTTATGAAATGTCAGCTAATAAAGTGCTCTTCTGGCATAGGCACTAAACCTTTCTCACCCGTTTCTCTTCAGCCATTACTCTCGCCATCCCATTTTTTTTTCTTTTAGTCTTTTATGTATCTTTCAGATTCTGCCCTGCTCAATGGGTCACATGTAACATTCATTTGATTTTGCATTCCTATCAGTTGTTTGCAACGTGTCCTTTCATTCCTATACCAGTTGAACACTTTCTAAACCGGTTCTTTCTCACAGCTCCCTGGCTCTCTAGAGCTCTGCTTTGCTCTTTCCTATTGTGCCTGTCTTTTGTCATGTTTATGTGCTTCTTGGCATACACTCTCACTCACTCACACTCTCTCTCACACACTCACACACACACACACACACACACACACACACACACACAGGTTTCAAAATATGTAAAGTCATTACCCTTAGCTCTGTGGCAGCATCTGACTAGCAGAGCTCGCGAGGGGTGATTTAGCACGGTGAGCAGCCACTGAGCTGCACTTGGTTTGAAGCTTTAGAATTAATGCACATGCACACACTTGCTTGTTTACTGACCTGTCTCCTCTTCTCTTTCCCTGCGCACTCCTGTATCTACACTCACACCAGCCATGCTCTCACTCAGCCTCTATGCCTGTTAACTGCTGCTAGCAAGCCTCTCCCTCACAGTTTACCTCCCTGCAGAGCTTAGGAACGAGGCCAGTGCCAGCTCTTTAGTCTCTGTGGATTCCAGCAGCCTTAGATACTGATTCCAGACTAGCTACTGACTAATATATATATATATATATATATATATATATATATATATATATATATATATATATATATATATATATATATATATATATATATATATATATATATATATACACACACACACACACACACACACACACACACACACACACACACAAGCAAGTGCCCTGCAATCATCAAACTGTGTAGATCTCACTCTTTCTTTTTTTTCTCCGTGTTTCTCCCTGCACTCATGTCAAACTGTAAATCTCTCTTATCTTTCTCTGTCTCTGTATCATTCTCTTTTTTTCTCTCTGCCTGCCTCTGAAAGACAGGACATTGACACACACACACACACACACACACACACACGGAAAGCATATTTAACTCTTGCTTAAGTGATGCTTAACAATGTTGGCTGTTCAATAACCAAGACTTAGGTTGATTGATTGTCCAGAGTCTCTATTAATCTCTTGAAC
>NC_137511.1:6717500-6732500 GCF_041902795.1 Electrophorus electricus | reverse complement strand
AGCACGTGCCATGGAAAGTTGGGTGTGTAATCGCATTTTCTGAGGTGGCTGTCCCTCCTTTCAACAAGTCTAAGAACTTGTTGCTAATAAGTAGCCACATGGACTGCCCCATGGTGTTGGAAGCCTGGACTGACGTATATCTACTACGTAGATAACACAGATTTGTTATACACATCAGTGTAAAGATAACTGCAACTGTACACCGCATCTTGAATTCCTCTCAGTAGCCATGGAAAGCTTCAGTTCTGCCAGAAATATTAACTTGCATTTAGAGTAGTCTCGGTATCTCTGAGGTAATTTTTCCATCTACTGTTTTGTGCCAAAATTACAGGAAGTCCTGTGAATTAAAGATTGTGGAAAAAGAGGTTCATCTTTGGAGGAGCTCGCAAAATATTCTAGACTGATAAAAAATAGTGACCATCATCTGTATGTATTTCACCAAATTTTTCATCTTTCAGTGGAAATTTATTGTCTCAAATATTCTCCATCTTGAGATGGGTTTATGTATTATTTAGTTAATTGCAAATCTGATCAACCGATTAATTGAAATAATGGTACATGGCTCGCTGATGTGTGTGAGGAGCGAATTGGGCATGATTCCACAGAAGCACAAATTTGCACAAATTGCAGAAAATGCTGGCCATGATAGAAAGGTATCAGAACACACAGCATCGATGTTTACAGTGTATGGGGCTACAGATCCTGCTGATCCCTGTCCACCACCAAAAGTGCCTATAATGGGCATGTGAACATCAGAACTGGATCAGGGAGCAATGAAAAAAGTTGGCCTGTTCTGATTAATCACATTTTCTTTTACATCAGGTGGTCAACTGGGTGCATGTGTGTCGCTTACCTGGGGAAGAGAAGGCAGAGGCATTGTGATGCTTGGGGTGATGTTCTGTTGGGAAACCTTGGGTCTTGACTTTCATGTGGATGTTGATTTGACACACACCACCTACTTAAACATTGTTGCACACCAAGTACTCCCCTGCATGGTAAAATAATTCCCTAAGGGCAATAGCCTCTTTCAGCAGCATAATGTGCCTGCCAAACTGCAAAAGTCATTCAGGAATGATTTGTGGAGCAATCAAGGAGTTAATTTGGGCTCAAAATTCCCCACGTTTGAATCCACTTGAACATCTTTGGGATCTGCAGGGAAAACAAATTCCCAAATTCACCAAAACCCATGGTGGCTCCTCCTTGCATTGTACAGGATTTAAAGGATCTGCTGCTGACAGAGGACCTGTGGAGTCCATGCTTTGACTGGTCAGGGAATTTTTTGGGATGCGAGAGGCAATACTCTCTGTCTTAGCTGCTGATGATTGTTTATTTAGCACTGCTGCTTCAGAAAACGAGAACCTTTTAAATTGCCCGGTATTAGAGACCATCATCTGTGTATTCACTTGGTGGATAAAACACCAAACAAGTCTCAAGCTTTGTATTATATTGGAAATATTCAGTAAATATTCTTTATTTTTTACCAACTGGCCATTTATAGGGAACAATTGGTAAATTAAGCTCAAGCGGAGCTTTTATGCCATTTCTTCCACTCTTTTTACCTCAGTTTTGAAACAGTAAAACCCACTACACAAGGATTCCAGAAGAACCTCACAGAAGGACAAGTATCATATCAACCTCGCATGTCAAACTCGGACTGTGACCTGAACACTACTATGCGGAGCTTACACATCAGGGTTTAAGGATTTTTGTCCGGCACACAACACAGAACAATGAAGACAGTTTTTGTAAAAATGTGATGTACCTGTCCTGATTTTATTCCTTGAGAAGGGCTACCTAAAGAAGCTAATCAAATGCCGCATGTTCATATTATGTATTGTTGGAGAGACAGGAAATAAAACAATGTTGAATTTTTATTTTTAACACGCATGGTGTTCCTATGTTACATAAATATTACTGTTAACAAAGGAACAAGATTATATTTTGTTTAAGTGGCTTCTGTTAAAAGCCATCACAACACATCTGTTTCTGTCTGCCATTTTGTCTTTCTGTTCTTCATGCTTTTTCTGTCACTCTCTTTCTCCTCTTTCTCTCCTCTCTGTCTGTCCGTCTGTCTCCCCCCACTCTTTAATCTGTTTCTTTGTATACATTTTGTGTGCATAATTCAGTGTGGCTACCTTTTAATATCTGCACGTGCTCTCTGAAAGCTGTGTCTGGCAAAGATGACGGCCTCATACTTGTACTACAGTTTTACTGAAAGTGCGGACAACAAAATTAATGTGGTGTCATTTCAGTTAAATTAAGCGGACCATTTAGGCCTACTAAGATGCTACAGTGTGTCTCTTTGATGTAGTTAAAAATGAAAAGTACTTGTAGGATTACTCAGCAGCTAAGACTTTTGTTTCTTTGCTAGGAAGAGAAGCATATTCATGCTCTACAAGTTTTCTCTACTTAAATGCCTTGACCCCCACAATTGTAGATTTTTCTGGATTTCTACATTAATACCTTTTTAAAATGTCAGCTTGGTAAATAATAACCCTATTCCTATAAATAAAAACGTTATTGTTCTCTAAACCATGTTTGAATATCTTTTGTTAAACAAGTGATCTAAACAAGACGAACATTGAAAATATAAATGAATCACTCGTAGTGGAGACTGTTTTAAAAAAAAACTGCAATTAGAGTCAGCTTTTTTAATCAGTTAACAGGTACTGACAGTTTTATTTACCTGTTCAATATTGTTCTTGAAGTACAATATGAGCCAATCCAAAAAAAAAAATCTCAGAGGGCCTCATAAGATACGTGTTGAATCTTGCAAGACAAAAGGGTTACAAAATGATTAGCAAAGACTTGGACTTCCATCATTCCAAGGAGACACAGAGATTTTACACCATTAATAAGAGCCACTGGGTGTGTGCTCTCTAAAATGATCACTGCTACGGCATGCCATATAATCTTAAAACTAGAGACAAAGAATGTGAGGGGGACAGCTGAGGAGCTGTGTTTTGCTTAGAGAAAACCTGCACTTCGATAACAAATGTGCACACATTGTGCCTCTGGAGCGGCAAAGTTGCAGTAATTTAGTAACCATTAAAATTTTTTATCTACATGTCATGACGTCTGGTGATGCAACCCAAAAGAGGTTGGGCCATGCAACGTGTCAGAAATCGAGTACAAAAGTAAAACCATAACAGAGAGGCTCAAACAGAATGAATTCCTTATTTCAGAAGGGCAGAGTCGGACTCCTGACCTCAAATCCTGTTGAAATAAGGTGGCGTGACTTGAAGTAGGCCATCAAGCAAGACACCCCAAAAATATACATGAACTAAAACAGTTTTGTATGCAGGAAAGAACCAAAATATCTCCTCCTATGCAGAATTATCAGCGGCAACAGCAACTGTTTGGTTGAGGTTTTTGCTGATAAATAAGCTTTCACTAGTTGCTAAATATAAGGGTCCCTTATCTATTTATTTATTTGTTTGTTTGTTTTTTGTTTTTGTTTTTATTTACTTACATTGACCTTCATATTTTTAGCAGTTTGATTTAAAAAAAAAAAGATGACATGTCCCTGTTGATTTAGTTGAATAAAAAACAACTTGCTATTATGTCATGGCTGGAGATCAGATCACACTGAGAATTTAAGGAATTGAGATCATTCCCAAGGGCTTACAAACTGTTTGTATACACTATCCATTTTATGAGATGTGTGTGTGTGTGTGTGTGTATTTATTAGAAACACCATACAAGTTTTCTCATACATGGTTTGGTAGTTCTTTATCGAGTCACGATGCCTTTGCCTTCTTGTCTTTCACTCCCTTTCTCTCACTGCACGTGTCCGCACTTCTCTGAGCTGGTGGGGGTAGGTTAGGGTGTGTATGCATGTGCAGCTGGTTTCCTCTGCTCTTGTCTAAGAGAAGCTCACTGTCTGGGTGAAGTTGTGACTTGTCAGCTCCGCTTCGTGCCAGTCGTGTGTGCGGAGGGTCTAGCTGTGCCTGTTGTGTGACCCTGCACAGGGCCTGCACAGAGCTAGGCAGGCAGAGCCCACGCAGCACACATGCTTTTGTGAGTCTATATTTCTGCATACTGCTGTCCAGTGCTGCTTTAGAGCAGAGTGTGCTAGGGCAGAGAGGTTGATCCAACCTCCTGCAGATCTACTTGCCTGCAGATTTTTTATTTTTTTATTTTTACCACCAATCTAACCTGCTTCTGCTAAATGGGACCTTCCAGAGCGAGGTGCAGGTGTGATAAATAAGGGATTGAAATGAAACCGCAGGGTGGTAGATGTACAAGAGTGGGAAAGCGCCCCCCTGCTCTAGGGAGGCACTATTGCTCAGCTACAATTCGCAATCCATAGTTCACATGACCTGTACTTAGATTTAACTAATATAATGACTATTCTATGATATTAAATTACTTGGAAATCCTAACAACATTACAGTCATTTAAATTAGACATGGCATGGTGATGGGATTACAAATCAGCAGTTTGGAATGCTGTGTGGTTCTGGTTTGAGACAGAAAATAATGAGACTTCATGAGGGAAACGGAGAGGGAGAGAGAACTATCTTTATTAGACGATGTGAAGTTTGTGCTTCTTGCCAGAGAGGGAGAGAGAGGGAGAGAGAGAATAATAGCAGGAACATTAGGGAAAGAGCAGGTTTGTCATTAATGTCAGAGGGAGGCCTAACAGGGTGAGAAAGATGGTGCAGGGCTGCAGGGGAGAGCGCGTCGGCTGAGAGCTTTTTAATGACGCTCTCCCCATTTGCCCACTGCTCTAATATGCTCATGAGTGGCTCTTTCTGATGAGCCATCGCTTTTGGGCTCTGCCACTCTCTGCCCAGAGACGGATAATCTGTTGTGAATTCTCTCCTCAGGGTGTGTGTGTGTGTGTGTGTGTGTGTGTGTGTGTGCACGCTCGTGCTGACGGTACTGTTTAGGAGATGTATTGTTTGCATTTGTGTCTCTATTGACTTGGTTACATGTTTGTCCATTTTTATTTTATTTTTTTTCCCCCCCTACAGGTGGGATGCTTTTATGTTTCACATTGCATTACCCAAAATCCGCTTTATGAGCCCCAGTGGAACAGTTTGAATTTGTACAACAGCTCCCTGCATATTGGACTTCCTTATGCCGTTGTTGGAGTTCAGAGCTTGGACAGCAGCTCTGCCTGAATAAGCACGCTCAAGCTGTTTCCTTTTAACAGCTAGTGCAGTTCTTATAGTGGCAGGGCGCTGGGATTGTTTGGCACGGATGTGTGGGGGTGTGACAGAAAGGGCCTCAAATCTTGCAGTCACTGGAAGGCAGCTGGATCAGTTCTTAGCCTAGTAACATCACAAATGTCACTGTATCTCTGCCCATCTCTCCGTCAAGCTGTTAGTGCATGAAAACACAGATCCTTCTGTCTCTTCCCGTTTCTGCTCTGTCTTTGTGTTTCTACTTCGATTTCTCTTCCTCTGCAAAGCTGACTGACGAGCCCAGAAGGGAAGCTGCTGGTGGATGTAGGTATTTGTTGGAGAGTTCTGCAGTGAGTGTGAACTGGACGTTACCAGCTATTTCAGGTTTTGCCACCGAGTCCCAGCTTCCCCTGGTCGGTCCGGGGAAGCCTGTGCAGCCATCAGTTCCTCTCTGTTGGTTTGGCAGGGCTTTCGGAGAGCAGTCATGTGGTTCTGCAGCAGCGTGGGCTCCTCAGAGAGACCCACAAAGGTCTCCAGCTCACCCTGTGCTCTTCTTTGAGATGGTCAAATGAATCAACTTGACCTTCTTAGACAGTGTTTCCCAGCAGTCCTCATCTGTAAAAAGCAAATGTGTGTGGCAGTTACTGGGTGTCAGCATTTTTTATGGCAAATGAGCTGTTGCTGAAAGTTCTGTTAACGATTTTGATTCAATTTCAGTTATTGAATTATCCGCTCTCCATGCCATGGAATACTAAGACTTGTACCAATAACATTTCTCAAGCATTCACATGACCTCCTTCCAAGGATTCTTCCCCCTCTCACCTTCTTGTACTTGACTGTCATTCCTTATTGGAACAATGGTGTGGTGGTTTACAAATGTCTTGTGATTTCACTTCTTGCTCATTAGTAAAGTGGGGCACAGGAGGACAGACGTGTGTGGAAAGGGAAAGAAGAGGGTGAAGGGGTGGGGGTAAGAGAGTGGAGGAATAGACAGAGGGGAATGTTTGAAAGTCAGACAGGGTGGCCTTGCAGAGTTGAGCCCAGGGACAGCTCTTACTGCAGGCTACCGACTGATGGCCAATTGAAGATAAAGAGGAGCAGAGGGGATTGTAGGTAGGTGTGTGTGTGCGCGCGTGCATATATGTGCGTGTTTGAGTGGACACACCGACATTTACTAGGACTCTTGTCTAGACCCGTTCTCACTTCTTCTCAGTTTATCACAATGCAAGGTTATCACCACCTTGAGTGATTCCATATTCTTTACTCTTCAGCTGTAGTTGCATGTACACGCAGACTCCCCTGAGCATTATGCACTCCATGTCAGCACATGGTGTAGAGTGCGTTGTGTGAGAGGCGGCAGTGTCCCCCGTGTGGATTTAAAAAAATAAATAAATTGAATAGCCCATCTGACCTCACCCTTGGCTTCTGAGGTAAATCTGAGAAAAAGAGGAGGAGAGAGAGAGAGTTAGACAACCTTTTAGCAGAGCCTTAACAGACAGCAGTTAATTAATCTCTCCCCATTTGCGCTGCTGCGTCAAAGTGGTGGCCCTGCCTTTTTCAGTGGCCTTGTTGTGTTTGGAAAAGCTAGCGATGAATCATGTTGGAAACAGACCTACAAATGAAAATATGAAGTAAAACAGGATTACTTCACATAAACTGTCTTTCTTTGCCACAGAATAGGTTTGAATATGGTGAAAGAATTGTGGGAATTTGTTGAAGCCTTTCAACAAACCCTGTCGGGTTCCATTATGTGTGTTTATATTTAACAGGTTTTCCTTTTATTCTTTTTTAGATTTAAATTTTTATACAAACAACAATGCAAAAAATGAAGAATCTTCCAAAAATGTAAGAGTAAGTAATATGTAATTTCAGTGGTAAGCAGTGAGTTCAGATATACTATTTTAAAAGTGTTTAGTAAAGGTTCCCAGACACTGTGAAATTATTTTTGATACTTAACCTGGTTTTGTACTCATAGATCCTATGTAGGATCTCTAAGGTGAGAATGTCTGTATATAGCTTATGTAGAACAGCTCTGGATTCTAGACTGGATTCTTTTCCCATGTTTCCAGTCAATGTCATTTAGCTCACTTATACAAGCTTCTTCAAGATGGCTAGGGTTAGGGTCCATTTTGGTCATAGCCTCAAAAACAATTACCAGTGTAACACAACCTTTTTTTAGAGAAAGGCTCCTGTAATGATCTGTAATTGTGTAAATCAGTGATATGCAAAAGTGGACACTGAGTACAAATCCAGTTTTGGATTTTGTAATGCCTTGTAGTTGATTTTAAATGATTAATGTAACTGGTTGGGCACTTTCTCAACACCTCACTCCTAGATATAGGGAAAATCTGTAGGATCTGAACCTTGAGGACTGTAATTTGAATATATCTGGTATAAATATATAAACTGAAACCTTTTTTTAAATATCTAACTGTATCCCCATTTGAATTCCCTAAAAAAGTTGTTACCCAACAACTTTGCAGGTGATTTACATTTTGACAAAATAAAGAGTGGGAGGTGAAGATTTGATGTTTCCATTGTTCACATTTATGGCGAGCTGTGCAGTAGGGTCTCAGCCAGGTCTTAATGGTACTAATGCCACTGAACAATGTCAAAAGTAGCAGCCTCAAGGCCTCAGAAGCTTCTCTTAAGGTTCTCATTTATATCTAGGAAATTTGTTTAGGCCTTTACAATTTTTGATATTTTGAGACTGAGAATTCAGTTTTTTTTATTTTTCTGTTTGTGGTTATCTTTCTTTACTGCCCTTGGTAACTGTCCATACAATACAGATACAAAATACATAGATTGGTACTACTTAAAAAAAAAAAAAAAGTCCACTCGGAATTTTCCAGTGACTTCATGTTAACCCTTAAATTATAATGTTGCACCTAGAGATCAAACAGTATGAAAATCTAATAATAGCAATGAACCCAAAAATTGACATAAATACTGAGGAGTGTATTGTTTTTGCTGGTGCAACACTTTTACAACCAATTCAGTTGGATTTTAAAATGAATAAAATATATTGGTTGGATGATTAAACTCTGCATCATCGTTGGTGATGATGATGATGATGATGATGATGATGATGATTATTGTTATTGTTATGATGTCTATTGTTCTTAAATACCCACATAAAAGGAAGGCTAGCCTATATTTATTCTGTCTGTTGAATTAGCATACTGTTGGGTCTGTTAGGTCTTATATAGATGGCATTACAAAAATGCTACATGAAGCGCATATGGTGTTTTTAAGTGTAAAAGTTAAGTGACTTGGGCTAGCATTCCCCTGCATGATTCCAGTTGCTTATGAGTTTGTAAGGAAGACGTGAATTTCTGAGCTTGCATGCTAAGGATGCATTATTCATCATAAATCAAGTGCAAAGCGAAGAGTTGAGTCTGCTTGTGTGTGTGTGTTGTTTTCTAAAGGTCTAATGGTATAATAGGCTAATTTTAGGTCATTTCAGAATATAGTGATAATGCTGAAAAGGGCAAATTAAACAGCAGTGTTTTCCAATATTCAGTGCGCCCCCCCCCCCCCCCCCCCAGCAATGTAACTAACTGACGCATTGTGTCGTAAGAGTTTAGCTATTTACTGAATTTCACGCAAATGCAAATAATGCTGTCACATTGTTATTATGCTGGAAAATAATAACAAAATAAGGGGAAAATGGTCTAAACCGTGTTCTGTTTCAAGAATATTCTCATACAAATGTACATGGAATTCATTCTTAATGGGTATTCATCTCTGAGGCTGATGCAAAGAAAACAGTGCCCAATTCACTACACCACTGATGGTGTATAGTGTTTTACAAGGGTAGGTAATGCAGAAAGCTTCAGTTTCCATTATTGACAAAGTATAATCAAGTAAGACAGACAAACCATAATATTTTCCAACATTCTGAAGTTGACTACACTTCAGACTTGGTCCTCTTAGAAGGCTGAAAAATCTCCAGAGTGCTGTTGATGCCTTATGCCGTGTTTTCGCTGACACAAAGCAAACCCACGCTGCATGCAGGCCATGCATCTGGGAGCCTGTTACTAACTGTGTTTGGTGCTGGACAGTATCTAATGTCAGATTTTCAAATCATGGTAATCAACCAGGGTTTTAATGATTAGTAAAATTTCAAATTTTCAATTTAGTTTACTTAGTTACTCCCATATCAACCAGTGATCCACTATTGGGAGGGATGTCCGATTTAGGAGCAATTTAGAATGCCTTGTAGTAGCCATACAGAGCTCCTGCTCAAATGTATGCTGTTTTGTCTTGTGCATAGCCACTCAGTCAGGATTGCACCAGGGCATGCTTCATGTTTGCGTGCCTAACCCTCCTCGGCTTTCTGCTATTGACTGCAGCGGATTTGTTGATTGCAACAAAACCGTTAGTGCCTCTCGTTTGTGGCCTAGTAATTGAGCCAGAAATCCCCAGGCCTCAGCACAATAAAGCAAAGCACTGGCTCTAAATGCATATACATATACATGAACACACACACACCCACACTCCTCTCCCTGGGTGGGTGGTAAGCTGGATAGGTGGATGAATAGAGGGGGGGGGGGATGAATGAGTGTTTAATGTGTTGAATAAATGATCTCTGTTGTTTCTGGGAATTGAAGCGCTTCTTTGATGGATCTCTGTTTCTCTGTCTTTGTCTCTCTCCTTATGCCCCATACCGTGTGTGTGTGGGGGGGGGTGTTCTCCCTCCACTCAGCTGTCGTCTTCTCTCTCCCTCAGGCATCCTAATGAAGGCATTATCTCCACACGTCACGGAACATGGAGCGCCCGTATCACTGTGTTTGCGGATGGGAGAATGTCCTCACCAGCTCAATGAGAGCAGAATGCTTTGCCGAGCTTTATTTATTTATTATTCCACAGGGAATGAGGGAAGAGAGGCAGTTATGGCAGTAGAGTTTTGGCCACTGAGCGGTGGCCCTTGATGAAGATGGGCAGGAGTTTCCTCTCAAAAGGCTCTCAACCCTTTTCTAATGTCAGTCAGAGAGTGACTGTTCTAATTATCTGCGTATACTGTGCACATTAAGTCAGTTAAGCTTTTTTCATTTTTCACAAAGCTTTAGTTGTAGAAGTCCTCTTCAATAATCTCTTCTAACAAGTGGTCCCATAGCATCATTGAGGACCTGATTGTTCAGAGTACACTGTACGAATCATATGGGAGCCCACTGATCAAAACAAAATCAAATTACAATACATTTTAAAGTATTTTATTAAAATTAAGCACATGTATATTATACCGCTGTTGGTTGTAAGGTATGTGGCAGGGTGACGAGAATGGACATTTTTATGTCCTACAACTCCTAATCAGCTTCTTCTTCCTGTGTTTGACAGAAGGTCATAGTGTCTAGGAGAGCGTGCATGCGTGCTCATGTGCACATGCGAGCGTGCTTGCCACCTATGCAAACCTATCTGATTTAACCTCTGACCAAATCTGCAGGATATGTCGCTAAATTGAGCAGGCCTACATATACACTGCCGTGACATTAATGGATTGAAACACGAGGCGACATAATACAGGACATTGTTTGTTTAAATTCTCAAAATTGTTTTACTTCTGGAAATTTACAAACAAATGTTTTAACAATGTATTTCTGTACGTCAGGTCATGGGTGAATGAAACTGACAATAGTTTTGAAAAGATGAACATGTTTAGGCTACAACCTTTTTTTTTTTTTTTTTTACTGATGGTTAGAATTTTATTGATTTAATCAGGAAATTCAGGTGGCAGACCCATAGTTAAGAAGCTTCATAATTGATTATCTTTCACACAATTTAAGTCATTTTCAGCTAATGCTAGGCTTCCTTTCATTAGAAGGTTTCTGGATGCACTTTTGACTTTCTTTTACCTAACCTGAGCTTTAGTTCTCCCCTAGAAAGGCATTTCTGCACAGCATACTCTAAATAGATGGTTTTCATTTTCCAATACGAGAATGACTATAATGAATATGACTGTCTTAAAGAAAATCACAAATCCAAATCAGGTAGCACTGTGAAATGTATATGCGTACATTTCTGCTACTTGTGAGGTCACATCCCTGTAACTCTAGCAGTAACTGAAATGGTTGAGGATCCTTCTACCCCTCAGCTTCCACCTCTGATTGGTTATCCCAACAGTTCAGACCTCAGCAGATGTGCTAGGTTTTGACGTGCAGCAGGGCTGGGCAGCTACTCCGCATCCAGTGCGGCCTGTGAGCTGATGTGCGTTCTTTTATTGGTCAGGCCTGTGAGCTGATGTGTGCTCTCTCATTGGTCAGGCCTGTGAGCTGATGTGTGGTCTCTCATTGGTCAGGATTCAGGTTTGGGAAGTGGCAGCGTAAGTGAGGAATGGCAGAGCAGATGTCCAATTGAAAGGACAGGAAATCATTAGAGAGCCTGGGCCTTAATGAAGAGAAGCTTATGGTCTGACTGGCATTATTCATGAAGTAGAAATTAACTTCAGTGAGCGAATAAGAGAAAGGCAAGGCACACACACACGCACACACACACACGCACATTTATGCTTCCTACTCTGGCACGCATCTGTTTGAATAAAAAGGTGCTCTCTTTATACGTCACAGAGTTCATAATTTTAGAGAGGTCAGGGCTTCATTTATCAGTAAGCATCAGTTCTGATACTTATGAGTAAGAACCACAGTAGTTTGGTGGTTACAGCAGAAGTGCTAATTCTTCTACTTCCTCAGTGGACACTACTGGTGCTGCTGCCCCCAGGTGATTTGGAACCCTATTCCAGTCACACCAGTGATTCCCTGGTGGTTATAAAGGTCACAGTTTGAAATGCACTGTGGTAACAATGGCTTCTGTTTGAGTTGCATTACTTTGGTTGCCCATCTCTTTGTTCTCATATAGGCATTAACAAGGCTTTCGAGTACTGAATCAACATGCTAGGGAGAGGTGATTCATCAGGTTGATGCTCCATGTAGTCATCTCACCCTACCTCCACCACTCACTCACTCACTCACTCTCTCACACACACACATTTTAATTATATATATATATATATATATATATATATATATATATATAAACACAAAATCTCTCTCACCCACAGCAACGTTCTCACGGAGTATAAAGATGGTTGCTCATCTTTATACTCTGCTACTCCTGTCTCACTGTTCTAGCTAGACATCTTTCACGCTTTCACACCATTTTCCTGCTCCCTCTGTTTTTCCTCATCTCTCTGCCTGTTCTTTCAATTTCTCTTTATACAGAATCAATGGCAGGACTTGGAACGCATCCTACCCCACCCCCATTTAATAATGTATTAGTATGTGTGTCTGTGTATAAATTACTACAGGTTTGTGTGTGTGTGTGAGCTCTTCAATAGTGAAATTGGAGTAGCGATAATAGCACTGCGATGACGTGTGTTACTGGCGTCTCCGGTGTAACATAGTAAAGGAACTTCCTCTCCGATTTCGAGTGTCTGTGTGTTTGAGAGAGCACACATGTGACCCATGCTGCTAAAAGCCTGAGTGTGTGGTCTACTGAAAAGCTGGCAGCATCTGACTGCATTAAGCACATCAAGCACAACACTGCACACTGATGTAATGTGGTTAATCCCAAATATTGAGTAAGTAGCTGTTGTAATAATGTCTTCATCCCTATAGATTGCCAGTGATTAATTCCAATAACAAGCACACTATTGCCTGAAGGAATGTCTGCAGTAGAATGCTAACCCACCTCTTTCAGAGCTTCCATTGATTATCACTAGGAACTTCTATAAAGCTTTAAAGAAGTGCTTGTTTTTACCTTTGCCATCATATCTCCAGGGGAATATTGAATTCTACTTGGTTTACTTTGAGGTAAATAAATTGATACGTTGATGGGGCTCGATTTTTATTGATAGTTACAGGATGTAAATGACAGAAGGAGGATTGATGAGTGGTGTGGTGGACAACTTAATATTTACTGTGCCAGATAATCTAGCTTGGTTGCTACTGGGAGTTGAAGTGCTTCTGCTCCAGGTCTCCAGGCTCCTCAGCAGCCTCTTTCTTCCCATGTCTGTCTGTCTCCCTCATTTCTTTCGTCAATGCCAGGCTGTCGTGCCTATGCTCCAGATTATCTTTCATCTTCCATTTGTACCTGAGCCTTGTCCATCCTTGTATTTTACTGGCTCTTCCTCAGCTTTGCAGGATGGCATAAAGTCTAGCCCTGTAGGCTCATTTGTGATCAGCTAGCATGTCTGAGCATCCATGTTGGCTCCGGGCTCCTGCAGTTGCAGAATGTTGTCACTGGGAGCCAGTTGGTGGGCAGTGAAACTGCAGGGTGGGCAGAAGGGGCTGTGTTTGTGCCCAACACGTGCTAAGGGTTTAGTCACAGACCAGCCTGGGGAAGGGTATAATCCTGTTAATTTGGAGCATGTTACTGTGTGCTTGTATGCATGCTGTGGTTGCTTGCTTGCTTACTTGTGTGTGCCTGTGCATGTATATGTGATTGTGGGCATGTGTTTTTGAGGGAGGGAGGGGTTCTGAGCTAATCCTGCTCAGAGCAAGAATGAAGTAAAGCGATAAGGAGTAGAAAGAAGGAAGTAAAGGAAGAGTGAGACGAGAGACAAGAGACAAGTATATCAGCCCCCGAACACGCGCACAAATGCATGCATAAAAACGGACATGCATACACATCTTCACAGATGTATACACAGTTCTTGTGGTTACTACTTCTAAATTTAAGTAAAGCTCCACCTCCACTTTAGTTGAGTCATGTGGTGTAGCTCAAGGCATGCTAATGTCCTTGCTATAGTAACCCTTCAAAGTGTCACACATTATGAGTCCACTTATGGCATCTTTCATGGCATTTGCTTTTAAGTCTTATTTTTATATTTGTTTATGGTCTTTTTGGCTTGTTTGTTCTATAATTTAAGTTTGTTTGAGTAGTAAATGTTTTCATAGCAACCCTTGGTATAGCCTTTGCCTAGTTTCTTCTCTGTTGAGTGTACTGCACATATAGACCCACGCAGGGTCTGAGAATCTTTTGCCTAAAGGGGTACTTGCATGATATTCTGAAACAGCTAAGAATTTCAGTGATGGGCAAAATAGTTGTGCAATTTGTATTATGCTAATAACGTACATGAGTTGTAAGTACTCGCAAGTGGTATGGCTCTTATAGCTCCAGTGGCATAGCCAAGAGCAAAGCATGGATCCTACCATACTATGACGCAACGGGCCATTCCTGAACAGGAAATCATGCAAACATACCTGTTGTTTGATCCAGGTAATCATTGACATTGTCCTCATCGGATGGCATATACAGTGGTTCTTCCCAGCAAATGTTAGCTTGGACATGTTCTGCTTGTCTGTGGTCTAGTGCGCAAGTGTCTCTGTTTGTGGTTTTTTTTTGGGGGGGGGGGGGGGGGGGTGGCTGTGTTTATTAGGCAGAGCAAGAGGGTAGAGGGCCATCCATATGTTCAGGCCAGGCAGGCAGTAGTGCTAACGCAGCAGTGTTCTCTAATGATACCTTCAGGAGCTAGGGGAACAAGCCTCTGCCTGCCTAATGAACTCACCCACTATCACTTCGTTTCTCCTTATTCTGTCTCCCTGTGTCCCTTTTCTGTCTGTGCCTCACCTGCACTCTTTCTTTCTTTCTATTCTTTACTTTCTCTGTGAGTGGAACACACACAGAGAGAGAGAGAGAGAGATCGAGATCTAACATTGCCTCACCACTGTATCTGTTGTTGCATTCAACTCTGTGTACTGTGCTGGTAGCGAGCTGAACTACTACTGCTGTCTGGAGTGAATCTTCCTACTGTTCTAGGCTAGCAAAAGCTATACTGTACCCTGGGTCACTTATTGCTCTCTGACTTCAGTTGGGCAGTTACTGAATTTGATGTTTGTTTTTGTAACTGTTCTTTTTTTCCACTTTCTTTT
>NC_137511.1:6452500-6712500 GCF_041902795.1 Electrophorus electricus | reverse complement strand
CATGCTAGAAGTGCATGAGCTTCTGGCCAGCCCTGCCTCAGAACTAAAAATTATGTCATCTTAATCGTAGCATGCACAGCACGACTGTGTTATTGCAGTGCCTGCGTCAAACGCAGAGCCCAGTACTGCAGAGCAGAGATGTGCCCTTCGTGTTGCCATAGTGATGGACGTGATATGACAAGTGTTGCAGACGCTTCCTTTCCAAGCTAAAAGAGTTGGGAGGAAATGCCACATATACAAGTTTCACTCATTTGTAATTGGTTTGTTAATGGAGTGCCATTGGAGTTCTAATGAAATGTGCTCAGAAACATACATTTCCCAACTTGTGGGCTGTGAATTTCCAAGTCCTTAAGCTTAATCACAAAACCCAAAACAGCTTTTTTTTAGCAAGTATAAAAGCAAAAGCAATATTTTTTTACCAAAAAATATTTGTATGCATGTTCACAGATATTCAAAATACATAAATGCATTTAAAATAAAAATATTTGACTTAATATTTGTGCAGAATGAAATATATATATATATATATATATATATATATATATATATATATATATATATATATGTATATATAATATGAAATCTTTTTTTTTTTTTTTTAAAACCAACCCAGACATCTAGGCTGTCCTGTGTTGTGCTTAGTAAAATGAAGTATATTTTGAAAATGTCATAATGAGTGCCACATGCAGCGTTACATTACTCAATGGATGGGTAGAATATAGGCCCTCTAGAAGTTGCCCTCAATATATTTATTATTGTTCCACTCAGGAGGTTGTATTGACTTTAGGAATAAGACTGAGATTCTTGCTGTATGAGTGTGTGTGTGTGTGTTGGGGGTGCAGACTCAGACTTTGCTCTGTTCTTCCTCCTCACCTGGTGGTGCCTGTGCCCCAGGCGGTCTCTTTTACCACACCCTCCCAGTAATGAAGGGTACGATCCCTTAGGAGCTCAGCTTTGACATCTGGTTTCTAGCTATGTCAGATTTCTGCTTCAGGGTATTTATTTCAAATACATTTTTTAATCCAAGCATGAGCGTCTTCATTACACTCATAAACCAAGGTTTTCTATTTGCACACAAATACATGTAGTTTTATTCAAGGTCTTCTTTTAAGGGAAGAGTTTGTCTGTTCATGTCTGTGCATGTATGTGTGTGCAGCCTGAGAACCTGCTGTTGGCCAGTAAGATGAAGGGAGCAGCAGTGAAACTGGCTGACTTTGGGTTGGCCATCGAGGTGCAGGGAGACCAGCAGGCATGGTTCGGTAAGAGACAGTATGGCTGTTGCTGTTAGTCCGCGTAGTTTTCTTCACTCAGGAGTCACCCCCTGCCCGCCCACACCACATGTTCTGTCTCCTTTCAAAGATAAATTTACCTCAGCACTACTGATTTTGAATGGGAGAAAAGCCTGGTTTCTTCAAATTGCCAGCACATCCTAAATTGAGCCTATTCTACCCCGACAGAGCAGCTCATCTTGAACTACTTTTACTGTTTCACATTGGCTTCTTCATTGTGTATAAAAGGTAGTTTATACAGAAAATCTAACTTGTCTCCAATTTAAGGTGATAGTTTCTCAATTCCTTTTAAATTATTAAAAGTGGAAATTCAGTTTGGATCATGGATGATGATGGATGAGAGGAGTGAAATTCACTATGGAGGCCCTCCTCTTCTGAGTTTCCTGAGCATAGCAGCTCCTCTGATCCTGCTGGGGACCAGTATTAACTCCCAGCCTGCACTGTAGCACAGAGTGGCAGCCAAGTTGGCTTACCGCCGATGAGGCTCTCTGGGGGGTAACCTGTTCTGGGTTGCTGGTTTTGCTGTAGTAAGTGGGTGTGTAAAACACTGCTATACTCGAACCATTAAAGAGGAGTGCTGCCTTGCTTCCCCTTCGCTTCACAAACACTAACACACATCATATCAAAGCAGTACTGTAAAAAGGTTCCAGATTTACAGTGCAATACAATGCTGTCATTCACAACATGATTTATTACAAGACTATTGTTTTTACTAGGGATAAGGTAGCAATGCACTAGATACCAAATAAATCTAAGAATGATAGAAAGCTAAACTATATAACTATTTTATTAGAGTATACAGAACTGAATGATATAAAATGATATAATGATTTAAATAATAGTACAACTATCCTGGCTTTTGCTCAAAAGGCCAGAGACAGCTGCGTTCCTCAGTGCCCTACTACAGTTTACCAAGTAAACTACTAACTACCGTTAACCCTCGGTTAGCTCTGGATCACCTGGCCAGACAAGGGAATTTGGGGAATGGATAGCAGTTATATTATCCACCACGTTAAATGAACAAACTGACTTGAAGTGACCAAACCTAGTTGCTGTTCCACCAAATATAGCAAATTCCCTTTAGTGTTTGTCATATCTTGGCTCTCTCATTTTACTTCAAAACCTGCAGATGTATTCTGCATCACAGGAATACACTGATATGAGCTATATGTCATTCTGTTCTTTTCTTTGGCTCTGTTTCTTTTGGTTCTGTTCTTTGGGACAGGTTTCGCAGGCACTCCTGGCTACCTATCTCCAGAGGTCCTAAGGAAAGACCCATATGGTAAACCTGTGGACATCTGGGCCTGTGGTAAGTTCTTTACTCTTCTCATTCACCAGGCCCAGGAGTAAGATACTTTTCAGTCTTCTCCAAAAATCAGCTACTCAATACTCAATTTGTTTTTAGTATCTTTTAGACTATGGACTACGAGAAGAGCTCTTATTCTGGTTTTATTAGCTTTTTTCAACCAGCACAATATAAATACAGCTCAACATAGCTCAGGTCTTCAGTAAAGCCCTCTCTCTCTCGCTCGCTCGCTCACTCGTTCCTTTTCTGTCTCTCTCTCTCTCAGGTGTGATCCTTTATATTCTGCTAGTGGGCTATCCTCCATTCTGGGATGAAGATCAGCACAAGCTGTACCAGCAGATCAAGGCTGGAGCTTACGATGTGAGTACAGCCTGTTTGTAGTGAGGCCGCACATGGAACCCAGATCGCCAGTCTGTATACACTGTTATCCCTGGAGTTCAGTGAGACCAGCCTCAACTACTTATCTTATTGGCCTTGCTTAATCCTACAGTACAACATGGCAGCTCTTTCTATGTGAAATGCTTTTTGCCTGGCTGGGTTGTCTGACAGACTGGCTGCTTAAGTTTTGACTGGGTGCAATTGAGAGCTGTGCTGGTGCTATTGATCCTGTCATATCTTCTCTGACGCATTGCAGAGAGATGAGTTACCACACAGATGTGGAAAAAGCCTCTTTCTAGTGTTTGCACCATGCTTTTTTTGTAAAGCAAACAAATAAAAAATATCACCACTGAATAATATATATATATACTTTGCACCTTAACTCAGAGCTTGAAGCACAACTGGAAATGAATTCCTGGGATGAATAACATTACTTAAAACTGTTTACTGCCTAAAATAAGCTTTTTGAAGAATCTGGCATGACTTTAGCTGGCTGATTGGTGCCCCTGTCCTGTCCCTTAATAACTTGGGACTCAGTGAGGCATTGAGCCACTAATATGTGGAAGTAACATGATCAGGACCCCCGCCGTGGTTGTAGCATGGCCAATCGCTGGAGTGGAAACGAAGTGCAGTGACACAAGGCATCTACCTTGCCTCCTTGCCATACACCTAATTTGATTAGCCTCCAGCTCAGGCTGTACAGTATGTCCATGTCTGTGCCTGCATCTTGCTGTGTGGGAAAAGAACCTGAAGCATTTACTCATGTGCATATAGATTACATATCAAACACTTGATCTGCCATTCCCTGACTCCCTCTAGTTTCCTTCGCCTGAGTGGGACACTGTCACCCCTGAGGCCAAGAACCTCATCAACCAGATGCTAACCATCAACCCAGCCAAGAGGATCACTGCCGAGCAGGCCCTCAAGCACCCGTGGGTCTGCGTAAGTAATTGCTGCCTAGAACTACATTTCCCACAAGCCCTGGGCTGCAGAAATCCATTAAAAACTCAGCAGCAGCTCAGATGCTTTTGTAGTTGAACCACCCAAGCTCACTGAATCTAGTAACCCTTTTTAACCTTTAGTTAGGAAGGAAGTGATTCAGAATGATATGTATCTGTGCTTTACCTGTTAGGATCTTCAAAGTGAGAATTCTGTATATAAGTTCAAGAGCTTTTAGGTGTTATCCAGTAGATGTACTTCACTGTTCTCTCATTCATTGTCCATTTTCTCTGTTTAGCAACGGTCTACAGTGGCATCCATGATGCATCGCCAGGAGACTGTGGAATGTCTGCGCAAGTTCAATGCTCGGAGGAAACTGAAGGTACTCAGTTTTCCTGTTCATCAGCTGCTGGGGCTCAGCCCTGTCATATTGCATCCTGCAGGCTGGGAGTATAACCTAACACAGGCCATCTCTTTCTTGTTCTCTCCATTTAGGGAGCCATCCTCACCACTATGCTTGTTTCCAGAAACTTTTCAGGTTGGTCCCCGTCTCTTGCTTGCTCATGAACAGGTAGGGATTCAAGACCAAATCTACTATATCATCTTCGTTATACTGCAAGTCAGAAGTTAAGATGGAGTTTCTGCTACACAAGAGGGGAGCTTAAGGTTTGAAAACTTTGAACAGAAGGTCCTGGATTGCTTATTATTATCTCAGGGACACAGATCAAACTTTTCATTGTTGTGCTCCTTTATAAGGTTGTAAGCTAAAAACAGTATCATTACATTCCTGGCCCACCAACACTTATCCTTTACTGCAGTGTATATATTGAGAGATTCTCTGTCCTTGATTCTCCTCTCCTTGACTTATTTGCTCCAATATTTGGATGAGGCACCAGTCAAACACTACCATTTCCAAGTCATTTTTTCCCCCAAACTTTTCTTAGTAATGGGGGGGTGTGTGTGTGTGTGTGTGTGTAACAGTTTGGCCGATCTGCCTGAAAAGAATTCTGATTTTGTTACAGTTATGAAATAAAGTGTCACATGAGCTTGAATTTATTTTTGAATCACAGAGAAAGTCATAGTCCACTTTCTCTCAGGGGGATATAATTTTTTTATAGCTCCATCCAACTGAACGCCTCTCTGTCCAATAGTGGGCCGGCAGCATACCAGCCCTGCTGCTCCCACCACCAGCACTGCCGCGCTTGCACAGGAAGGTATGTGAGGGTGCATCTCCTCTCCTCGCCTCGCCATCAGGGAGGGGGTGGGGGGGCCCTGAGCCCTGTCCTCTATGTCCTTTTATAGTCATGACCCTCCCTTTGCTCCGCCCAGTCAGCATGCAGCCACTGAAAGCCTGCCATGCCTGTCATCACACAAAAGAGCACATGCACTCCCTTTCATGAGTGGTCAATGCTAGCTGGTCCAGAATGGCAGAGTTTTCGATTTTGAATTTTCTATCATACACATGTATGCTATGCTGATCTCACCAAAATGTCTGCAGAGGTTAACATGCATAACTATCAAATAAGTCATGCACTATCTGCATGTGCCCTGGACTTTTAACATGTACAAGCTTTCGTTTGGTGTTCAGAGACAAAAAGCAGACCTGTGCCCCTTTTGTAAACTCTGCAGAGCAAATAGCTTTTAAAAACATGAATATTAAATTCACTATTTTGAGCAGGTTTAAATTTGTCTCTTTCTGCTCTTTATATGTAACTAGACTGCGCCATATCCCTTCTTTCAGTGGTCCCCCTTTCTAGCTGAGTCAAATTTGAACGCTGAGGCTCCAGGCGAAAGTCTAATCAATATCACCCCACTGCAATCATTTGAACAATCGCTGCAGTGAGACAGCTCACCACCAGCCTGCATGTATTATCTTGCATGGTAGGAAGAGTGCCATAGGTCTTTGCATCTGCTTTGGTTGAAATCGTTTCTCTCCTTTTTTTTTTTTTTTTTTGTTTGTTTAACGTCACATTATAGAGCCATTTTTGCCCCTCTTCCTCCCTGCAGTTTATTGTGGAAAAGAGCTTTAGGCTGCCTCTGCTTTAGCTGGAGATGTGGAACCCTACTCTTCTTTCTCTTTGCCCAGGCTTGGGGCACTGCACCCTGGGCCAGGGGAAGGAGCTCTGGTGGCAAAGAAGTGGAGTTCTGGGTTTTTTTAGACTGTGGTCTCTCATCAACTGCCAAAGCAGACCTGCATCGCCTGGCCTAGCTGCTATTGCCCTCTACCTATCCCTGCAAAGCCCCCTCCCCCCCCCCTGCTGAGAGTGCGGGGGTGCGCCACATGGACGGGCAGGAGCGGGGTTGGCTTGCTGCCAACCGTCAGACCCGGTGTAGGGTGGTAGCTGGTTCCCAGCACACGCCAGGTGGTCGGCGTTGAAGAAGGCCCACTGGAGGTCAGACAGACGATGCTGTTCAGGCTTCTGAAGAGGGACAGGAGGAACACATGGGTGTTAGGCACCCAAAAACATGGAGCATTTGATCATAGTGTCTGAGGACCTCGTAATAGAAGTGGAATTTGCTTTACACTTTTGTGTATTTTAAGCGCAATATTTCATGTCTTTTTTTACCATACTGATGCCAACATTGGTCATGAAGTTTACTTTTGTGACATGATTTTCTTTTTTTGTTTATCGGGTTTTGAAGCGTTACTTCCCACTGTAATGTCTAGACTATTGTATGGTCTGTCTGCATGGTGTGGGGATTGTGTACATAATTAGTTACACTCTTATTGTAGTGAATACTTAACATTAATTACTTTGGAGCCGTCAAGTCAGAGCTCTGTCCACCAAGTTTCAACTGTACCCAGTAAGTGTTCGGTATATCATTTCATTGCAGAAAATAGGTACTTGTTTAGATGTTTGGTGAATAAGTACAGCATTAAACTTTTTCATCTGTTTCCATTTCTTTCTGAGAATTTTACTTTACTAACAATGTTTGACTAATTTCTGAGACTTGCTGCTTAATAGATCTTTTGGCATGTCTCTGGTTTTGCCTGAATCAGGTTATGTGAGGTAAAAGAACTGTTTGTTGTTTGCTGTTGGTTTGCTTGCAAGTGGTCCAACAACCTCATTGTTTCTCACAACTTCTGTTTAGGGTTCTTTTACCAGTGCCTTTAAATACCCTCCTTGTGTTCTTTTTGACATCTAAGAAATTTGATACATTTTAAAAGCACTATGAAAAAGCATAGTGGGCAGTAAACCCAGTTTGGTTTACATCATTTTATACTTCATAACAGTATGTATCCTGACACAAGGAAGGTAGCATTATGTACACGTCAGGCCTTGTCTGAAGGAAGCATTCCTTCCTTATCTTGTTAAGTTCTGGATGTGTGAAAGTAACCCAGCTTTTTCCTGATCTAGATGGTGTACTTTCATCATGCCAGTCTCCACTGTATTGTTTAAATGTGAAAGGGTGTTCCACCCCCCCCCCCCCCACCCCCAACATGGCTTGCATTCCCCTGAGGTCTTATTAGACACAGTAGAAGACTTAAATTTATTTTAAGTTGGAGGTGACCTTTTAATTCTGATATGGTGATGCATTATGGGACTTGTAGTTGTTACTTTGTTGGCATTGCATGGCTGGCTGTATGGTAAATTGCACCAATCACTAGCACTTTTCACCCCATATTGAGTGCAGCATGAAACACCGGCAGGCTTGCAAAATGGGTAGTTCCTGCCACTGTCCAACTCCCTCCACCCTCATGTCTGCAACTACTGATTGTTGTTTTTCTCTCTCAATCTTGCCTTCCTCCCATCATCCTACCTTTCCACTTCTTTATGGAAGGTAAGGAACTTAATGACGCTTAATGAAGCTTTTGACATTGGTGTTTGTGGATGTGTGTTTTTGAAAGGGTCAGTGCTATATAGATTTGCTAATGCCCCATATAAGCTATACCATTAGCATGGAATGCAGTCTGCAGTGTATCACTTTCTCACACATACTGCCGTGAGAGCACTAAATCAGACCAGGGGGAAATTATGGTTGCATTTAAAGGAAATTGATTGCATACATTAGTTGTGATTTTCCTTCATTATGCCTTTACTCTCGTATGGAGAACGATTTAATCTCTCTGTCTACTCTTATAGCTTGAAACAAACCATTTTAGCATGAAATAGATGATGCATTGCTTGTGAAGTTGTGATTGATATAAAAGTTAAGCTCAGAGAAGCCTTGTCGAAGCATTTCATGTTGATTGGTTATGATATAGTCGATTCAGTACTTCTTCTTTGATGTGTGTGGATATGAAACATTAAATTCTGTTATTTTAGAACATGCCAAATGAACACCATCACTGCTTGGCTTTAACTCATTGCATATTAATTTAGGCTGTCTTAATGTTTTTACAGCATGCAAAAGTTTGTTCAACAAAAAACCAGATGGAGTTAAGGTAAGACCTGAAGCATTTATTACAGCTTTTTTAAATTATTCTATCTACTCAAGGCTGCTGATGCATCAAATAATGTACTGTTCTTGATCAACTTTTGCTGTGATCCTTTAATCTACATGTTTGATAATTATTTACACTTTTCTACATCAAAGAACATAGAAATGAGCATTTTGGTCTTAGAGGCTCTAAAACAAATGGAGAGCTATAATAGTTGTTGGCTAAATTGCGATCAGATTGGAAACATCAGTACAGGTCAAACATTCACAACAAGTCAAGCTTAATGTAACATTAGCAGAGAATTAGAGGCACAGTGCTCATCGCTTGTTGAATCTTACCTGTATATTGTTTAGTGGCAAGTGGGAGCAGTACTCACTGTGATGAATGTGATGCAGACCTAGGCTAGTTGTTGGAGTAACTTACTGCGCCTCGGTCAAAATATGTAATTTAAAGTCTCTGCATTTTGGAGTTTGATCTGTAGTTGCTGAATGCAGAGGTTTCTGCAAAAGTAAAATAACTTTATTTAAAAGTTAAATAAGTTAAATATTTTTCCCAACTTTGGGCCTATCCATTTTATTGGCAGTTTTGTTTTTGTTAGTTTTGTAATAAATATGCATACTTACGTGCTGTTAATGCAACGTTTGTTTCTTACAACATGATTGGTACATCTATATGCCAGTCCTGTCCCCTAGTCATGTGACATATGTCTCTGAAAAGGAAAATGTATGTCTCCTCTCTGCTGCAGCCACAGACAAACAACACTAAAACCAGTGTAGTGAGTGCTGTAGTGAGTGCCCTGAAGGATAGCAGCACAGCCTCCTCTACACCAATGGTACCCCCTTCATCCATAACTAGTGTGCTGTGCTGTAGCTGTTACATTCTTTTTTAATTCTTGATTTTTGGGGTCTTTGAGGTTTGTTGCCTGTCAAGCCAAACTGTGCAAGTTTTGTTGCTCGTTTGTGTTGTAAGCATGTAGTAATTTAAGTTTGGGTTAATTGCTTTATGTCCTGCTGTTTCTTTATTGGCCCTTGTTTTGTAACCTCAGCTGTATACACCTGCTCACTGACTATAACCAAAGTACATAAACCAAAGTTTAGGAAAGATGCAGTTTTCCTGCATGAAAATTCTCATTTCTTATACGCAGTGCCAAAAATGATGGCCATGTACCTGGGAGCCAGGCAGAGTAAAGTGAACTAATACTTTAAATCGACTGAGCTTGTGCATGCAGTCCAGACAGCTGAGCAAAGAGCATCCTGGGACCTGGACATGCGTTGTTAAAGACTACATTTAACCTTTCACCCCTGCCCTACTCACCCGTCATAGGGCTTGCAGAGGGTGGCAGCAAATCTTGCCAGAGCACAGTTTTGGAAAGATGACACTGACCTTGGCAGAAATTGGAATGGTGAAGGAAGAATGATAGCACTACAATGACAGTGATCCGTTTTGATTTCTTTTTGGATTCCTTTGATGCTGACATATTTGCTTATTACTCAATCCAATTTGGAAGGCTTTATATTTTAGCGCCTCTTACACGACACAGTCCATGACACAGAAGTGAGCGTTACACAGTCTTGTGGTGATGTGGCCCCTCAAACATGGCTTTCTGGATCTAACCCATTTCTTTGTCTCACTATTTGTTTTAAATGTATTTATTTATTTAGAATTAAACTTGTGTATACTCTGTGTACACAAAAGAATGCTGTGGAACTGAATGTAATTATCATTGCTGGTATTAAATCCTGCAGGAGCCACAGACTACAGTAGTACACAATCCAGCAGATGGTACCAAGGTGAGCCCTTTTTTCTGTGTTTTCTCCCTGGAATAGGAAAAAATGAAGGAGTGGGAAGAGGTGCATTTTTTGATGTAACCTTTCTTTTTCACTCCCTCTGTCCATCTCTCTCCCGCTCTGCCTGAGCTGTGTCATATTCTTTCGGTCTCCACTTCCTGTCTCTCCAGGGCTCCACAGAGAGCTGTAACACCACTGAGGAGGAGGATCTGAAAGGGAGCAAAGGTATGCAGGCCTCCTCTGCTCTTCCCAGCATGCCTCTGGCACTGCGGAGCCTCACGACTCGCAGTGCTGCTGTAATAATAGAAATCTCTCTCCTCGTCAAGCCCTGGCCATTATCACCATTTCAACCTGGAACGCTTGCAGCATTAGTCAGGTTTTAGATATGTTGCTTGTTAACCAGAAAAGCCTGTAATTCAGCAGCCTACCTGGGCACATATGATAGGGTCACACAGCTATAGAAATTATGAAATGCTGTGTTGGGAAGCCACATAACTCAAATTCATTTAAGCAGGTTAAATAAAGCTATAGTGCTGGGTAGGCAGGAGAGAGATTAAAGTAGGGATCAGGGTGGTTGATCCATATCTGTATCTCTACACGTATTGAAATGTCACTTGCCCAAGTAAAGTTACTTATGCCTTAGATTTTTCAGTAATACAGCTGGTATAGTTGATTGTCAGTGGCGCATTGATCCCATGTGAGATGTGCAGTAGTGGTAATTAGGTGTATCTGTTTTCCACACATGATCACTTACTTGTAGTTTTACAACAAAAGCTATCTATACCTACACTTAAATACATTGTCAATAGACATCTATTTGTGTGTTTTGTATGTAGTCTTTGAACGTACATCTGTAATTTTATGTTTGACTTGGTCTGTGTGGGTGTGTCCTTGACTCTAGTTTGTTGTTAAATATTTGTAGGGCTGTGCCATGTCCGTTGGTGTGCTGTGAACCTTCATTACCATGATTTGAAAATTTATACTCCAAGTGTCTTTGAAAGCTTTCTAACACTTCTCTGGGAGTATGAAAAATCATTGCTGTTGCATTTGTCCATCATTTCCTCTGCTTAGTTAACCTGTACGAAAAGAAGGTTGATGCTTGCAGCTGCACATGCCAGGTGATGAGGACAGGAAATCAGAGAGAAGGTGCAGGCAAAGGTTTCCAATAGTTCTCTGTGATTACTGGCACTACTTCAAGACTCCACAACTAGCCACACACTACTAATTCAGCAATGTCACTTTCCACCAAAAGAGGGGTGGGCACAGGGCAGGATGTTCACATGTGTTTAGCTTGGAGCCCCATAGACCACTAAGATTGTGACTGTGACTGTTTTGTTTTTATCTAGCCAAGGCTGAATTAATAGAGCCGTTTTACCAAAAACCATTTTATCTAAACAAGTCCTCTTCCAGCTGGCGGTCATGAACTTGGTCTTGATCTAATATTGACATCATGCCTGCGTTACTGACAGCAGCATGTAGTAGTGCGTTATTGGCCAGAGCCTGAAGGTGAGAGTTGTGTGTGTTTCCCTCTGCCGGTGGTGCGTGCTGCGCTGGTCTTGGGGCCATGCCAGCAGAGAGTGCCCAGGGAGCCCACAGCAGTAGTGCCGGGGACGAGCCGCCTGCCCTCGGGGCCACGCCACAGGGCTCTCCAGCCAGTAAGTCTCCATCTTCCGCTCCCACCTGGCTCGCTCCACCCCCTCAGGGTCTGTCTGTCACCTGCTAGACCGCTCTAGGCCGTCACCCTCTGGTTCAGTGTAGGAATGTCTTCTGGTCCTTTCTAGGCATATGTATAGCTGCCACCCTTTCCAGTTAGTTCTCCTCTTAAGACATGTTGGTGTGTTCTGCCACAGCACTACACTGCTCTCTAAAATGTTGTGGCCCTTGTATGCCACATTCTTCTAGACCTCTCCTCTTTTCACCTGCTACTGAATGGTGTTAAACAGCAGTGTCATTTTGGGCCCCTTAGATTTCTGTTGCTACTCTGACATTTTGCTTCTATGACCTCTCTTACTTGGGAGGTGTTTTTTTTTTTAGTTTGTAGCAAAGCTTAAGTTTGCCTTTTGCAAGTGTTCAGAAGTCAGACCTTCTCTGGCTTTGTGTTTGTTGCACTTTTTTGCACCAGATGAATTGATGTGTTTGGCTTTCTGGTGTGCATTTGCTACAGGGTAGGGCATTAAGTTGCTTGTCTTCATGGTTGATGTGATGTTGCTTTGCCTTTGCTTTGTGTCATTGGTCGTTTGAGAGAATGAGGTCGGCCTTCAGAGAATCAGTCTATCAGTAATGCAGTCTGATCTCAGACTATGCCATTTTTTACTTTGAATCTTGAATCATTGCTGTTTTTAAGGAACTAGTTATTCAAGAAGGCTTCCTTAAACCTTGGTTTCCTTTGTGTGTTTGCGCTCACTATAAAGATGCTAGGAAGGTTTTTTTAATTTCTTCATTCAGTCATAAGAGCAGCAGTCTTTGTCATAGAATGTTAGACCTTTATATATTAGATCTTTATTGCTGAGCCTTTGTGGGGTTTTTTCCGTCTTTTTGTAATAATAGTGGAGTAACAGAAAAATGGTGGCTTTCAAGTCTTACAAATTTAGAAAACTGTCAATGGCCTCTGATGTTGGAAGAAGATACAGTGGAACTATAAAGGCAAGATGGCCATAAATTCATATTTAATACATATATAGCATTACAGAGCAAGGAAAAAAAAATCCAAAATGAAAAATGCATATTTATGAAACGAATGGTGCAAACTACAAAGATTACACATTCAAAGCAAATATTCAAACCCAAACGTCGTCCTAAACAACCCTTTGACATTTTCTCCATTTTGACCGTTGTTATTGTTGTTGTTTTTAATAAGGGCTTTTAAGAGTTCTTCTTTTTTCTTTATCGCTTCTGGTTTTTCACTTATTTACAACTTTTCATAAATTTCATAAACATTGAATTTTTTCCTTCATTTGTTCATTTACTCCTAACTACATTGTTTATGTGCACTTGCTTTTGTGTCTGTATTGGGTAATATATGAAGTGTAGCTTCTACAGGTGTGGAAAAGAGCTTTATCTTGTCACATCAAAAACAACTTGCAATAACCTTAGTCAGTCTACATCATAGTGAACACCGAATACCAAGCAGCTGAGTGTGCACCTTCTTTACTATGTGAGCTTGGGTTCTTTGCATCTGTCATCATCATATAGTATGAGTTACACCAAGCAAACTGTGGACCAGTTCGGGGCATGTCTCATGCTCTTGAGCACGCTCAGTCTGTTCCTCATGCCATGGCTCATCAGGCCGGCTTTGTGTTGGCAGAAAGTGGGTCCACAGTCCAGTGTAAGTGCTTTGGGAAGTTCAGGATACACACACAAAAACACATTTAGCTTCCGTGCTGTTACTCTATGCTAGAAGAGGGAGGTACTAGATTGCATTAATAGTGACCGCGGTCAATTCGTTTTGGTCAGCTGCCAGCATGTAGGGATTTCATGAGGCAGGATTTATGTGGAATGCACTGAGGTATGTGATGGATCATACACACAGAGGGTCTATAAGAGTCATTTTTGTAGCGAAAAAGATCAGGAAAATCATAACGCTTGCTTACTTATGTCAGATGTTGACAATAAACTGCTTCTCCCTATTAATCTCCTCTTAGTTTTCAGAACCTTCATTCCTGTGTTTCACAATTTCCTGTCTTCCTCTGTCTTCCTACCACCCTTCTACACCCCCCCCCGCCTTTTTTTTTTTTCCTTGAGTAGCTCGTAAGCAAGAGATCATCAAGATCACAGAGCAGCTGATAGAGGCCGTGAACAATGGGGACTTTGAAGCTTACACGTAAGAACAGCACAAATACTTTGGTGTCTGAAGACTTGAACAGCCATGGCCCCTAGGAGCCCTGTGAAAAATTCAAAACTTGGTGTACATGAGTTTAGATTTTCAACGTGTTTTAAAAAAAGTGTACTGGTTCATGTTTTTGGAGTTTAAAATAATTATTCAAATTAATATCTGTTTTAGGAGAATTTGCGATCCTGGCCTGACCTCATTTGAGCCTGAAGCTCTGGGGAACCTGGTAGAAGGGATGGACTTCCACAAGTTTTACTTTGAAAATTGTAAGTCAGTCATACTAAAAAAGGTAACAATTCAAAGGCAGCATCTAGAGTACAGTTAAGAATAATTCTAATAAGGTGTACTAGACTGTCATATGCAGAACATAAATGACATCCCTGTACCTGTACGATATCCAACACTTTCAATTTTTGCTGTGCATAATATGTGCGAAAAGGTTTTGATAATATGCAAATGTGCTTGTTAGTGTTGAGTAAGAACAACAAGCCTGTGCACACCACCATCCTGAACCCCCATGTACACCTGATCGGGGAGGACGCTGCCTGTATCGCCTACATCCGCCTGACGCAGTACATTGATAGCCAGGGCCGCCCACGCAGCTGCCAGTCGGAGGAGACCCGTGTGTGGCATCGCCGCGACGCCAAGTGGCTCAATGTGCACTTCCACTGCTCAGGGGCACCAGCCGCTCCCTTACAGTGAACTTCGCAGGGCAAAGGCACGCACGCACACACACACACACACACACACACACACACCTACCCACCCTTTGCCTATTGTTTCTGCAAAAGCAAAAACATCTTACCATATTCTCATCAACTCTGTATCCTCTGTCCAGGTTGCCTGGATCCTTGATTGATGGGAGTGTTTCTTCTTTGTGGCCGGATGGACACACAGAGGCTGGCTGGACGACGCTGCAGACACGCCATTGAAGAAATTTGACAACATCCAGTCCAACTGTCAATACCACCTTTCCTGTCCAACCTTTGACCAATAGGAGCCGGCCACGGCGGTGGCCCCGCCCACAGGACGGTGCATGCATCTGACGCCCACATGGGGGCACTGTTTAGTCCTTTTTCATGGAACCATCTTTTTTGCCCGTTAAAGATGTCCAGGAGGTGTTGTAAGTACTGATTTATGACTTCATAAATATACTGTATATTGAAAAATGGAAAAAAAACCAGAAGCTACAATCAAGTTTGAAAAACATTTATGTAAGTGAAATGGAATGGGGGTGGGGAGTCATTACAAAGAAAATTCACAAAAAACGACTATTGTTCCGAACTCTTAGTTTAGATGGGCGTAATCTAAATCCTCCATCTTGTATACTTTGTAGATTTTGGATACAAATTATTTAGAGAATTAAGAGAACATGTCAACTAATTAGAAAAAATGTCATAAATCTGAAGAGTACAGATGTACTTCATATCAAGAAGCACCAAAGTGTAGTGTTTAGGCTTTTAAAGAAGTCTTTTTTTTCTTCTTATGGTCTGTTGGAAGGGATGAGAGTTTCAGGGTTTTAGTATTCTGTTAATGGTGTTTTTTAATTTTTTTTTTTTTTTTTTTTTTTTTTTTTTTTTTAATTATCTTTGACTGGGGTTACATCAGAAAGTATTTTGTGTTAAGCGAATTGATTTTTAAAATAATTTTAACACTTTTTTTAAGTTAACCTTAATATACCTGTAAAGTTGGAGAAATATATATTTAAAAGAGATCAAGTGAAATAAGGTTCACCTCCAGGGTGTGGGATTTTTCATGTAACTCTGTTTAGTGTGTGTGTGTGTGTGTGTGTGTGTGTGTGTGTGTGTGTGTGTTTGCATGTGTGTGTGTTTATATGGACTCGTTATTAAACACATCACACTACTATATTATTCTAAGTAGATGGCTCAGCCTCTAGTTTGCTTCATATCAGTGTGTGGTTGAGAGCCCAAATGAACAGACCAAGTTCTATCAGAATAGCATTAAACACTAGTACACAGAGAGGCTTTTTCATTTTAGTTCTTTGCAGTCATTAAGATATGTCAGATTCTCATACACTCCCATGCACACTTACACCACACACAAGCCTCTCAAAATCCATTCCCAAAACCCATTACCCAGAATTCATAGAAGTTGGTCTTCAGATGTCTCCCATCTTGAGAAAGAAATTTTAGTTAGATGGCACAAATGCAAAGCCAGATTATGTAGCCTCTCTGGTGGTCAATATGAACCAAATACCCAAAAGGCACCTTGAAGATACCCTTAGTGATGGTGTATTGGGACATAGGTTTGGTTTTACTAAACCAAGGTTGAAGCACTGGCCGAGGACATGAATCATTTTTCTCAAACAAGATCACACACACAGCCTTCTCATATTTAGGACACTTGTGTGCAAGCACACGTAAATAACATTTTTGGAAATTTTTGCTGTTTTTAAGGTGGATTGTCTGAAACATCCTGTCCTGAATATGTTGTACTTGTGGTTCACACTGGTGATGGGTCTGTAAATCTGTGCACTCACTCGTTAAATCCATGATTAACATGGAGCATTGGGGGAAATCTCCTCACTTTATGTATGTTTACCTTATAAGATCACTCATGATTTACACACCTTTATATAAACTTGAGTCAAAAATAAGTTTCTCAAGAAATTATATTACTCAAATACAGGGTTTAAAGCACTGGTTATTATTAAGCTTATGGGTATTACAGCACAAGTAGCCAGTTCTGATTTTGCTATTTTATAGAAATCTATTCCTCACATATCCACTTCATACACAAGATTTGCGTAGGATATTGTAAAATGGAAATGTACTGTGTTCAGAAAAAACGATAAACAAAAAATCCAGTCAACCCCTTCTGTTGAAGATGTCTTTCTTGTGAAAGAAGAGTTTGGTCTGCGTATATACATGTAGTCTTCATGCGTCCATCGTGAAATGTAGGGCTTTCATACATATCAGCACTATAACTGCACATGTGTGGCTGAGCATCACCTTAAACACAAAGCCCTTTTACTGATGCCGTCAGACTCTGTGATGCTGTTTCATTTTTTTAGTTAAATTTTCCTTTTTGTGCTTTGCAAAACTGCTGCCTTGACTGGCCAGGTCCCATTTACTTATTAATCATTATTATGAATTTTAAATCCATCCAAGAGGTTTTTTTTTCAGTATAAGCTTGGTCCCTTCAGTTTCTACAGAGCAGAAGTGAACAGGGCTGAATAAAGGAGTGCAAATTAACTGATAGGCTAGCATCCACCCTCCCCGCAAAAGCAAGGAATAAAACAGGTCAGGACATTGACCTACCTGTCCATGAGGAAAATCCAAATATGCAGCTTAAACAATGAATATGCATGTGTACTGTTCTTGGTAAATCTTTTTCCACTGTCTGTGTTTACTTGATTAGAATGGAAAAATCTGTTATAGTTGCATCTCTGACATAAAAAAAACCACTCCATTGGGGATTATAAATAGGTTATGTACCACATCTAAAAAGAAAAATGGAAAAAAAATTAAAAACTGAAACAAAAATCTCAGCTTGGTATGCTCCCCTCATTCTAAGTAAATCTATTGCATTGTAATGGTATACTATTGGGCTACGTATATACTTGGACTTAAAACATGGATGCTGGATTTTGCATGATCATACATTTAATAAAACCATGAATTGACAACTATCAAGTGTTTGTCTGAATGCTAGTAGGCCTTCGTCATAGCTTTTGTAATTACTGAAACTTGATCTTGGAAGTATTTAATAAAGAGACCATTTCAGCACATGCTGCCGAGTATGCTCCATTGCTTTAATGAACATGTCTATGAAAGTCCAAGGACCAAAATACTCACTCCTACAAAACTCAGTCAGTCAGATTTAGCTCTCTCGCTCTCTCACACTCACTCGCTCACTTTTCTTCCACTTATCGGCAAACAAAGTTCTGTCTATAGCGGTTCCCAGTGGAGAAGCGCAGTCTTATTTATGGGCTGTACTTGCTGCTGGTGACCACCTGGGCCCCAGAGCTCTGAAATGGAGGGTGAGGCTCTTCTTTTGGTGTGGTGATTAATCAAACTTTCATGCTTCTCCTCCATTCTATCTCTCATCTGATAAACCAGGTTGCAGCAAGAGAGAGAACACGTCCTGCTTCCTCTTGCTTGCTTCACCCCACACATAATGAAAATGAGGTAACTCAAACGTCTGTCAGTCATCTTTTGCCTTTATTTGCAGATGTGAGTGTTGCTTGCTTCCAGGTTGATCAAATAAGACAACAGATCACACTACTGTTGATAGTTTTACAAACAACTTTTAACATATATGCACACACTACAAACACCCCCCACACACACACACACACTACTGCACACAAGCTGCCTGCCTTACCTGCAGTGTATTATTTAGGGCACAATGTGTGTGGGGGCATGGCATGGCTACCACACCCTTCCCACAGGCGCTTCCACTGTGGGACTGGGTAGTGCTGCTGCCTTTGATGGATAGCTCTGGCAGACGTGCTAGCCGCATTCACTGGCATATCCACATTTCTAGTATCATTTTCCTGGAGCCAAAATTAGTTTTAGAATAAACATTTCAAATTAAATTATATAAAGAAGCAACGTTCTCTCAGCAAGCCAAAACTGGCTGCAAGGTGCATTGTCCCTGTTACTTCTTACATGGTATGAGAAGCTGACTTGATCAAAACTGCATTTATCATTTGAAAAATCCATTTTAGTAGTCAGCAAACTCCTGCAGTCTTAGGAGGCAGGTGTTCAAATGCATCTCTGATCGGCTGAATTAAAAAATCTCTTCAAAGACCAACCACAGAATTTCCCAATAGCTAGTGAATTCATTCAAATCAACAAAATCTTTCTATCCTTTCACAAAACTTGTGTATATGCCTCATTTACCAAAGACTCCCTCTGTAGTTGAGATACTGCCAGCCCATAGGCATTCAGAAAATTGTGAAACACCATTTCCCACAATGCAAATAATGAGCTCCCATGTCTGTTACCCACAGTGCAACTAATGCGCTCCAACTTGCTTATCTTGGCCATTAAATAAAAAAGTGTACACTCCTCTTAAATTCATGTTCGAGATCTACTTGCACCGTGATTCCATTCTCCCACATATGTGGGTTTGAACTTCTGCAGACCCCTCGGATGGCCGGTCCTCTTGGCCAGGCCTCTGCGGTGTGTGGAGAATGAAGGAGCCATCTGTGCTCTCTCCTCTGGGGACACAGGGGCCCTGTTTCCTCCGGTACACAGAAGGACCCTAGCTGTGGTTCCATTCTGATGGGAGTTGTTGAATGTCAGCTCCAGCTGGAGTGGTGCAGCTCATCCCTGAGCCAGCTAGGCAGAGGCTGACCCAAACGTTTAAGCAGCCGGAGGAGCTCCACATTCTGCTCCCGGAAATGCTCAGACAGGAAGACCCGCGTCTGGAAAATGGGACACACACACACACACACACACACAGATATATTTTAATGCTTTTGCATTGAAACCAATGTATGCGCATTAATATGACAAGAGGTTCAAAGGTAGGTTTTATGAATGCCCCCATTAGCATAAAGCAGTACCGTACAATAAATAAAACCAAAACTAAATGTCATTTTACAAGTTTCTGCCATACTCCTTGAGTGTGACTAACAGGCTACTGTTCTATTTCTGCTTCCACTGGGTTTAAATATGAAACTGTACAATGCATCACACACCGCTGCATAACAATATCATTCATATCACAGCTAAGTGTTTTTGCAGAGTCATTAATCCAGTTGAAAATGGAATTGCAACATTTATAAGGGAGGGGGTTTTAACATTTCCATGTGACAGAATCCTTGTCACATTGGTTCTTGAAAGTTCATAAAGAGTCAATAAAAGTGATAGATGAAGGTTAATAAAAGAGTCATATTTGAAGTTAATGCATACTTCCAGACGCCACAGTGTTGACTGGGATGTAATGTAGTTGAAGGTTACCTCTCGGCTCATGTCTGGGTACTTCCTGCCTTTGCTCTTACCCAGGCAGCGTGTGCGACCCACATCCAGCCTCTGACACCAGAAGCCTTTACTCTCCTCAAACCTACACCAATAAAAACCCTGTTTCGGTTATAACTGCTTCCTAAAGAAAATCGTTACCACATGAGGTCTCTAAAAGATGTGAGAAAACTGTTGAATTACTCGACTACCCTGTGACATACAGTAATGGATGTTCTTACATCAGTGCTTGAGTGTAGTTGAAGAAAGGTGTGACTCCCAGAAATTTCTGCACACTATCCATCACTTGGGCTGGGCTAGAACGAAGCTGTAGTCCGTCGACAATCAGAAGCTAAGATCAACAAACGATCAGTGTTGGTTTCAGTGGCAGATTTGTGAAAGAATGAATATAAAGTCAGTAAGCCTTTAATGCAGATATCTGGCCTGGCAGCCAGCTGTGTAGCAGTATAATGGGCAGAGGTAGGAGAGCATGTTGAGACGGATCTAGTTGGCAGAGTTCCATGTTTTTATGCTCCAAGTACCTGACTTAAGTACCTAGTGGTGGAATCAGTGTTTGTTTTTGGTGTGGGTGTGTTATTGTTACTGTTACTGTACCTGGCTGGGCTGGTAATAGTGGAGCCAGCGCTCTAAATGGCTGCTGTAGTAGCCGGGCTGCAGGCAGCGGCGGTGCAGCGTGAGCAGGCCTGCTGGTGCCGATGGCCCTGCAGAGATCACCTGCTGGAATGTGTAGTTCAGAGCTACAGGATCCTGATGGGCCCGCTGATGCTGGAGATGCAGGGAAACGCAGAGAAAAACATAGTGGATGTGTGTATTTGTGGAACCACGAGACTACAGAGAGTCACGGACTACGATATGGCAATAGAAAGAGAGGATTTTTTATTAAAAAAAAAAACAAAAACACTTCTCTACAGCTGCTCTAAACACCTACACACACACAGACCTGGTACCAAGAATAGGCCCGGTCAGCAGGGTTGATGAGGATGGTTAGGATTTTGGCTCTTGGCAGCAGTGCAGCAGCTCTCTTTGGGACAATCTCAGTGTCAAAGTAATTAGCGCTCTTCTCAAACAGGAAGTCTGTGCTGACGTTGGAGGGCACAGGGAAGAAGTCCATGTACCTGATGGTAAAAAGAGCACAAGCTCAAACTCTTCCACCGTCCAATGGAGGAATTAGGAGCACCTACAAAGTCTATATAAAATGCACATTTGGGTCATTCCATGCCAGCTCACCTAGACCTCCCAGTCATATGGAATTTCTTGAAATATGTATTGTAAATATTTCATTCTGAATGTTTTACAATAATCAAGTGAATAAATAGTAATTAATTAATCAACAATAAATAACACTTTCTCATAAAGTTACAAGGAAATTGAAATAGTCCTTCTTGAGAAAATATACATACACTTTAAAGTATTGTAAAGTGGGGGCTTCAGCACCAAAGCTATATTTAGCAAGAACTGTGACACTTTATCAGAATCAAATAACTTCCAGATATCGCTATACTAGTAATAGTACACAAAAACAAAATTTGTTTTCATGAAAGTGGAAACAAGTGAAGATATTAATTTTTAGCAACAAGTATTTATAGTAATACATACTATATATTATACTTGGGGTTTCTTTCTTGGATGTTCAGTACCTAGTGCAGTGAAAATAGGCTAATACGGCTTAGAATACACATACAGAGAATTGCAAAAGTAAAGAAATTTAGCTCAGATTGTCAAGCTTCAAAAAATCTTAACTAAAAAAGGTATCTAGAATAGAGCTATAGGATTTTGCAAAGTCTCAAGGCTTTTAATAGAAGTTTTTTTAAAAGAACATCCATGACTTTAACTTGGGAGGTCAGGGGGGGTTGGCATGGAATGCCGCATTTGGCAAAAAACTGTCATTACACCTAACAAGTTACAAATTCAGATTGTTCCAATGAGTGTGTCCTTCAGTTCACCTGCTGTGGGTGGCGGGGGACTAAGAAAGCGTGTGTATGTATCCATTGTTACCAGTCAATGCCGCGCAAGTAGTTGGGTCCGCTGAAGAACTGCACCTCCTCAAAGGTGACAGGGCTGGAGGAGCTGGCTGTGATGGCAGGGTGGAGGGAGAGGAATGTGTGTAGTGCCGTTGACCCTGCAGGAGGTGCAGTTCAGCAGTCAGGAGTGACGCATGCACATCACGTACCTCACTGTGCAACCCCAGACATTTTTTAGCTATTATATGGGCAGTTAGTTACATTGCTAGATTTGCATGTAGAGAATGATGTAAAGCATAAATAAACATGAATAAAAAACAAACAATTAATACAATGTACAATTGCAAGATTTATACATGTTTTCCAAGGAAAAGTATAGGTAAATGTTTTGTCAATATCCATATCAGTTAAATTCAAAAGGAGAAAATTTCAACAAAATGTAGTGGCACTTTTCTTTAAGCAAATAAATACGTTGTACCCTTGTACAAAGTTTTAAACATGGTTTTCTTCAGTTTTACACAGTGTATGCATATGAACATATTTCAGTAATGGATTCTCAAAACAGCTACCAAGAATACAGAAATACAACATACACATTGGTGTGATGTTTACCTGTCTTCTGAGGGCCAATAACCAGAAACTTGGGCAGTCTATCACAAGTCTTCTCTTTAGACCAGATGTCTTTATGCCTCTTATCGTGACAAGGATTCTGCTGAGCAGAAAAATCACATTAGTCTAACCATAGCTAAAAGGATCACTACAAAATGTCACTGCTTAAGCAAAGTGGAACAGACAAAAATAGGAAGGTTAGGTTTTCAGCCAAGCAGCCTAGTTAATCATAGAATTCTGGGGTGTAATAGCTCAAACCTGCCACAGGGGGTCTCTCTCATCAGGGAAGATGTGGAAGTATTTCTCAGCCAGGCGGACTGGAGGCAGTGTCTGCAAACGCAGGTGAGTCCAACACTGCACAAACTTCACCAAAGATTCGAATGTGTACAGGCCCAAGCGGTCATTGCCATAGTTGGACAGATGGGTCATGAAAATGCTGACCTGAGATTGGGAGGGGGAGCAGAGTACAGCATATGAGGTTACAGGATGACCATCAGAGGACGTGTGTGTGTGTGTGTGTGTGTGTGTGTGTGTTTGACTAACAGGATTGAGCAGCACAGTAAGGAACAACTCTCCACCGCGGATGCTCTTGTCCAGTTCCTGAGGGCCTCCTGGGTAATCTTTATAGAAGATGGTATGTGTAAAGAGCCCACATGTCTGCCGTGGGAGTACCTGACAAAAGCATAACGACATTGGTGTATTTTAGTTAATATAATTATAATAATAACAATAGATAATGTTAGTTATTAATACATTATTATTATTATTATTATTATTAACAATAAAGAAGAAACCCGTTCAATTGATATATGCAATAAACAAATACTATGTAGAGAAAGATGTGTAAAACATCTATTAGGGGAAAAAAACAAAAAACAGCAATGAATCTGAACATACAGACGTACTGATTCATTTAGCGGTTAGTGTATGGGTGCACGTGCTCCTACGTGTATCTCACTGTGGATGAACCCCCTGCGGAAGCGGGCAGGTCTCAAGTGGGGGTACTCCTCTGTGCTGGTCACTGTAATGCCCCACACACTCTTCCAGGCCTGGTACAGCTGCTTGTGCACTGGGTAAACTCCTGAGTGGTGGGGAGCCACTGCGTAGCCCATGTCTGTAGGGATGCCGTGCTCCTACAGCCAAGGAGGCCAATCCAGGACAAGATAGCAGGCCATGATTTACAGGGTGAGGGCTTCTGGCCATTCTCACAGATTATGAACACATTTAAACTTTTTATAGCTGTACAATATGGGCAAAATGACTGTATGGTTATTGCATTACAACATATTCCCTGTGGCATATAACACTGGTGAATCCTTGATGTGACATGGTTAATTATTTTGACCAAAATTAATTATGTTTGCTGGACAATTAAAAGGCTGTGATTCATCAAAATGCCTACAAACGACTAATGTGGAATGCATGAGACAGGTCAGAATGTTTGCAGCATGGGGTTTGTTAAAGGGTTAATTTACATACTGCAGCTTGGTGTAATATCAATATAGCAAAGGCCAGTACTGCGACTGGGGGGAGGGTAGAGAGGGGGGGGGGGGGGGGGCGTCGGTTACTGACCTGGGCAAACTGCTTGTTGAGTCTCATCTGCTCTGCGAGCACACTGACGTTATGGAAGAGGTGGGGCTGCATGTGGCTCCACATGTGAGGAAACCACCAGAACTCCTGCCTGTGTGTAAGCAACATGTCATCTCCTTCATCCTCCTCATCAGTGCCTGCTCGATGCATCAACACAATGTAGCCGCAAGACAGAGTAAGCCACAATCACAAGAATTAATGTGAAAGATCTTGAGCGAAATAGAACATGCCCATTCCACATTAATATGGCTACAATTCTCCACACTATGTACCTGTGTGGAAGAACTTTCCAGAGAAGCCAAGGTTGAAGGTGAAGTTGGGGACCAGAGAGCGAAGCTTGGTCTGAGTGTAAAGCAAAGCCTAGACAAAACAAGCACATTATCTTAGAGCACAGTCTAGAAAACACAATCAAGTTATGTCACAGAGCACAGTCTAGAAAACACAATCAAGTTATGTCACAGAGCACAGTCTAGAAAACACAATCAAGTTATGTCACAGAGCACAGTCTAGAAAACACAATCAAGTTATGTCACAGAGCACAGTCTAGAAAAAACAACCACATTATCTCAGTAATCCCACACAGAGACAAACTGACAGCTACACATGGAGTAGGGGTGGGGGTTGCTGTTGTGGAATCTGTTGTAAAGTTCCTCCTAGGGTGTAGGCTGCATGACGACCAGGGCAGACATGAAAGACAAAATACAATAACATCAAGACGGGAGTGGAAAAGAAATTTTAAAAAGATAAAATTGGAAGATAACAAGAAAGGAAAAGCAGATCTGGGGACTGAGAAAGAATGAAAAGGGAAGAGGAGCAAACACCACAGGCGCATCAGACTCAGCAGCACCCCTAGTGGTGTGTAGCAGGCTGAGCCACCACTCAAACCTAACGGGCGTATATTAAAAGGAAGCCAGACTCATTAGTCTTACACAAGCCTCCAGTGAGAGCGATAGCTCTCTCCCCCTGCAGCCATAATCATCACCCACTCAAAAGAACAGCAGAGGAAACCAATCCCCCTGATCCATATTAACCACGCTCATTCATTAGCCCCATTACAGTTATGGTGGAGCAGCCAATGAGCTGCTCCATAAGAAATTTTAAAATATGCAATGTGGGAACAGGTTCATTACAGATGAGGCATTTAGTCGAAATATTCAGTTGTTCTTTTTTAAATAAGGACATGCAAGTTATTCATATTTTCCATCAATTACACTACAGGGAATTCCTTGTATAATAACAGAAACTATGCTCCAGGTTAGGGTTCTGCATGTTAAAAATACCATGACTTGGATGTCTCACCTCCACATCAGCCACCTTCATGCGAGTTCCTTCCTTTCCAACAAAGATGTCATCCACATCCACTAGCAGAAATCTATCCAGTGATAGGCTGAGCCGCCTGCCTGTCAAATACCCCACTGCATCCACTAACAGTAGCTTGTGCAGCCAGAAGGACAGACTTCCACCGAAGAGCACGCGTTGGATCCCATCGTGAAGCCCGAGGTCTTGCATTACAGTAGCCATCAGCGTCCTCTGCAAGAAGGAATGTGCTGGTGGGTCGGTAGGCCTGGTGTTGGCCAGCAGCACAGGCTCATAAGTGCTATGGTTGGACAGGAATATGGTCCAGTTGTCTGCCGGCAGCGGGCCTGGCTCCAGTTCGCTGGGCCGGGTGACATAGAGGAGCGAGGCGGCCGGGTTGATGTGGTAATCCCACAGTGGTAGGTTGGAGCGCAGGAAGAGGGGGAAGCCCCGCAGCTGGGCACTGGACAGCGAGTTCCCATTCGCCCTGTAGAAGCCGATGATGCCCACGCCGTAGTCCTGGCAGTACTTGTCCAGCAGCTGTCGGTTCCAGGAGTCCAAGTTGACGTATTTGAGCAGGTTTTCATAGATGATCAGTGCATACCGCCCTCGGCCCCGCCACGCCAGCGAGGGCAGGTCACCTTTCCCGGGAGCAACTTCTGTGCGGTAGCGGAATCGGCTAGACTCCAGGATGGCCACAACTTCCTGGCCCAGCTGCGAGTAGATGCTCTCCACGAAGACCAGCACGACGGGCTCGGTTCGTGCCGCCTCCACCGCCCTCGCCACAGCCCGCCGCTGGCTCTCCTGGGAGGGCAGTAAGAGCGGAGACAGCTGGGTGCCGGCGACCGGGGCCGCAGCCACACAGTCCCCCAGAGGCAGTGGGGGCGCCTCCTTGATTTTGGGACCCCCACTGACGTGGTAGGCCAGGTAGGCCATGGAGAGCAGGCAGAAGAGGATGAGCACCAGGACCAGGCGGTGGAGGCCCTGCTGCCTCACGGACCGAGCCAGCCTCCGCATGCCAGTCATGTGGCAATGGAGAGATGGCAACCGGACGTTCGGGGAGAGACCAGGGGCCAGGGGAAGAGGGCACAGAGCGAGGGAGGTGCTGGGAGGAGGGGAAAACCAGGGCTGAATGTGACCTAACACACGACAATTCAGCCTAGGTGACCATGGCCCACATAGCCTGCCACAGGCTTGCCACTCCTCTCCTTCACCTGGCACACGGAACAGCTGGAGGATGGTGCAGCTTCAGACGATGAGAGAGGAGACCAGGGCTCTGGGCTTCTTTCTCAGCTGAGCTCCTCTGTTGGGTCATTCATCCCTTTGAGCCATGCTAGACACTGCAAAGAGCTGGCCAGAGATAAAGGTGGGAAGGGAAAGATGGAAAGGGGAATCACGTGGAGGTATGAGAAAAATATGATTACACATTAAGAAAGATTATTACAGAGCTTATTCAGAGAACTTTAGCAAACTAATATTGCTCAAGCCTAAAATAGGACATAGAACAAACAAGGAATTTAAATACGCACATGCACAGGTAATGACCACATTTTTGACCATTTGTTTATTTTCCTATGCTTCAGGTTTCAATGAATCCAGCCCAAGTCAGTGGGGCACTAGACCATGGCAGCAAGGCTGACAACACAACTCTGATGCCCATAAAAACCTGCTGACTCATCTGCTCAACCTACTGACCACACCACACTGCTTCAGCACCTTCAGAGATCGGGGCCCTCACTGAACACCTCGCCTGGTCTGAACAACCTAAATACTCAGAATATTTATTTATTACATTGGTATTCAAATCTGAATTCAATTTTCAATTTTTAACAAAAATAAGATAGCCAAACCTACCATTTATTGTTAATATGTGGAAAATGTAAAATGTAAAAAAAATGTACTGTGTACTGTAATACACAGTAAAATGAGCATGGGCTATCTGTGGATTTTTCTATTGGACTTCTATATCACACACACACACACACACACACACACACACACACACACACACACACACACACACACACACACACACACACACAGAGAGCACACTATAACAACTAGATCTTCTGCTCACTATCCTCTCCTGAATTGCCATAGTTGGTGCTTTAACCCACACCATCCCCTAATCATCATCCTACATATAGACTGTCACGTGTTTTTGGGAAAATGTGTATATGCATTGGGAGTCTATAGCATTGGAAAATCTATAGCATTTTAAGCAAATGTGTGTAACCAAGAGTAGCAAGAGTAGCTTTGGGTTGTTTACCATTTACTAAAGTCATACTAAAGTCAAACTAAAAGACTATCACTGTGCTTCATTGATACCATAGAAATAATATAAAGATATAGTAAATATGCACACTGTTACCTTTCAATACTGTGGAGAAATCAGATTTCCAGAGAGGAGTTACTATACTCACAGAAGCTCAGATGTTGAAAGCAATTCCAGATGGAAGTTAAGAAATTACAAAGTTTAGCCAGGAGTCACATCAATGTTTTATGAAGTAACAGATTAAAAACTTTTCTCTGTGAACCTGGAGCAGGGCGCACGAGCAGGCATAAAAGTTTGGAGACACATACACGGGTTCAGAAATATTTCTGAATGATCCTCATAGTGACTGTAGCAGGGCCTGCTGCCCATAGAGAAGATGCAGTGCTGTTAGTGATCACAAGGTGGCACAAGGGTCCCATCGTGCACTCAGTGGTAATGCATGGTACAACACAAGCAGCTCAGCCTCTCAGAGGGCTAACAGGCACCTAGCAGCATACCCTGAAAAACACCATCCTAAAATTATAAAGCAAGGCATGGCTGAACTCGAATGTCTCCAGTGATTCCAGCTCATCGTTACGCTTGGCTCCAGTGTAAGGTGCCATTATCTCCTGTCTGTCTGACAACCCTGTCCAACTGGGTTCCATTCTCCCAGGCTAAGGCAGACCCAGCTCTGTTACTGGCCTAGGGGCCAGCGCTCTGTATGAACACTGGAAACCATCTGCACTGTGGAATGTCTCCACTTCAGAAAGAGAGAGACAGACAGACAGAGGAGGGTGTCAGATGCCCTCTAGCTGAAACTTCATCTGCAGGTAATGTGAGGACAACAAATCCAGAAGGGATCATGAAGCCAGGAACTCTGGTTCACAGACGTTGGAGTAAGTAGGACAAGTTCCTTGACACACAACCATTCAGTAAACTCCAGGCATGCCACCAACTTCACACAGCTCTACACATCACTACTTTTTTCACACTACTCTACACATCACTACTGCACCCCTGTTTGTTTCCTCAGTTTGGACAGAGCACTCTCAAACCATTTCATTACGAGTTATACTGCGTATGACTATGTATGTGACAAATAAACCAAACTTGAAACTTGAAACTTTCTATACGCAGCTTACTTATACAAGCATGAAGTATGGACTTGTAACCTAACTGTTCTATATCTTTCCTGACAAGAACAAACAAATGAACAAAAAAAAAGCATTTGGAACTTGGTCAAAGCTAATTTGGACATGTTTGAATCCTGACACAGCCATTCCAGTGAACGTAACCTAACATTAAGCCTTGAGCCTTCGTCAGCTCATTAACCTTTAGACAGCTTCTTCACAGGTCTGTCGAATATTTGGACACTGGCCACATGTGTTTACCTTACGCAAACAGCAGCTGCTCTGGGACTGATAAAAGTGCCTCGTGAAAGCCAGAGGGACATGAGCCGAGGCTGGGGCAGAAAGAAGAGGCTAGAGTGGAGGAAGGAGACCGGTGGAAGCTGTCACCCTCTGAGGAGAGAGCTTTATTCCAGCTCTCTCTCTTCAGTGAAGTAAAACTCAAATAATCTCTCTCATTAGCCTAGGATAAATATTTAACAGTGGGGGATCTGAGATTAACAGCAGTTCTTTCACTCACAGATCCAGCTCCCATTTCTTCCCGAATATACAAAGCAGCAGCAAGAGTGAGCCAAGGGGATGAGAGTAGAGGAAGAGTGTGAAAGGGAGTATTTAGTGTTAGAAAAAGGAACTACACAACTGCCTGATGAAAAAAAAACATTTATGTGTGGTGGAACGTATGTGTTGGAGTGAATGAGAGTGAACGGTTAAGGCAGCAAAAGACATAGAGATTGGGAGAGGCAGAGAGTGTGCTTTTACTGCAGCTCCTGGTAGGGAGTATGGGGGTGTCACTCCCTTCCCATGCAGCCTGAGTCCCCATAATCTCACTCGGTGTGTCAAAACATTTCCACTTCCCCAGAGAGGACACACTCCTAGCGTCTGTGAGATGAAAGGTTCTCCTCATTTAAGCCAAGATCATGCAGCAGCCAGCCAGCCAAGCGTCAACACCCACACACACACACACACACAAACAATGACTAAGGGCCTTGCAAATCAATAAGTTGAAACTCATGAAGGGAGAAGAGAGAGCAGAAGATAAAGAGAGAAGGAAAAGAGGGATAGGTAGTGCAAGGGGGAAAGAGTGATAGGAATGAAGGAAACTAATGAAAGCAGCATGTATGTGCAGGCCTATCAAAGCTGGTTTCTACATGTTTTATTCACAAACCTGGACACCTTTTACATCAGGCTTGAATGTGCTGTAGAGCCCTTAAGGCTTTATCTGTCTTAAATAGGGAACACGTCAAGCCAAGACTTTTATCACTTTAACACACTGCCTCATTCACACATTCATAACAGACATGCTACATTCTTACTGTGCCAAAGAAAATAAGACTTTTAGATATGTCTAAAAAGTTATATTTACATGTAATCCATATTACACAATGAGTAAAAGCAAGGTGGAGACGCATGAGTGAGCATGAGCCAGTTTGTGTGAGGTGGTGCTGCAACTGAAGGAGGGCAGACTCGCAGAGGTCCTTGCTGCCATTCCACCACATCTGTAGTGGGACTTGAGGCCAAGGTCACAGAATGTATTAGTGTGAGCATTTGATGGCATTACACAGCCTAAAAGAGGCCTCTTCATCCCCTCATCTCCAAAACCAATACAGCTATAAATCAGGGCAACATGGCCAGCAAAGAGATGCACTGAACTCCTGTCAGCTCCACTTTGGAATATACAGTGTCTCACAGATACAAAAACACAAGCTATTATTAGTGCCATCAGGTCCCATTCCCACACTGAATAACTGACAGTCTGTCCCTCTCTTTCTCTATCTCTTACTCTCTCACTCACACACCACCCACACACACCTTTATTGCAGAGATTCAAGCACAGCAGGTCTTTACTGAATGCAGTGAAACCAAATCAAACCCACTGGTTTCAGAAATAAAATCAATTTTAATTAAGTTGCTCTTGTTTTAGGCTTGCACGTTTACTCCTTTTAGGAGAGGCATATCACCATGGAGATGTACTGACTGTTCCTCTCCTCCTCTGCTCCCTTCATCTCAGGCGTCTTCTTTCTGGGTTTATGCGGGGATGAAGGGATAAGATGTGAATTGTACCCCTGCTGCTTGGCCTACTCTGTGGTTCTCATGGTGAGCCATGGAGCAGAAAGCTCTGCTCCGCGGGGCCTGAGCTGTGACGCTTGATTAGCGTGGCCTGCGGCTCCAGTGCCCCTCCCAACAGGCCCTTCGCAGTCAGGGGGCCCAACCATATACTGCCTGTCAATCAGCTGCCCTTTCTAAGTCATTCATGTGTTTATCATGACTCAGACTAGGAGGGCTGTTGGAGAATGAGGCAGCCAGTGTGAGATGGAGAGACAGAAATGAATGTATGGAGGCATGAGAGAAAAAGAGGCACTGTTGGGATCAGTGAAATGAATGGCACAAGTACACTTCACAGAAAAGGAAAAAAAACTACACTGCTACACTGAGAGCTCTGTTCACACATCTATGCCTTGGGCTTAACAATGCAAGTAAAGCAGCTCCATGATGGCATTCTTCTTCATCTAATGCTAATGTTTAACTAAAGTACATTATAAAACATATTTTGGATCTGGTGGTTTTTAAATTGGATTTTATTCAGAAAGTGAGAATAAAATGGGATGTGGTTGACAAGTGCGTGTATTTGCGTTTCTGATCTCTCTCTCACGCACACACAGACAGTCTCCAAGCGGGAGCTCTTGAGGTACTGGAAGTTCGCAGCATACTAATCTGCAACCTGTGAGGAGGTTTGAAAAATAATTCACCTGCATACCTTCAAATTCATTGTAAACATTAATAGCCATTGCTTAATCCACATCCACAGATTTTCAATTATGTTCCTCAACTGAACATAAATAAATAAGTAAGCTCCCTATCAAGTAGTTCACAAATGTAAGTTGGTTTCCACAGCAATATACTCTAGTTTCTCATACTGGGAAGAAATGGAGGCAAATATTCTGGCACATTCAAAGTGCAAGGTGGAAATGAAAGAATCCAGACTGGAAATCTTCTTAGGAAATGCATATAAACCTGAAGACAAAAGACAAAGACACTGTCAGCGCCTCAGTTTCAGAAGTTAAAAACAAGGCTTCTAACATTCTCCCAGTTCAGGTTAGCACATATATACAGATACCACGAGCAACAAGTCTACTTCACACCAGGCTTGTGTGTGTGTTGTTCCTTTGGGCTTTATATAGCAGTACTTAACGGCTTGATAATACTTTGGTGAGTTTTAAATCACTTCCTTTTAATAGCAACCATTTAACTGCCTCAAACGTCAACTGTTACAATTGGCGATGCCATTAATAGGGTAGAGTACAGCAGTAAAACACTGGCTGTGGAGAAGGCTTCAGCCTCACTCACACACGTGTGTGCACTAGGAGTAACACGTCAGGGAGGCCAAACGACACTCTTACATTCCATTCACATTCAAATTCCGTCTGCGAGTAAACTTGCAGAAAACAGTGCGCCTTTTCATGAGACACAGGAAACAAGGGTTAAAAGAGGAGACGATAGTGGGAAACGCAGACCTAAAACAGCATGACACCCACTGCTTATACAAATGGACCTTTAATGGCTGCATTTTCAAAGCTACATCTGAAAGCACCATTCATGTGTTCACACCAGCGCATGGAGGATCGATGCCACAGTTGCGGAAAGTTCACTTTGAGGCGGTTTGATTACACCAGAAGATCATTTGGCCATAAGCTATTTTCCCCCCCTCTCCATCCAGATGCCAAGCCCTCCCCTCCATTGAGGGAAATTGATTTCCTTTGAAGACAAAGCTGCAGAGGAAGGGCCAGACCGCAGCCGCCCGGAATGCTAAAGAGCAGTGGTGGATGGCCTGGACCAGGCCTGCGAACTGAGCGCAACAGCATCAGTGCAACTGGCACCTCAGGCCATTTAACACAACTAGAAGATTCAAAAATACACTTTTGCTAAATGAAATGTTTTTGTTGGTTTTTTTTTTACAAAAACACCATTATTTTATATTTATTATATAGACTGTTAATTATAGTTATTCCCACATTCACTCAGCTCATATAAAAGTGTGACACTAAGTGCCACATAGTGAGAGTAACCATAGAAGGAAAATGAATGGTAGCTGTGACGCACAGTACAATATAACAAGACATCTCAGACACAGTCTAGTTACTGTATAATGAGATACCTCAGACACAGTCTACTTAGAGTAATGAGACATCTCGGATACAGTCTACGTACCGTATAATAAGACATTTCAAACACAGTCTATTTACTGTATAATGAGATATCTCAGATACAGTGCACTTATTTTATGAGCCATCTCAGATGCAATCTTTTTACTGTATAACAAGACACTATTTACTGTATAATGAGACTTCTCAGATACTGTCTACTTACTGTATAACAAGATATCTCAGATACAGTCTATGTACTTTGCATATACAATCATATACAATCTATATTGTATAACAAGACATCTCAGAAGAGGTTTATTTACTGTATAATGAGACAGCTCAGATAAAATCTAACTACTATAACAAGACATCTCAGATACAGTCAACTTAGTTGTATATCAGTTCAACAATCTGACACATAGTGCATGTTTGATCACTTAAGCAGACAACAATGGGCAGAGTATTTAGAAACCACTGGTTACAAAATGGTAAACAAGATAATGGCATTAGACTAATTAGAAAATTAGAACAAGGTACTCTATTGTCCCTCAAGTAGCAACTATGCTTAATCTGCATATGTAAATGTATAGTGTGTGTGTTTGTATGTTATGGTCTCCTGTCTGCAAACCAAGTTTCCCAAATAGCACAATAAACATGGAAGTTGAAAGTTGAAGCTGAGTTAAACGGGTCATATAAATTATAACACTAAATATTGTTAGAAATTAGAACATACTCTTAGATCATTAGGTGTGGATTCCAAAATTGCTGGCAAACAAAAATCACTCCCAAAAGTTACTGCAGAATGACCTCCCCATGCACTCTCTCCATTTCCAGCAGTATGCCATAGGGAGCTGGTCAATATCATAAACTGCACAGATTTGACATTTATGACGATATTTTTGACTGCTTGCCTCTATCTCTACAGCTACTTTTAAAGACTTGTTTCAGACTAGCCACTGATGAAGTGACCCTGAATTTGATGGAAGCTCATAAGATAGAAGAAAGGACATAAAAGAAGCTCTCCATCAGCACAGCAGACAAGCCGTAATTGCCCCTCAGTGAAAAGATGGCTGGATAGTGAACTGATGCTGAAGGCCCCTGCTATAGCAAGGCTTACTGGCAGCCACTGTCAATTAAAAGGCCTGTAGTCAGTACAAAATGCCATCATACTGCTCACAGAGACGGGAAAGAGCAGGAACAATACATCCTTAAACCATTTCACATCAAGCTACATGACATGAGTAGAGGTTGATGGTCAAATCCAAGAAACTTCAAATTTAGTTGGTATTTTATTCTAAAACCTTTAGTTTGTGAGGTGGCTTTTGCCCGGGACGAGGGGAGAGAGACAACATCCACAACAGTTTGATCATAGCTTTAAACTTTGCTGCTCTTTGACCACAAACAATATGCCAGCTTGGCTACAGGCAAGGTTTGTCCTTCTCCTAGCTTTTAGTGTTCTCCTGGTGTGTTTGGCACAAACAATCCATTGACACCACAGGTCATCATTATCTCTGGACTGTCTGAAGCAGAACATTTTACATTAACATTTACGGCATTTAGCAGATGCTCTTATCCAGAGCAACTTATAAAAGTGCTTTATCGTTTACTCATAGAATACATCTTAGTACAGTACAGTAGGTTAGAATCAAAGATGAACTAGATGAACTAGAATACTGTAGAATACAGGGATGAATGCTGATATCTAGAAGTACAAAATACATAAGGTCTATCTTAAACAATGATAAGTGCTATAAACAATAAGTGCTAGATTTTGTTAAACAACATAAACAATACCCTACAATAAGTGCTAAATTAGTCAGTCAACAAGGGAGCAGTGTCAGTTGTCCTTTAAATATTCTGCAAATAAATGGGTCTTCAGTTTGCGCTTGAAGACCGCAAGGGACTCTGCTGTCCGGACAGCAAGTGGGAGTTCATTCCAACATCTTGGAGCTAGGACAGAAAATAGTCTCGATGCTTGTCGTCCATGAGACCTGAAGCAAGGTATTTCAAGCCGAGTCGTACTTGAGGTTCAAAGTACTCGAGGTATGGATCAGGCTTTGACCATTGACCTCATGTATGAAGCGGCTGGTATGAAGGGGCTTCCAGAAAGATCACCTTTCAATACTTTTTCAACATTCAAAACTTCAACTGATCACTCAGAAGTGCATCACACCTACGTCACTTGTGCATCCACTCAGAGCAAGGGAGGAGGTGAGAAAACACCTGCCTTTGCTTCACATTGTTTACAGAACCTAAAAAATAAACCTGACAATATATGACACACTAAATGAAGCAAAGTAATTAACATATGATGATGTGCTGCTTCGGGTTAAAGTTGCCTTAACCTCTAAATCACCCAGAAACTGAACTGGAGTGTTGTACCATAACCTAGTGCTGAACTGGCATCTTTCTGAATGACACAGCTCTGAACCACCAGGATGAGAACACAAGAATAGCCTTTGATTTTCACCCAACTCTGCTGACAAATGTCAGCCTCCACACCTCTGCATGTCTGCTGCAGCGCTGCAGATCTCGGAGAACAAGACGACAAAAGGACTGGACTTAGCCTCTGGCAAGGAGAGAAGAACAAAGGCGAGACCCTTTCCCACCTGTCAGCTCAGATCTGGGCAGTGGATCGGGTTTAGCCTTGCCCCACAGGGCTCTCAAAGGCAGCGGACAGCGGCTGGTTCATAATCTCTGCAGCAGGATCAGATCAATGACAAAAGAGTCACGCTTTTCTGTAACTGCAGCCAGATGAGTGAAGTCTGCTCTCTGTGGACTGCAGTGTGTTTGTACATGCAGGTGAAAGGCCTGATGTGCTGCAGCCTAAAGAATTTGAGTTACTGAACCTGTAACTACACAAGAAATACACAAGAGAGATTAACTGAGGAAATGAATCCACATACAGTTTATCATACCAAAATGTGCAAGTGGAAGGCTATTGCTTATGGCACAATTAGGTTTATGATGTAAAATCATCATTGCTGCTTACCCTCTAAACCCAATGTTTCCTGTGTTCTGAATCCAGTCTCTTGGTTTTGGCTAAATCTCCTAAGGCTCCATAAGCTTTCAAAATGTCTGCTCACAAACACTTTCCACCGTTCTCTTTTTGTGTGTGTGTGTCTGGTTTGGCATTTCTTGTTTGCAGAGTATTTGTCAACACTGCATATTGCAGTTTGTAAAAGGCCAAACAAACCTGCCCTCCCATCCTGTGCTCCCACCCTCAGCACACAGGAGGAGATGGCCCTCCCCCGTCCCTCAGAGTCCAGGGAGTGTCCCACCACCCCATTCTCCCTCCTGTCCTACCACTACTGCAAGAGCCTTATATGTTCATTCATGGAGATTATAGTCTGCAGCCCAATGCTGGGCTCTGCATTTATAGTCTTTGTTTTCAAACATTAAAGATACCCGAGTCTGGCAAGCCACTGGCTAGCAATAGCTAGCATCCAGAAACTTGGTTCAGAGGGACAGACAAATTAAGTGATGGACACACATACAGAGAGACACACAAAATCAGCCTGACTCATTTGTAAAGCATTAGTGCACTGTATTCATATTTTTTAGAAATATTTGTTAACAATGTGATATGTGATAGCAACTCCATGATGTGAACAACATCAGAATGGATGCTGAATCAATAAATCAATACAGCAAAATTATGGGAATGAAAAATTAAGCCATCAGAGTCGAATGCATATGTACTTGTGTTTGTCACTATGCCTGAAATTTTCTGCACTTTTGGAAATAATCTTTAGCTGAGAAAATTCACACCAGCAGCATGTGAACATCTGTCACTGTGTGAAAACATGTAAATAAATTAACTTTCGTAAACATTTCCTTACTTTTCATTACTTTTGCTCATTTTTCCCTCCACCTTTTCTTCCAAGAAGCCTGCCCTGAGACACCCTTTCGGCTCAAATTCACCGCACCTGATCACTCTGACTGCAGTGCAGGCCGAAGCATACCCAAGCTATCAGGCCACAGTAGTACTGTGCCTCCAGTGAAAAGGAATGTTGAAATATTCATGTCTGGGCAATAGTTTTAAAGAAACAGCAAGTTCAGCAAGTTCTTCTCATGGATGAAAGAACATTAGAGGTCGACCAGAGAAAGACAGAATGGGTTTGACTTTGAGTCTAAGAAAATATCCATTACAGGATCATGATCAGTATTTCCATTTCCATATGAACAGTGACAATTTCCCCTTAAACTGAATATGTGAACCTGAATAAATTGATCTACAGGCTGAGGAAAACCTTGCAATGAATTGTGGAGTGACGTTTCATTGTGGCTTGTTTGCAAACCATGACAGTGATGCCACAAAATGGAGTTCTTTCAAATGTAGTGCCAGTGAGGACAGACAAGCAAGAAGGGTTGTGCCACCACATATTTTTTATCAGTGGGCTTTTTAAGCAACAAAGAGGCCCTGAGATTATGAGCCCTGGACACAGGTAGGTTAGCAAATACACCAACACAGACATCCTTAAATTGTCAAGAGAAGCTGAACTCAGTGATCTAACTGCACTGATGGCAGCAGAACAGAATACATATTGCTAGTTTAAATGTTGTCTTATTACAGATTTCAACTGAAAAGAAATTATAGGAGTGGTTTTGAACTTTTCAGGCCAAGGAACTGTTGAGCTTTATGACAAAGTGAATTAAGCAGGATATGACTCAAACCTGAAGGAGATGAAGCAGTGTATGGACCAAGATAACTGTGAAACAATATCAGGAGGGAGAAAATAATTCCATTTGTTGACTTCACCCTATAAGAGAGCCAAGGACTGTACACAACACACAGGGAAGAACAAGATCACACAGTCTTAGTGTTCCTAGCCCCGGACTGAATGAATATTTACTAGTGGAGACTAGATAAGAACAACATTGCTCTGATTAAATGTGGAGCAATAGACAAAGCTGCAAGTTTGAGCAATGTCACTGTGCACTTATACATTGTCAATGCTCGTTACATGTACTGTGCACTTTAACATCTGTGATGCCATTACATCACTACTACAATTGCACACCTGACCTGGCTACCTCAACATACTATTCACTCCTACTTTATTCACAAAGTCTACATATTTATTGGTACCATAGTCTGCACATTAAGCTCGCCTCTGCACACACTCAGACGTATCAGCCACTCTCCTACGGTCTTCATGTGACTGTAGTTTTATCTTACTGTCTTATCACCTGCTCATTAAACTGCATGAGAGCATAGTCCAACTGTGTTTCCTTACACTGTGCATCCCCGTATTTGTATAATGGCAATAGAACTGAATTGAATCAAAATTCCCCCAATGAGAAAAAAAAAAGGAAAGAGAGTATGTCTGTGAGCAAAAAGCAGCCAAGAGTCATTTCAGAATTCAAAAGTTTCAAATCATATTTATCCCAAAGGATTCTTGAGTTCTTGTCTTAAAACTACAGCATGCATGGGTTAGACCCTGTCCAGCAGGCTACAGCTTGATTAAAATAAGGCACCTAGAACTGTAGCTAGATATCAAAACACCTGTATGTCAAATCCTTGCACTGGCTAATTGTGTCTTTAGGAATAATCACATCTTCTCATAGTTCTGGATACCTATCTAAATAAGTCCCAGTTTGATCTCCTAGATCATCACATACTGATTATTGTAATGCTACAAAACACAAAAAAACAGTTTAATTTACAAATGTTAATTTAATTTACATTTACAGTTTAATGCACCACTAATTTAAAAAACTCCACCTTTTTGATAGTTACAACAGATTAAATACAATACCCTGGTAAAGAAAAACAAATGTATAGGTCACAGAAACACAGCAATTGAAGGATTACTGAGACGAAGACCTTTAGTATACTGCAAATTGTTTAAACTTGTATGATATTCAAAAACATCGTGACCAGTCCAATCACGATAAACTAATCCATGGGTGAACTGCAACAAAGTATCACTGGATTTAAAACCCCAGACAGCAGAGTCGCAGCATGGCCAATGAGTCTAAATGATCAAGAGTCATCCATTACCTTGAAGACTAGGAGCAGATTGCTAAGCAGGTGCAGAGGGACCACGATGACAGCAGCGCAACAGGGAAGCTTGGACAATGGTGCAACACAACCTTGAATGTGTAAAATAGGGGAAAATAAGTTTCCTAAGGAATAAAGTTTTTGAATCAACCATGACAGCAGTTCCTCCATTCATGTTCAGCACTATGGAACAGCCAGACATGTTTCTTTGCACATTATAGTTCCCTAATTTACACACCCTCTTACCTGGACATGCCTAATGATCTATTCTCTTGTTCTGCTGAGGTACACCTACCCCTGATGTCATGATGTTACTGTGCCTCAACCCATCTCAGCTGTCATGGCTACTCCCACGACCCCTGGTGTCCCCTGCTGTAGCCCACCACACCTCCACCCAAGCCAAATTACTTCTCTGTTGCCCTTGATGGATGTTCTCTTGTGAGATGGGTTTTGGACACACACACCATCAGGACAAGACTAGGACTTCTAGAAAACCAGACTAGACATTAATTGCTTTTTTTTTTTCATTTTATTATTATTTATTTATTTTTCTCTTAAAATTGTTACTATTGTGGCGACCGTTGTCAGCCAGAGGAGGACGGGTCCCCCCTTTGAGTCTTGGTTCCTCTCAAGGTTTCCTCCTCATGCTCTAGGGAGTTTTTTTCTTGCCACTGTCACCCTCGACTTACTCACTGGCGGCTTGGACTTGGACATTTGTTAAGCTGCTTTGTGACAACATCTGTTGTAAAAAGCGCTATATAAATAAATTTGATTTGGTTTGATTTGAATAGGCTTCGGGTTCTATCATCTGAAGTCTATCTGACAGTCACAAATACATTCTGACAACTTTGTCACCCATTGTATGTATGACTAAATGCTGAGAGAGGGGAGGAGAGGAGAGCAGAGGAGAGGAGTGAGGGATGAAGGGAAAATTTGAGAGTGTGCAAGAGAGGGAGAGATGGAGTTATGATTAGGTAGGTGAATGATTTTACCCCCCCCCCCAAAAAAAAAAAAAACCTTCTGATCAGATCAAATGAGCACAGTGTGTGAGATTAGTCTGGGTGCAAGGGGACTGGCAACTCAGTGAAGCTTCCTCTCTCAGCTCTGGATCCACAGCTACAGAATCTGCACATTGATTGTCATCTATACCCTCCCATCATCCTCCATGATGATATAACCACACTACCATGGAGTCCGGAGTACAAGGTGGAGTCTACTCAATTACAGACTTGGGAAGAGAGTATTGCCAAACTTGCCCATACAGCTGAACATAAACCAAAGCAGATTAAAATGGTTCTATAGCCCACTTAGTTTACATGAATCATATATTAATAAAACGCCCACCTTTCAAGGCAGAGTAACACCTCAATTCTCTGTTATGCAAAAAAAGCTCCATTCCTGTTCTAAACATAGGTATCCTAAAAAACATCACATCCATTGAAGATTTCAGCATGAAAGTAAACATTAAATTCACTTCCTTTCTGGTGATGCATCTTGGCCGCTGCCTGTACATTAGTCTTTAATAATGCCTTCTGGTGTCCTTTGAAGTTGAATCTCAAGAGGCAGTTCGCCTTCATCAGGAGCGTTTGAAGATCTGGCTCACCTGTTGGGCTCTAATACCCACCACCCACTACCACCCTGCACTCTCACTCTCTCCCAGAGCTCTCATTGCACTGAATCACACAGATCTAGCAGTGCTCTTAATATCACTCTGCCATTTCCAGGGATTGCTTATCTATGGGAAATAGTGCAATTACTTTGGACTTGATTCAGTCTCTAATAATACACTTGGTCTCAGCACTCACGGACAGATAAAGAGAAGCTCTCTTTATAAGGTTCAAGTCGGTCAGATTTGAATGATTCAGTAACCCCAGCAATGCTCAAGCTGATTGTCCTTATTTCAGTGACTGGGAGGTATGGGGAGATAATACTCTCAGAGATCTAAGATTGAGACGGTGTGTTTGTGTGTTTTAACCCTTTAAGGAACAAGTGCTGCTTCTCCCCGAATGGTCTCTGCAGTGCTTTTCTTCTGTGCATGAGCATTGTAACATGAGCTACGAAGCTCTGCATATTCAGTGGATAATAAACAGGAAACAAGCTGTGTTTATGGTGTTTATGAACTTCACCCTTTTTGACTATTTTCAGTCACTGACAAGTAGAAAATAAATATAAATATGTTACGGTTAGTCCCTCCCAGCTTCCATGTTCCATGTTTTCCCTGTCTTGTGTATTTTAGTTCCATTTCGTTTTCTCTGCCCCTCGTTTCTACCTTGTTAAGTTCATGTATTTAAACCATGTCTGAGTCCATGTTTTTGCTGTTCATTGCGTTTATGTGTTTGGTGAATGTTTTTGTAAGCCCGTATATGCATATATTTAAGTTTGTACTCCATGTCTTTGTGTTTAAGCTGGCCTTTGTGTTTCCTAGCCTTTGTTATAGCCTGCTTCCCGATTGCCTTCCTGTGTTTTGTTTGTTTGATCACGTATCCCCGTAATCTCCGTATTGGCTCTATGACCCTGGACTGCTATAATGACACTGGATTTGCCCCTAATAATTCTTGCTCTTCTCCACACATGCATCCCCCTCCTCACCGCTCACCGTTAAAATTTTTTCATAAATGCTTATCTTTCATGGATTAGGAAAAGTTTTTAAGGCAACATTTTGTAGTCCACATGTACTGAGAACTTATGCTACAATAACACTGTTCATCAATAACACTGAGGATCTCCAGGGTAAAATAATGTCAAATTTGGTAATCCATAAATTCCTTTTTAATAATGCTGTCAGTCCTAAATCTATGGGTTCTTGCTGAGTTTGTAAGAAGTAAGCAGTTTATTTCACTTATATTCAAACACCTGTATTAACCTTTACTATGCCATCTCTGTAAGATATAATACATTAATAAACAATAATATGCTATTTATTGAGATAACAATAGGCTTGTAATTCACTTGCAAAGCTTCTACTGTTACATATTTGTAACAATATATTGTGATGACTAGTGTCTAACTGTCACAACAAGTATGTAAGCACAGCTAGGTTCTGGAAGTATTTCAAGAAGGTACATGCACCTGAAAAGCAATTTCTCCTTTTTCCTGCTGGGTATCCTTCAAATTCCCCAAAAGGGAATTTGATAATTATATGCCAAATAAGCATCTTATAAAGCTCTAGTTATGTGGTCTGCGTGTGTCATGTCAAAACACTCAACACCACCACAGGTACATATTTCCAAGCTTCCAAGCATGTGCCAAAGGATGACAGCAAGAACAACAGCAACTTCTTTCATCTATAAGTACAGCAAAAACAGCCAAGGGCGGGCTTGAGCCTTCTCCACACTTACTTGCTTCTAGGATGCATCGATGGTGGTAATGCATGCACAAATATTTGTAGAGCCTTGGGCTGAAAATCAATGGATCACAGAGGCTAAGTTTAGCTGAGGGATGTAAGCACGACCCTGGCCACAGTTTGAGCTCTGACTGAGGGTGTTTCCATGGGACACAGTTTGAGCTCTGACCGAGGGTGCTTCCGTGGGACACACTCTGAACTCTGACCGAGGGTGCTTCTGTTGGACACACTCTGAACTCTGACCGAGGGTGCTTCTGTGGGACACACTCTGAACTCTGACCGAGGGTGCTTCTGTGGGACACACTCTGAACTCTGACTGAGGGAGCTTCAATGGGCCACGGCAGTGCAGCTCATATATGAAGTAGAAAAACAATGGATGACATTTGATGCCTAATTTCATACAAAGATGTATTACTGTTTAAATGAATAAGGATAAAATGAGGCTGGAAATTTTTTTACATTTATAATAAAGCACATGGATAACTAACATTCCCTTGAAACAGCAATATTAAATAATAATAGATATTTGTATCGCAAAGCTGAAATTAATATTTTACAGTGAAATAATTTAATAATTTAATATAAATCAAAAACAAACCCAAACTACACATGCGTATTCAAGGCATTCTTAGGCTGCTGAGAGAGAGAGAAGCCTGGGAGGCTAAATGCTCCACAGTCACAGAACATGGCAGTCCTAATTAATGGAATAAAAGGCAAGACTGCAGATCAATATATAGGCAGCTTCATGGTCTCCATAGCAACAGATTCTCCTACAGACACCTGAACAAGAGAATATTATTATAATCGGTAAATAATAATAATAAAAAAAAACAGGACAAGATGCATGGAAAATTTGATCAAAAGGAGTTTGCCTGTGGGATGGATTTGTTTAATGTGGATTCCAGCTGTACCAAGTTCCACAGTGATATCTGGACCTGATGCAATTTCACAGTGGAATCGAGTATTTGAGAATTTGAGTGGTGCCACACACCACACATAGATGGAAACTGCCTACAGGCAGTACCAGGTGGCACTGGCTGCTCATCAACTTTGTGTCATGGTTAGACAGTTATATTATTCCTTAGAAGGAAAGAAACATCTATATGATGTGCCTTCTTTCCTTCTTTAAAGGCAAGTTAGCTTCCAATGTGGGGGTGCAGAGGGTAGGAGTATGGCACAGACCCGCTCATCTGAGAAACCATCCCTTAACTCGTGAGCTATTGAGGGAACATGGGGGAAATAAAGGAAAAATCTTACTAGGACAACATACGGACCTCAAAGATTCTTCAGAGAGATTAAATCCTCACAGCCTTTTGGCTGTTACAGTGACAATTTCCACAGAGGTGTGCTTAATAAGTGAAACAAGCAACTAAAGTAATGCCATACATCAACAGGCAGTATCTGAACTCAATAACATTGAAAAATAACCCCCAATCTAATATCTGAAAGGCTCAACATTTAAAATCAAGCTTTAAAAGTGTAGCTGAAGCACTTCTCTAGACAAAAGTCTGAGTAACAGCAGGAAAGAAGCCATTTCTTTCTTTTTAGTCAGATCTAAACCAACAGTAGGAATACCACTGTCATCTAATTCATTGTGATCATATACTGTGGAAAATAATTTATTACAATTATTTTTTTTAAATCTTGAAAAAATAATCCCTCTGACAGAAGTGAAGTAGACTCTCATGGGCTGTTGTCGGGGGCTGGTGGTGAACGACTGATGGACTGGAGGCAGAGGAGTTCTGAGGCACCATTTCACCTACAATCTGAGTCACACAGAGGTTGGAAATGGAGAGCGCTGCCACAGGCCAGTCCATCGGGAGAGAAGCCATTACCAGTACCCAGTCATTTTATGGCTCCAACTATTACCATTTTACCAATAATCCCAAAATGACCTCAGCAGGACACATGTTACAAAATCTGAGCTGCTGGAACACATGATTACAATATACACAGAAGGAGAGTGTGATTTATATACTATACTACTATATTATATATTTTCTCCCTTAGATTGAGCAGCTCAAGATAATCGAGGTTGCCCTGTGGAATATTTAATATTCCACATATACACACAAAATGAACACACGTAAATATCTGGATGCATTGAATGTATGACATTAAATTGTATGACTTAAATGTATGAATGTATGAACTAAAGTTAAATATAATTAAGGTTTACAAACTGTGACCACAAATGTTAGTCAGCAGGTATATGTGTAGGTGCCTGTCTGCGTGTGGAAAAAACCCACGCTGCTGCTTGTCAGTCACACCCACCACCATCACCATACTCTTCCTCCCTCTTCTTCCTCTCCCACTTCCTACCAGTTTCTCTACAAACACCTACACAGACAGGTATTCAATACAGACGCACACATACACATATACACACACTTGCATGCACGAAGACAGATTATAGAGAACATACATACTCCCTATCTACGCCTGTCTTTCAGATTAAAGACGCCTTGATGTGGGTGCTAATGAGAGAACTACACAGAGGACTCTCTCCTCTATGTATTGTCTGTGCACATGGCGTCTCCTGCAGAAACTCCTCCAGATGGACTTCACATGCCACATCCGATACCATGCCATTAGCAGACATAAAGCAGGCCCATGCTTTACAGACTGCTATACCACTACTGAGCAGATGAGAATATTCATTTATGTAATGTGTTCATCATGATTGGCTGGATGTATTGCAATGTTGCAAGGAAAGTCATGAGGAAGACAATAAAGCCCTAAACATACATGCAGTAATCACTCATGTATGGTAGATGCAGGTATACACATGCATGTACCATACATGTAATATGAAATATTACAGTTCAAATCCCACATGATCATTGCAGCAATAATTAGGTACAGAAGCACTGTTAGAAGTAAAACGTATGTGAATCATCAAAAAGACAGTGAGCTATAAACCAAGCCATATAGACAGCATGTCGTAAGAATGGTCTCTCATGCTGTTAGAATACAGATTCATCCAAACCATAAATCTATTTTTAACCTGCAGATGTTTAAACCTTTGTTTACAACCTGATGTGCAACTTATTTTGACACAGAAGGAACATTATGAAAAAACTAAATTTAAATTGGGATAAAAAGGTTGACTACTAAATAAAAGATCAACAAAGAAACAAATCAATGACAAGGAAGAAATAAGTGACACCCTGTCCAACCACTCTTATAGGAAACTGCTCTATATAAAATAATTCTGTTCAATCTACAGACACAGAACTCATGTGTTGCCACCCACACAAAATCTTCTAAATTAATAGGACAGCTTCACCATGGAAACAAAGCATTCTTTCCCTTTAGGACCAATCACACTCTCTCTCACACTCTCTCTCACACTCTCTCACACACTCTCTCACACACTCTCTCACACACACACACACACATACATGGAGGCAAACACACACCCAAGCCCCAGATGCCTTCTTGTCCTGCAGTCTTCCTCCCCATTTAAATGACAGATTGGAGATGTAGGCTACCAACAGACCTGTGAAAACACAGAAGAATCATTAATACCCTGCAAGCCATTCTGCATTTCCTCTTGAGCTAGGAAAAAAATGGTGAGAAAGAGGTGGAAAAAATGTGGAATAGGGAGCCAAGTGAACCTTTTATGTGCTATCAGGTCATTCCCCAGATACAAGCGGGATTAGAAGTAGTACAGTTGGGCACAGTTGAAACAGACAGAAAGATGAAAACCTCCATAGAAGAAAAGCCCAAAATCCATGTCATGGCCAGATCAAGTGAAGAAATTAGAAGGTGCGATGGCGTTTTGTCTGGTGCATTCAGATCCATACTCCTCATCCTCAAGCACTATTTAAATACCACATTGAAAACCGATAGTGACAAACTCACTGATGAACACTGACTTGTTTTTTTCTTTAGGTGAAAAACACAGCTTTGTCTCAAATGTACAGCACTTCCCAAAAAGAGTGAGCAAAACTTGAGGGAGCTCAGGAGACTGAAGAAAAGGGAGAGAAATAGAGAGAGAAGGCTAGAGAGCAGCTCTAGATTCAGAATGATTTATTCTCTCAGCATCTTTAATTAATGTCTAGGTAAGGAAACAAACACTCTCTGTGATCTAAAAACAGTGCTGATGAAAACACTAAAATATCAGAATGGGCAGTTTAGGCATAGAACATATGTCCTGGGACATATGAATTAATGATGTCAGTAGGATAAGCTTAGCGCTGCTAGAAGAACTACTAGCTACCTCTGGCTTGCAGGCCAGGAAATGTTGCTTAGAGTTGCATGAGAAGTCCAGTGGTGACCATCACACATATCCCTTCCCTCCCTTCACTTATCTTCTCTTTCGCTGGCCATGACCAACTAAGCACATCCACAACCTCCCAAACAACACTGTTTAAAATAAGCTCCCTGTTATGAGCTCAAACATCAACCACAAGAGGGAGGGTATGAAGTGAGACCTGCACAGAGTTGCTGAGTGTGCCCACACAGAGCTCCAGATTTCATATAGAGTCATTGCATGTGCCCAGCAGCTCCACCTAAACCTGGTGACAGATTTTCTTTTTCAAGGTGCACCCAAAACGAGTCCTAGAGATCTACTGCCCTGCACAGTTTAATTCCAACAGACCTGGATCTAAAATTCAGGTTCTATTGAAGGCTGTGATTAACTGCAGTAATTGTTTTGGATTAGAGTTGGAAGTAACTCTGCAGGGAGGCCCCCTGCCAGCTCCTGAGCTGGGTAGCCCTGCTCTGGCTTGACACAAACCGGAAAAATGGAGAGGAAATCTGCCCAACTAGTAGGCAACCTATAAGTAAGGGCAATCAAACAATGAGAACGATGACCAAATAAAACAATCACAGTTTTTCTTTCATTGTCTCAGCATGTATCAACTGCAGCAATCTGGATTTGGGCAGAGAGGTATAGACCTGCTACAGTTTCCTTGTGGGAATTAGCAGAGTACATTCTGATATAAGGTAATCATGTGAAAGGACCCAAAAACACTCACCAAGCACTACAATTATTACCTCCTGTCTTTATCATCTAATTGCATCTATTTACACTATAGAAAATGAAGGGCAAAAAAAGCTTTTTTCCATGTTTGCTTTCACTGACAATAAAGAAACCTTGAACAACAGTCTTTCACTCCAAATGTAAAATTGGCAAGGTTTTGCAGCAGTTAAATCATTCAGCACTTGCTTCAAGGCTGTACTGGAGGACAATGTTGAGTTCTTCAAGTGATTTTAAATTCCAAAGGTAGTGAGGAGGTGAGATATTAAAAATAACAACTTCAGGCAGTGCCGTACATGGATAGATTAGCAGAATGTTTTACAAAATAATCAATTATAGCTCAACATAATACACATACTTGATATAATGAATTCTTTTGTAACATATGTTCTGCAGTCAGAAAATTTAGCGAGGGGGAAAAAACCATTCAAATTTAAAATCATTCCATCTTCAAGCACCATTACCTCAATAGCTGTGTCCAATCTGTGCTGCTGAGCCAAGGGGGCTTTCTATCTCCAATGCAACCACTTCATTACAATCAACATTACAACACAACACACTTGAGCAGTGGGAACACAAGCGCAGGTGGAGAGAGGCATCTCAACACGCAAGTCACGCCTGTCAGTCAAGAGGGCACAGGTTCGGCCATATTGTGATTTGATCCATATTCATGCCCCCAAAATCCATACGACCTCATATAATGGGGGCAGTGGAGGTGCAATTATTTCCTGCCAACGGAGGCGTAAGATTTATGGGTGGTGGCTGCTCCCATATTTAAACATATTAATTCAGAGCCGTTTGCGGTCCGTTCATTGCTCTTCTCACTTCATGATGCCGGGCGTCATTATGTGCCGTGATGGCTGAGTACAGCTCCCAGTGCGCAGAGTGCTGGGTCCAGTGGCTCTGTGACTGACAGTGCTCTTAATGAGAGCAGAGAGGCACGGCGGCATGGCCGGCATCTGAAGAGGGCCCCGGAACAGAAGCGCTGTGCGTTGCCGTGGGCAACCGGCCCGCCAATGTGCCAGCAGACGGCCCTCAGCTGCAGGACTGTGTTTTGACGTTCTGCATTCGTCAGTGCAGTTCTGCATTTACTGGTTTAGATGAACAGATCTCAAAATTTTACATCAAAAGCAAAGAAAAAACAACACAGAGCAATGCTACATAAAAGCACTCATCATATGTATTGATAATTGTATGTGAACTTTTTAAATGGAGGAAAAATAGCGAAACTTCAAAGTGTGAAGCTATAGGTTCCGAGGATTAATGAAATCATTTTGTATGGATTCTGTTAGCAGGCACCTCACAGTGGTAAATTCATATGTCAGAGGGAGGCTACATAACCCTTTGGCCCCAATACCAGCATCCCTTAGCTGGTTATGAACTGAAGTGTGTGTAAATTCTGAGAGTCATGAGATAATTCATGCCAATTTTTAAAGAATTATATATAATCTAGATAGGAAAAATCAAGGCCAAATCAAGAAGCTAAAAAACAGCATCATAATGTTAATATTATATTTCTACTTGCATCTCAGAGTCCACACAGTTGAAAATAGAACCATGAACACGTAAGTTTTCTTTAATCATCTTAGTCAAATATAACCAGGGCATCCATTTAGTAGTCCGGTTATGCTTACCCAGCTACTGCCTTACTAGTGATTTGACACCAATGACTAATGCATTGCTACTGGGAGTACTCTATTGCCTTTTCCAAATACTGTTTAATAATTTATCAATATGCAAATATTTCAGAATTTCATGGCTTTAAAAAAATTGTATGACTAAGAGGTTTATATTCTCTACACATGTATGGTTTTTGTGCAGTACCAAATCAAATACTCTAAGGCTGAAGAATTCAGATGGACTATAGGAACGGAGCTGCATAGACTGGTACAATGTTGACTGTAGATGACTGTAATATAATTATTATAGAATTTTAATGAATTAATTAGCACTATCTTTGAAACATGCAGGCTGGAAAATCCATAATGTATTTTTCCCCCTATTATTGCTATTCCATTTAAATAATATAAAAACAACACATAGTATATAAAACCTGCAGAATTACAGAGTACACCGTGCAGGCAGGATTACTTGTTTTCCCATTCAAGGTTCATGGCTTTCGATAAATACATGGCAGATTCAACTTAACACTTTCTCACTTCCTTCCATCTAAAAGCAAAGTCCTTCATAGTCCATTAATTCCTCCTGTATGGAGAAGGTCAGTGTGGGACAGGCCTGGGGAGCCATAAAGGCCCCGTGCTCAGAGCGGCCACCAGTCTGCCTGCCAGCCAGCAGACACACAGCGGCAGATACCAAGCACACACACTTCATTTCAACTCAATTTCATTTCCTGCTTGAGTGCACATTTTGTGCTTTTCATTTCAAGCGTAAAGAAACGTTACGTTTATTTTCCATTTAATTTGAGCTGTTTTGGCATCTAAATGAAAGGCTTTCAGCTTGAGCCCTGTCAGTATTTACGAAGGGGACTTGTGATATTTACACGGCCAGTCTATCCTGACAGCATGCAGCCATAGAACACAACGGCAGACTGTGCCTGAGAGAAAGGTGGACAGTCTCTTTTGTTTTATTTCTCTCCTTCTCAATTATCTGTAGATGTATCTGTCACTTTGTGTCTCTGTTGATCTCCTCACTTAATCTCATCACTCCTCTGTCTCTCTTTCCCTATATCAGTCCACAGGCTGTGCTCGCATCACTGTATTTCATTATAGCCATCTTTCTCTCTGCCAACCATGAGCTAGAATTCTGGAACACATGCTTGTCAGCACTTCTGCCTAATGGTGTGGACACTAGACTGTTTTTAATCTTCCTATCTTAAGCTATTTCACTTGTCGGTCTGTCAGCATGGTGCCAAGTCTCCTTTCAAAATGTATTAAACCAGCAGGACTGTAGGGAGAAGAAGAAGACAACAGAATGCTCACAAATTTTCTAAATATGTAAGACAAAATTTTTTTAATGTTTTCTTGTCACTAGAGTTTTAAGTAATTAAATGCAATTTAATGGTATCAAAATATCAGACAAAATATATGCCTGCACACACCAGCAAAACAATGTCTGGTATCTGTTTTCACATTTGCCTTGGCAGAATGCATTTTCTAAAGCTTGCAGTACAGGTATTCATTGGATCTTCCTGATAAATACTGAGCATCTCTTCCACTACCATGAGAAAAAAGAAAGCCAAGATTTTGGCTCACATAACATAGGCAATAGAGGATTATGAGTTTTCAATGCTGTAAAATGATTTTCTAATAGTAAACACATTTGATTTTTGTGAAACCTCCACCAAAGGATGGTGAAAACTGAGTAATCGCAGTGGAAATCACAGGCTGTTATGGCTTCATTCTCACACTGCAGATTTTTTGCACTTAAATGCCAGGCTCAGGTTTTTCAAATACAAACACACCAGGTTATTTTGGCATAGCGCCAAAGCAAGGTTCCCTGGTTGTCATGGATACCTTAAACACATGCATGTGAACAAGCAAACATAACACCATATTTTTCATATTGTTAAACTGAATCTGCTCTGATAGAAAAAGAATCATAAAAGACAGATTTCTAATGCAAAGTTGGAGTGAGTTACTAAAGTGTACATACAACACTTTACACTTCAGGTCACAGTCATTTCACTTTACACTACAAACTTACAGTTCAAGTAGAAAATAAAGTGCTAAGGCACATGCTGTCTGTTTCACTAATTACAAGCAGACCTAGTCACTCTCTCCTCAGTATTTTATTAGTAACTCCTTTTGAAACAGTTTGCATTTAATGCGCAATTTGTTAACACAAGCCTCAAAAGGTGTTCAGAGTCTGCAAAAGGGTGCCTGCTGTTGGCATTCCAACACTCACATGTCCTGGCACTGGCCAAGGAGGGTAGTCATGATTAGAGGGAGGGGCCCCTCAGCTGATTGGCTGGCATAGGAGGAGTTAGTCTGAAGAAATTCTCTCTGTGTTAAAAACAAACAAACAAACAACCACCAAAAAACCTCTCAAAAAGCCCCCCCCCCACCCTCAAACACATGGATGATAACATCTGCTATACATGCCAGCAGTCTGAGACAATGCCATTATTACTGTTTCATGCATGGCTTTGTGCAAGTCTTAACAACTAAACACTATCCATGTCTGATTAAAGCAAAGCTTTGATTGATAGCAGAAGCCTCAAAGGGAAAATATGACTTAAAGTTGAGTTATGTGTAGGAAAAGCCAAAAGATAATATGGTAGGAGAGGAAGGGAAAACAGTGTGAACTGTGTTCTTGATGGAGTCATCAAGCTGAGGAAGGAGATGGAATAGTGAGGAAAATTAAGTTTTCCTCCACAATTCACTGCTGGAGAGTCCTGCTTACACTAGCTAGAGTCTTATTACTTTTTTATGGGCAGCAGGGAAAACCAATTAACTCAACAGCTGGAGTGAGAAGAGACCCACGAGAAGGGTGTCCTGGGGGTATTTCTAGTGACAGGATTTGTTGATACATGACTGAATCATCTACTACAACACAGATCTGCTCAAAATAACAATAAAATAAAGATAATTTGAGGCTCATTTAAATAATTACTTATTTTTACTTAAATGATTTTAAAAGGTCACGTAGTAATATGATCTGCAAAACTCTAGTATTCAGTAGGGGCTGTGGGAGATAGAAACAAGTATTTGTTTCAAATTGCCCCAGAAAAAAAAGAATTTATTTCTATGGTTGTGCATTCTATTCTGCTGCAAGTTGTGAGTTCCGTCACTACAGTTGTAAAAGTTTAACCCTTTGCAACATAAAAAACTATTATCAAATCTTTATTAAAAAGTCAGAATAATAGCTTAAATGAGACATCTTTTTTACATACAACATTTTAAATTGCCATATTTATTGAACAACTGGTTTACATAATCAAGGACATCAATTGAAGATGATGCATGTAAACCTCTAATATAATGACTTCTTAAAGAGAGTAACTGTAGTCAGGAATATCAGTTAGTTCAGATGTAGGTTTAATCCACATTCCAAGAGAGTCAAGAATGGCACAAGCAAAATACATTTTTGAGGATCTTGGAAGGACCTTCATAAGACTAGAAAGGGTCAAAAAATTATTTCTAAACATTCCACATTCAATAGTCAGGCAGATGAATTAGAGGTGGACATCCTACAAAGACCGGTGAACACTCTGCACAAAATTCTCACAAAGGACAATGAACTACAGAGTGACAGAAACAAATAAGAGGCATTAACACCAAGCCCTCATCCCAACTATGATGTATGGCAGAAGGAATAATACGAATTTAATGAATGAATTCCAGATTGTCTAAGAGAATTCGACAACAGAATGAAAGATCAAGAGTCTGTGACCTGAAACTCCAAAAATGTTGTGTCATGACTGTGACCCAAAACAGGACTAAATTAATGACAAAGGTTTAAACTGATAAAATTACATATTTTAGTATTACCAAGTAGAGCCCTGATTTTTATTTTAATAAAAATAATTTTATCTAAAACAAGCAGTAATACATCCAAAAATATTAGATAAAATGGAAACAAGTTTATTTAGAGGAATGAGCCAAAAATTGTCTCCAACTGTTGTACTGAATTGTTGCAGAAGGTATTTAGTTGAGGTTACAGACAATATAGGAGATTACTAGTTACTAAATTCACATATCTTTTTCTTCAAGTACCTATGACTGCTTAAAGTGTTTTTCTACCATAACATTGTATATTTTTTAAAAATAAACTTGTGTTTATGACCTAGAAGAACACCCGGTGACATTTTAGGAGTCATTCGTACAGAAAATCAGATAATTCCAAAGAGTTCACAAATTGTTTCTCAGAACTGTGTACAGCATAATCTTCAGAGTGAATACATAACAGCTGCATTTTAATTTATTGCAACTGCTTTTTAATGGCAGGCTGCAGATATTCTATCATATAAGCATAGCAGACGTGGCAAGCCTATGGACAATAATGGAGCCGAGATATGGTTGTGGTATAGGCGAACCTGAATAACTCAGTTCTGGATGCCTGCCTCAATACTCACTCTAACGTGGTGAGCACTAGGCTAGGAGGACCCTTTTTTTTTTTGACAAGTTCCTTGCATGAGTCCAAGTACAAAGCCCAATTCTTACCATTAATCACTACTAAAGTTTAAAAGAGTCTCCCTTAGCTCCCAAATGGCGACTCATTTCAGAGCAGTGAACTTGAAGGGAGAGGTGACTTTTTGGATTCCACTGCAAACCATGTGGGAGGAGAAAGAATGAGGATTCAAAGGATGATGAAAATTCACACTCCTTTTATCCTCTGAGGAGGCTGCTTCCCACATAGTACCATGATTTCTCAAAGATGGATTTTGCCATGCGCAGCTTTATATGCCTATATAAACATCTGGCATTGCATGATTTTTAAAATGACTTCCAGATGGTAAATTCAAAGCTTTCATAAAACACATTTAATTTCAATTAGTGTTAGTCATTGTGAACTGCAATTTTGTGCACTGCAATTTAACTGCAAGTTTGTAAGTGCTTTTCCCTGATTGAGACTCCATGTGTTTGATGGTTTCGGCTGGCAGTCTGCTGGCAGTCAGTAGAGATGTTATAATGATCTTCATAATAACAAATATGAAGACCTGTTGGAGAAGCTTGAGGACCTCTTCAAGACTACCAGGTAGGGCTGCTGCTCACAGCTGGATGGACTTGAAAAGAATGCAGCATGCATAGCAAGCATTTGATGTCACCATGACCGTCCCAAATTAAGCAGTAACTGAAGGGGGAGAGAGATAAGGTATGGTGAGTGCATAAAGTTGTGCAGACAAATGGGAGCAGGAGAATCTTTTGAAGATTCAATGACAAAATGAAAAAAACACACCTCTAACAAGGGCTCTGTAAATCAGTAGAGAACAGACAGCAAGTATAAATAAGAAGAGGAAACCCCAAAGGAGAATATGAGAGCAGGACAGTCAGCTGGGCTCATGAAACGGTTGCCTGTAAAATGCTCCTTTTGCTGGAAGTCGTCCATGTTCAGTTGCCGATCTCTCTGAGCTACACTATCATTAGCCAGATAACAGAGGCCAGGATCCATGGCAAAATTCCTCACTCTCCAAATAAAGGTAGAGATATAACTTTACAATGAAGTTGAGTAGATGCTCTAAAATAACTTCAGAATCCTCACTATGCCCTTGCATCGATTAAAAAAAAAAAGTCCCATACAGGTCTGAAGACCCATGGCTGATAACAGGTTATAGACTTGGCTGAACGAAGAACACTTTTCCATTAATTTCATATACACTATGTAGTTTGAACTCACTAAACCTTTTGAAGCACTACTAAATTACATGCAGGAATAGTGGTGAAAATTTACTGGTCAGAAGAAGTGCATTTGAAGGTCTATCATAAGTAAGGCTTATAGGCTGAAACATGGGTTGAATGCCATGTAGCATGTCTGAAGGAGCAACACTGAACCAGTGTTCTAGCAAAACTTCACCCAGCACAGGCAGTATGAAGACATGGCTGTCCTTGTCACTGACTAAAGCCCCCACTTATATGCATTCCAGTCCAGTCTAATGATATTCTGAAAAACAAATCTTGTCATTGTTAAATCTACTCTTTCAGATGTGATTTTATAACCCAACCCAGAAACTGCAAGCACAACAGCACAATAAAACAGTTCACATCATATGTAGTTCACATGTTGTTCCACTTTGAATGCCATTTCCCATTTATTTTCTACAGGCTTGCATATTATTTGTATACTTTGGACATTTTCCTGGGAACAAACATCAAAAGGCCATCCAGAGGTTCCCCTGTAACTGCCTCGGTAAACCAAAATACAACTGTGAAGTTCCTGACTCCCATAAGGTTGGTCAAGACTTATAATTCACGTCTCACATCAGTCTATTTTCCTTTCTGCAGAGCTGTGATTTAATAATGTACAATATGAGGGTCCAGAGATGCTGAATTCACATTCAATAAATATTCACTGGAGTGTTGGCCACCATGGACCATCAGCCACAAATGAGAACTTGAGTGAGGGGGGGAAAAAAGGTCCAAAGAAATTGACTGCAGGCACTTATCCACCTAAGAGGAGCTGACAATGGCTTTCATTCTTCTCATGTCTGAGGCATGGCAATGATCAACACCACCAGTGATCCTTCTGCTTTAGGCCCCAGACACCACACTTAAAAGTGTTTAAAGTGTTTAAAGTGCAGAAAGTAAGAAAGAATGAACAAATGAATGAAAGAAAGGGTGACTTGATGAATGGATGGATGGATGGATGAATGAATGAATGAATGAATGAACATACTACAACCACTACATGGCATCAGGTGTACATTTTTGGAATCGGTACCTGCAGAAACAGGTTTGATGCAAATTAAGGATCAAATATGCATAGAAAGTGGAATCATGAGTTCAAACCTAAGAGAGTGAAGACACTGCAGCAGATAAAAGAAAATACAATCAAATCAACACTGTACATGAATTCTGTAACTATATACGCAGGTATATCCAGGCAGCACTGGTTGAAAAGGTACAGAACCTCCCAGAGCTGGAGGTTCTGCTCCTATTCGATGCTATTGTTTCAAACAATTATAACATTTACTTCATTGCAAGACAGCTGACAGTACATGCAGATGCCCAGCTCCAGTCAGGTTTTAATCAGTCCTACTGTATTGACACAATGGAAGTGCGCCACAGAGAAACGACTACTGGATGACATCCCATAACGCTGGCCTTGGGTTGGAGCTGGAGTACGTTTCGTGTCATTGTCAACAGCTCCTGCTTGCAGAAGAGTTATTACTACTGCACAGAGCACTGCCAGGGCCAGAGACAGCAAACTATAGCAGATATTAGTCAATGACACAGTGAAGCTCATCTAAACACTTCAATGTCTGCAGATCCAAAGTGATTAAGTTTCCTGGTGCTTTTTACATATTTATAGGTAGGGCATTATGAAAGCAGGTGAAAATGAACATATTCAAGATCAAATTTTGTTAATTCTACAGTATAAATTTTCATTAATTTAAAATAAATGTAAGAAAAGTCATAAACTGAATACAAACTGAAACCAGCAACTGAAGTTCAAAAACTGCCAAAACAATAAATTGCCCTAAAATGGCCTGACTCTCACTTTAAAATGTTGATCCCATAACTCTTTTCTACTTTTAATGGAAATTGTCACATAATCTACTGTACTAATTGTAAAATCTTTTTAACATTCCTCAAAGTACTAAAAGCACCAAATGACAGCTTCTGACCAGCATGGTGACACTTGCACAGCTGGTATGCAAGAATAAAAGGCTGTTAGTAGTGTGTTGACCGCTGCAGACATGCAGGCCTATAGAGGTACTCATTGTGAGATTCTCAGCACTAATCACAGACAGATGGATTTGGAGACCCAGTGGGATGCAACACAGCTGCAGCTAGTACTGTCCAGAGACACTCAACCATTGTAATCATGGTACAATGGCAATTGAAAGAAAAAAAAAAAAACACTGCGAAAGAAACTGGGTTTTATAAAACACACACACACAGACACACACACAGACACACACCCCATTGGGCTATATCAAAACCTTTTCCCTGTCCAGTGTTTGACCCAACTTCTGACCAGAGCAGATTCTTTTCTAATTCTACTTTTAAATTCTACCACCTGCTTCTCATTCAAAGCAAATATTCTACATAATCTGACTACAACAAAGCCCCTGGCTAAACCTAGGTTTCACAGGGCAGTATGAGAGAGAAATCTCAGTGTGAATGCAGCACAATACAAAAGAGAAATGAAGTATCCCATTACACACGCATATGCCTGTGAAAGAGTGCAAGACTGAGGAACCAACCCTGTATTTGTTCAAAGGAAACTGGAACAATGGATGCCTTTCAGCCTCATATTTTGTAAAGAGACAGCTGTGACATGATCCAGGAGACACACCTTAGTGTTCCTCCAGCATCAACTTCTGCACAGTAGAAAAAAATTTGTTCGAATTGCACATTATCCCACTTATAAAATCCATAGAAATGGGTACTTCATCAAACTCCATTTGAATGCCTTATCAATAATAACATTAAGGTTTCCCTGCCTAACATTACATTACAAGTGAAAAGAGGATTCCTATGGATTCCCCATCCTATGCTCACCCCTATACATATAATGACTAGTGCAGCCATGTAACAAAATATAAGCTCTTTTCAACTGTAAACGTATATTCATAGCTTGAGGTGCTACTTTCACTGAAGGCAACGCCATTAAGCACACATCCAAGGCAAAAATCCCATTTGTTGACATAGCGCCAATTAAGCAGATCTGTCAAGGCAATCTAAAAATAGAGTGAACTGTTAGAGTGTTTTCGCAAAGCACTCAACAAAGGAGTGATTTGAAGCTAAGCAGTGCACTTGAATGCCTAATCCTACAAGTAGAGAAGACCTGTGCCATTTACGGACTGCGAAGTTGGTGGATTTTGGCTTCCTGACATGCTAAGCTGAGCGCGTAACAGAGTGATACCGGATTGTGGTGTTCCAAGGAAGCTGACTGATCCAAATGTGCTAAACTGAAACTAGAATTCTCTCACTGTGCTCTGGTGTATGCTACATGAGTTGAGCTGTGGTGAAGGCTGAAGACTGATCTGATACTTTGTACAAAGACAGATGTCAGAGCACATGGAAAGTCAGCAAAGCTGTCGCTGCTAAAAATGAGAAAAGTAACAGCTACAGGAGGTAATAGCGTCTCTTGTCACTGCTTTACTATCTAAGTGATTACATGAAAAGTATAAGTTCACTACTATTTAAGTGCTTATGGATTACATAAAGCATATATACACAGGACATAAAACTAATCACACAGACTGGTTGTATGCCAGCTGTCTTTGTTATGTAGAAACAAAAACAATATACTTCACAGATAAATGCAACATCAGCTTTGTATATACTGATATGCATTCATGGTTGTTTTTAATTTAAACATCTTATTTGTTGTTTTTTATTCACATATCACTAATTGTGTGTGTATATATATATACATATATATATATATATATATATATATATATATATATATATATATATATATATATATATATATATATATATATATATTCATTCAAGTGTCCTTATTCGGAATATTATAGTTCTGAGCATGACAATTTCAAATTTATTATTTTTGGAATAAAGGGAAAATAGGAACCCTACTTTACCAAAATATAGGATACAAAAAATAAAATTTGAAAGTAATGACGATACAGCTTAGCACAAAGTTTGTTCCTCAAGTCAGTGCTAAGCACAACCATTGTCACATAAAGAGATAAAATGGAAGAGACTCTTATCTGAGAAGCATATAAGACTTATTGTGCTTCTAGTTATGGCCATCTACAATTTCTCTTCACTATATGAGGAAACAAACATGCTATTTCATGCATTTTAAGCAGGCTGAAATGGTCTGAAAACATCCACAATGCCTGTGGAAATGGGGAAATGATGGATTAGTAAACTTGTCCTAAGTCTGTATGTCTAGAGGAGATGGATATGTAAAATGCCTTCATTCAGTTCCCTTCTTTGTGTTCTATATATATTGTGTGGCACAGGTGTAGGTAAATTACAATTACCTGAGCCTCAACAGAAGCATTTGAATGTGTGTCTGCCACTGACAGTGTTCAAATGGCAAATAAACTTTAAGTTGACTTGAAAAGAGGGATTAATTTGAATTTCTTTGCAATGATATGCTGAAAAGGTGTACCCTGAAAAAAGGTATTTAATTTAAAAAGACACAAGCTCATAATCAGTAAGTCAAAAGAAAGGTCTAACAAAGTTGGAGCCCTTTATGAAGCTTCATGCATATGTGTGATACTGAAAAAGTCTGAATTTTAGCAACCTGTCTAGCAAGCTTGGATGAGCAATTGATTACGTAAAAGCCCATGCTGTGTAAGAAAGACACTCTTAGCCATTTCTCCAGTGAGCTGAAGATGCAGAAAGAAAATTGATTCATTCAAGTTAACTGATTTTGGGTGGGTGTCTGCATTATTCAGTGCAGGACATCATTAACCATCTTGCACAGCAACGCACAGAAACCAGTAAAAAAAAGGCATTTTTACATAAGAATAAATAACTTACTTTCATAAACCATGATGAAAAAATGTGATGTAATCTGCAAGAATAATAATAATAATAATAAAATAATAATAATAATAATAATAATAATAATCTTTCACAGCTTCAGCTTTCTAACTGCAGAGCAGCAAAACCAGACATCAACAGATCACGAAGGCAGTGGACCCTGTCGTCTTGTGGAACCCCAGTGTCCTATTCCATTTTCACAGGCCCCAAACCCCCAAAACCTAAGACCTAGCAGAGAGAGAGACTATGAGTGAAAGAGACAGGGCATGTCAAACGGGAAAAAAACAGCTCCACATTTTCCATTTTCGTCTAGAAATGAAAAAAAAGCACATGCATTATGGATGCAAGTTAGCCAGGAGCATGAGAATTTGATCCCTAACCAGACCAGACAGCTCGTGGTTCCCTGTGGAGCCCCTCCCCCTAACTGTTTCTTTTTCTGCCATCATCCATCCCACACTGCCCAGCCCAAGGAGCTGGGTCCAGGCCACAGCCAGCGCACTCACAACCAACCTGTCCAGTCTCTAAGGCCAGTAGCCAGGGGACATTGAAAAGTGCTTGCCTCCTTGTTTCAGACTACCTACCTTGAGGGCCCCATGTTAAAGCTAAAATATTCTCCTTTAATAGCCTTCCTGGTGCTATTTTTTGGCCCATTGCTTATATGAATTTTAATCACAAAAATGCTGCCGATGCATTAACTATGGTGAACCTAAAGCAACCATAAAGCTGAGTGCACAAGATTAATATTTACAGCATACAAGTTCCTCTTACATGCACACTGCAAGTCTGTCTACACAACCAGGACACATCTGTGATCAACACCACAGGTTCCTGTCGGTGGAGCATTCTGATTGACACAAGCCTTAAACTCACTTTCCAGATGACAAGATGACTCACATGACTTTTGACCCTAACCCACTGGAGTTTAGGAAGCAACCTAGACAGACAGAATTATATCCTGAAATATATGCTTAATAACAGTTTGATAGGATAGGGCTTCACTGTCTATAACCACACAAATGTCATAACAGTACAGGACAAAAAGAAGGGGGGGCAAACACTGAGAAAATTGTTTATGCCAGCAGCTGAAATGCTGCAGATGGAATTAAGGTTAAACCATAGGTTTGGATTTGAGGGAACCCTTTTAAAAATAAGTAAATAAATAAGACGACAAATGGGTCAGGGGTTCAACTATGGCCAAGCATTTAACAAAGAGAAATGAAAGCAATGTGCCCTTCTTAAAAGAACAAATTTCTCAAAAACAAAAACCCTATTGCATAATAACATTATTTCTTAGTTGCCACATATTACGTGGACTGAAACAGAAGTTTTGAGAACTGCAGAGGACAATTGGTTTTATGTAATATACATTTAAATATTAGTGCTGTACAAGAAATTACATTTATATAAATGTTTATTTCTTGCTTCACCATAAACCACAACTGTTTAACTGAATACCATTGCACTCATTGAAAAATAGTCCTTCAGACTTCAATTAACAAAATCAGGTGTCATGAAAAGTAACATAAATGACATCATACAATCTGAGGCAACTCAGTTGTAGAAACAGTCCACTAGCCTGACCGAACAAACCTCAGACCTGGTTTATACCATATCTAAGCTCATCTTACAAATACTCATATAGCATTAGATAAACCAGGATTCAACACTGGCTAATCATTTAAACTAGGTGGTGAAAAAAACAGCTACATGCCACTTTCAGTTTCAAATATGTGTTTGTGCAGTGCACATTAATGTAGATGGTTCCAACATGTATGTGTGTGTGAACGTGGGGGGTGTTGCTGATTACATTTTTTAAGAGATGGATCACAACCTTGAGAATGGTGCCTGCAGGCACCACTATTTAATTATCACCAAAGTTATCAAAAGCATCAACACAGCCCTCAGTGAACAGTAGTCATCGACAGGTCTGTTCCAGCACTCAGTGGACGTGTGAGTGAAATTAGAGTGTCCTTTTTATTCCCTGTTTTAATAGCTATTGACGGTAATTATATAAGGTCAGAGATAAGATGTCCCAAGAAATGACTTCTGCAATTATATTTCAAACACTGCCTGAACCAGTCACTGACGCCAGCTTTTTTGCTCACAATTGTATCGTGTTTTCTACGTGTGGATAGACCCTGCATCCTATGACCAAGGGTTGTATACAAACCACATTATGATTAGGGTAGACGTCAGACTCCCACATCATACGATTAATATGTCGAAAAGTCAATGAGTTATTCAAAGTCTTCGATCTAAATAAAGCATAGTACACGCTAATAGTCGCATTCATTTGCACAGTCCTGGAATTCCCGAATGCATGATAAATTAAAATAACCATGCCAAAAGCTAAATTAAATTGAAGACCCATGCCAAAATGAGGTAATTAGATAAAAAAGACAATTACTACAGTGATGGCTGCAGTCCAGCTAAATGCATTTCGAGTGTCTCTTGACACTTGGCACAGTATCATAAACTAAAATGGAGTTAATTAATCTGACTGTTACTAATTACCATAAAGTAAGATGTCCATAAAATTAACTGGATTTAAAGGGCTGGAGCAGAGGTAACGTTTAATCTAGAGGGGTTAAAAGTTGCCTAAATTGGCTACGAAGTGATTCCACACAAACCACCAACCTACACTGTTAGTTTACTCGGGTAATCAGATAAAAACAATAATCCAATCGTATGGAACGTGACAGTAGCGGTCATCTTGGACGACTTCCACTGAGGAGTTCGTACCAAGGCAATGAAACCGTATGTACTCTTGGGTTACATTATAACCTCGAAAGCAGAATAGTTTAGTTTGGGCAAAGATTTTCTTGAACCGGAACTTTGTGAAATTCTAGACATATATCGTCGTAAAAATGATTAAATCTGTGAATGTTTTACCTAATCTTTACTAATCCTACCTGAGCAAGTTAATTAAATCAATTGTGGATAAATCATTAAAAACGCAGAAGGCAAACGGGATGTCTTTCACATCACTGGATCTGTTTGACGTGCCACATAGCAAATGAAATAAAGCCAAGCAGATGTATATGCTACCGCTGGACTTCCAATAACAAAATAACCTTATAATTTACGCGTGTGTCGCCATTAGACATGTATCTACTTACCGACTAAACGTCCACGTGCAAAATCTCAAAAGGGTTTCCCGTAAATGTTGTTTCATTTAACACAAGAACTTTGAGATGCTATTCTACCGCATCCTGCTTCGCTCCGCCATCTTCACTAGCTGACGAATAAGCGCAGCTGATAGGCGCTTTCTGAACGGGTGGGAGTGCGGGAAGGCTTCAACACCACAGAGCTCGAAGTTAGACTCACGGTTTACTTTAGCTATCTCACCTAAGAAACCTAGATCGACACGTTTTTGCATGAGAGTTGTTAAAACACAGCTTCGGATTGTGTGTATTTATTTATCCGAATCTGCCTGCTGTGTTTTAATCTGAATTGCCTTCGGTGTTTATGCCTGCATACTTTTATGATATAACCTAACTAATTTATCCTACATTACACTATATGGAATTTGTGTTATAAACCATCCTATACTACAATATATGGATTTTGTATTATAATTTAACCCATAGTCCATTACACTATATGAGATTATGTCTTAAAAATCATTCATAGCCCAGTGAACGTCGCAAAAACACCATCACTTAACCTTAACAATCCAAACAATTTTTAAAAGAACGTCGTTGTAAATAATAGATGTTTTGAGAAAACAGGCTATATGGAGAAAAAAAAAGGTCCACCTTTAATATTTTATAATCTTCCACAATCACCCTGTATTTTTATTCCAAAATCACCATTGCTACTTTTATCTCTGAAATAGTGAGCAATAGTACATAATTTGATCTAAAGGCAACGCATTTAAATTGAAAATAGGATACATGTTAGGCCATACAAAATATGAAGTTCTGCAATCAGTTCTAGTTAAAATAATATTTTCAATTTGGTATCATCAAAGCAGACGTTTTTGATGCCATCTTTCGGTCCCATTGTGTAGTGCAGCCAACAGATCGCTGAGCCAAATATATTAGAAAAAGATAGAAGGGATTCTTAAATTTAAGAAGCAGATTAAAAACAGGGTTCTTAAAGCAATTGCATAGGGTTGGAGTTTATATTAAACATTTTATTTAATATAAAAGACGTTTATAGGGTGAGTTAGGTTGGGTATTGTGAGCAGTGTCGTGTCCCCCCCAAAAGTGCCTCTTTAATCTGAGAAGCACAGTAATGCTTTTTTTTTTTTTTTTTTTTTTTTTTTGAGAAATGGTAAAGAGAGGGACATTAAGTCAAAAATGCAGGTTATGGGAAGAAATTCTTAAACGGGAGGAGCTCTTAAACCTGAATAAGATTAGGTTGATGTAGTTACTTTGCACCCAAGTCTGCCTCTGAAACGTTTTCAATTTAACACTGAACTGTGCAAAGAAACATGCCACAAGAAAAGAGTTTTATTTTGGCACCTGTCACACATGAAAATATCCAAAGCATTTTTACAGAGCTTGCGGAAATTTGACATAAGACTGAATAACATCACATAAATTTGATTGCATGACATGCAACTGATATGTTGAAATCCCTGGAAGCTAATGGCCCTGTTTTCTATAGCAAATTTGAAGTCCTGTGGTGGACAGAAGTCTCCTGAGGGCCAGATCACAAAGACATGGCTTCTAAAGATTATAGCAGGCATCACCCCAAACAATCTAATATAATAATATCACCTCAGTTGACAGAAATCGGGGGGGGGGGGGGGGGGGGGGGGGGGGAAGCTCCAAATGCAGTATTATTTGACCAAATCCATATTAAAAGAAAGAAGTTCTTTCACATCTACTCTCATATGCATTTGTTGGCCACTATGGAATGTAGGGGAATCTGGTACTCATAGAATCATGAAAGCAGATGCACATAGGCCTATGGAGACACAAACGTTATATTTAATGTTAAGGATGTTAATTATGAATGTGGAAGAAATAATTTAATGATGGATTGGAAATCACTAAAATAAAATCACTAAAATTTGTAAGACATGGCCTGTTTCATTGACTCAAGGGTTGATTAAAGACAGCATTTTGTGTTAAGAGCCAGAATACATCAGTACTTCTTGCACGCCAGTTGTGCATATTTCCAGCACGAAGATGCATCTATTAATTAATAAATGACAATTTATAGGTAAATCTCTATACATCTAACTAGTGTACTCCCATTCAGATCCACCCATGAGCAAAACCTCTTATTGATGCACAACAATGGAAATCAGGTTCATATTTAGTCATTTGTAAGTTATACCACACACACTCTATGGCCTTTCCTCTCAGAAGAAAAGCTTGTGCAGCATAAGAATAGCTGCATCTCAATTACTTATTTACAGTCTATATGCAGCCAATTATTAATTAGTAAATCATCATATTTTACAAAGCCCTTAACACTCTATCCCCTGTATTAACTGAAATGCAAAATGAATTGGATGAGTTAGTGCATTAAACAAAACCATATGCCGTCATTTAGATGAAACTGTATGCTTAGAGAATTTTAAAAATAAAGGACACACTTTATAACCCTGCTACATTACAGGACCTACAATATAGCTGAAATCCAAGCAAGAAAAATATACAATATTGCCACCCACTGGACAATCAACACACAGTTGATACAACAAAGAATAGTAGCATTAAGACATGTTACAAAATAAAGTGACCTGAAATTGGCAAATATAAAATAATCTTCCCAAAATGTCTTTAGATTAGACAAATTAATAGTTACAGTTCAAAGGCAATACTGAAAATGAGAAACCTTTTAAGTTTCCCCCGTCAGACAAAGAGAACTGGCAGTAGCATTTATGCCCTAAAATATGTAAAATGACACTTTGGATGGTTTTCAAAATGTCACAGACAAAACCAAGTACACTATATATGAATTGAATTATGGCTATTACCTATTCTATATTCCTTAGTCCCTATTCTATTACACTATTTAGTGTCTAAAACATCAAAGAAGACGGTAACAAAACAGATTCCACTTTGTCTTTTGTCTCTCAGTTTTTTGTTGCCTGAATGCAGGACTCTGGCACATTTCGAGGTGTTCAAGGAAACTTAGTGGTTTTTCTGACCTGTTGCTAACTCTGAGCTCTAAACACAACCTCAACAGTTTATGACCACTCTATTAATCTAATGTATGTCACAACACTGAAAAAAAAAATCCCACATAAGAAAACCGTGAGTCTGAACATCACCATGTGTATCTAGTGAGTGATGTGGCTTAACAGTATTCAGTAGCCAAAGGGTTAAAAAAAGGGATCTCCTTTTCTTTTTTCCCCCCCTCACTACAGGAGAATTATACCTATCCAATAAATAAATATAAATAAACTTGCTCACACTGAGCTGATGCTGCTGTTCTCTACCATGCAGAAGAACCGCAGAGCCGCACTGAATGGCTTTTCAATACAATACACACATTAACATGCACTGCGGCACCCTCTCAGCACTACGACATGTAAATAATTAACACCTACCACCCCTCAAACTTCACAACACATCACTCACCTTGCATTTCCAGAGGGTAAGCAAAGACTAAATGCTATGGACCAAGACCTCTAAAATGTTATGTACCACCGATATCAGTTGAATGAGTAAAGACAGAATCGGTTGGAGTAAATTCCAAAGGGCTTTTGCAGAGTGCAGGGTGCTGAACGCACATAGCAGTGTATGGATGGTGCCTTATGCCTTACGGCACATGTCCCTCTGTGTGTGGAGTCCAGTGGCTTTCGGTGCACTGATGGTCTGGGGAGAAGTTCAGTGCTGTAGTGGGGCAGTGCTGTGCGTCACCTGCTCGATCCACGGCAGGTAGCGGCTCACCCGCGCGTACACACCTGGGAAGGAGGGCTCACCGCAGCCGTGGCCCCAGGAGATGACGCCCGTGAGCACCCAGCGCCCAGCCTCACCCTGGCATACCAGAGGACCCCCGCTATCACCCTGGCAGCTGTCGGCACGCCGGCCAAGGTCGGAGGTCATACTGCCGGCGCACAGCATACTGTGGCTGTTGAAACGTTCGCTGTAACGCTTCTTACACTGCCATGAGGGCAGGAGAGGAACCCAGGCCTGCAGGAGAGTGTGTGAGGGCTTAGTGTCTTAGAGACAGAGAGAGAGCGAGCGAGAGAGGGAGCGCAGTTGGGGGATAAAGAGGACAGAAGCACCGTTAATTAAAAGGAAAGCAATATATCAAAAAAAGTAAACAGAACAACAACAACAACAGTTTCACTTATGAGCTCTTCAGTTCACGGCCCTCGTTACCTGACATGCCCCAGCCGGTGATGATACAGGAAGCAGGTCTTTTGCCCCACTTGCTGCCGGGAGCAGGCAAGCAGGCAGCGTTGGTGTGGGGGTTGAAGGACACACATTTGCCCTCGGCTCCCTTGAGCCGGACCAGAGCCACGTCATGCTCCCAGCTCTCGCTACTATACTTCCTGTGCACCTCCACATGCGCAGGGATGAGCATGCGTTCAAAGTCGTCCCGCTCCTCTGTGTGGAAATCCCCCAGCTTCACTACATACCGAGACGCGTCAGTGCCAAAGCTGCGACAGAGAGGGAGACATTGGGACAGAGAGACAGAAAGAGTAAAAAGAGCTTCCTAATAGTCAGTGCATCATCACTAATATTTACTGTCAGAGTCGACAATAAAGTGAATACATTTAATATTACATTTATGGCAATTGGCAGACACTCCTATCCAGCACGACTTACAAAAGTGCTTTGTCATTTACTCATAGAATGCATCCTAGCCAGTACAGTAGGTTAGAGTTCAAGATATCATTGAATTTGAATGCTGTTTAAATACAGGGATCAATGCTGATGCCTAGAAGTGCAAAACACATAAGATCTCTCTCAGGCAACAATAAGTGCAATAAAGAATACCCTACAATAAGTACTAGAGTTTCAGTTACTTGACATAGGTGCAGGATCAGTGGTCATTCAAATATTGCATAAATAGATAGGTCTTCAGTCTGTATTTGAAGACTGCAAGGGAGTCTGCTGTCCGGATAGCCAAAGGAAGTCCACTCCACCAGCTTGGAGCCAGAATTGTCTTGATGCTTGTCTTCCATGAGACTTGAAACATGGTCTCTCAAGCCGAGCTGTACTTGAGGTTCGGCTCGGGCTTAGACCATTAACATCATGCATGAAGGGGCTGGTCCATTTTTGGCTTTGTAGGTAAGCATCAATGTTTTAAATCTGATGCGGGAAGCTACCGGAAGATAAGCAAACAGAGCGGCGGAGTGACGTGTGAACTTAGGAAGACTGAAAACTAGTTGCGTTGCTGCATTCTGGACAAGTTTTAGAGGTCTGATGACTCTTGGGGGAAGAATACATTTTTAAACTAGCAGACCTTCTAGACTTTGCACGTTGGGAGTAAAAATAAGGAAAATGCTCCTTTAGCTTGTAAAGTGCCACTGTGTTATAGACATGCAACATGAGTGTTTACAAGTGTAAGTGTAAGCTTGTGTCCAGCAGGTGGCTCTCTCACCGTTTGAAACAGTGTGCAGCAGTGAGCAGCCAGCAGGAGTTGATGAGAGTGGCTCCACAAAGAGGCTGGGATCCTTTAGACTGCGATTTGAGCCACAGCGACGCCTGCCATGGCCAGTCCCCCCTAACAGCCCACACACGGACAACAAACAAAGAAAGACGTAAATAAATGGCAGCTAAAAGGGCAGCAAGTGTCCCACTACAGAAGGCTGCAAAACCATTTCCCAATGAGCCCAACAAAAAGGCATGGAAACAGGATGATAACAAAATATGCTCCAAAGAGTGCATACACGGTCACCTAAGAGACTTATACCCGCCGACAATCCTCTTGCTGCGTCTTTCAGCTCCGCCCCTCATGCCGCAGGTGGGAGTACCCACCACAGCGATGTCAGTCTCCGGCTCAGGAACGTAGTCACACACCACACCTGCATCCTGGCTGTGCTTACACACATGGCTCTTCAGCTCTTTAGCAGGACACTCTCCCAGGGATGCCTCTTTGCCTGTGCACCTCACATTGGTCAAGTGGACTGGGCCCTTCCCAGCGCCAAAGTAGCCCATTGGCCGCACCTTCGATATTCCGCTGCAAAATGGAAGAGATGAGACAGGCAAAATCAAATGCACGTCCTGCCTCTTTCACAGCAAGATTTCATATACGATGACTATGCCAGGTTTAACGCAACAAGGGTCAAGCAAGAGTCACTCGGTATAAGGAGCATCTTCAGCTACATTCATGTGCACTTTGTGCCAGTGACCGGGAGCAAGTCAACTGCATCCTACAGCCCCCAAACTAGGGAAATTCCAGAGCAGCCACAGGGTCATCAGTGTGACCAGTGAACAAAAGGTGAACCTTACGTGAATCCGAGCTGTCTGCAGATCACAGCAGCGCTGACATCATTCCAGCCATAGTCACAAATGCTGCCCCACTCTCCATTCAGGAAGACTTCCACCCGGCCCTCCTTCCTGCCCTCTCCAGAGACCAGGCGCACCAGAGGACCTGCAGGTACCCAATCACGTTCAGCAGCCACTCGGGAAGATGCCGGTTTTATTAAGAAGCTTAATAGCATGCTGTGAGCACAACACTTCCGTTAAACTTTTTTTTTTAATTAGCAGCATGACGCAACGCAAAGGGGAAATGTGTTAGCGAGAGAACAGCACAAGAGTCCCCAAAGGATGGCAATTTACACACAGTGCCTTCAGCAAAAATTTCTGGATACAGCACGCTTCACAAATATTTAGTAACTTCAAATCGTACTCATGGCTATATGATGGTGTTTATAATTCCTGCACATTAACATGATGAGGAAACATGAAATGATTAGAGTAAATGCTATGGACTGAAATAAATGTCATCAATAGTTGTACAACACAGTCAGATACAGCGATTGTAAAAACAGTAAATAATGTTGTGTTCTGTTACATAGCCAAATGTCAGCTGGAGGGCTTTGGTCACCAAGGACTACAAATGGCTTTATTGAAATTCAAATAGAAATCTTTATCGACAGAAGGGAGTGCTCATGACACTGAAATACTGCATGTATTTATTCTGCCCTTTAGCCCACTGTCAACAAGTGACATTTAGGTTCCTGTTGAATTTTAAAAGACAACAGAGAGGTATACATATACCCCCCTTCCCTCTCTCACATTCACACAAACACATGAGGGACTGGCCTGCAGTGTGTAGCAACACAAGGAGGTGTTAAAGCAGCTTAACATGCAACTATTTCAACATATACGCGCGCACACACACACACACACACACACTCCTACCGGTCGTTTCTGGGGCCGGAGGAACCTCGTTGGTCTCAGCTCTGTGGCAGCGGACACCCACGTCCTCACTGTGCGAGCAGTCATGTCGTCCCCACACACTGTGCTTGCACTCCAGGAGCGAGGACTCATCACCCTCACACTGCACGTCATCGAGCAGGATCAGGCCCACACCCTCTCCAAACACACCAGCAGGTGTCACCTCTGCACCACCCCTGCAGAGACATTTACCTTTTCACTACTAACTACCAACACACAGTAAAAGTGAAACAAAGTGGGGGCTAGGGAGCATGAGCTCACTGGCCCTGCCTGTTCTGTTAGCACTAACAACATTAACATCTGTGGGTAAAGTGCTCTGTTTCCTGTTCGGCATTCATGTGTTCAGTATATCTAAGAATGTATTCTAAAAGATTAAATTGCCATCTTGTGCACTTTAGACAGAACGTACAGACTCTACAGATTATAATAAACCCTTGCCAATTCTTTCAGTAATAATAGTTTCAGAATAACAACAACAACAACAACAACAAAGAGTTGGCAGCCAAGGGTAGTACCTGAATCCCAGCTGTCTGCACACCACCTGTGCATGTTGCACTACCCAGTTGTCATCACACACCGTGCCCCAGTCTCCAGCGTGGTACACCTCCAGGCGGCCCTCCCATGGGTTATCTCCATCCACCAGTCTCACCACACCATCTGCAAGATGCACCGAGCCAGGACATGGCTGCAGGTCTACTGTTCTACCAGATGCACTATGTACCATACCAGATAAAGCCTCTATTTTTCAGCATTTGAATGCTGTGTATGTGTGTGTTTGTACCAAAGAACTGTGTGTGTGTGTGTGTGTGTGTGCGTGTATTGACCTGTATAGGGATTGCAGGACACTCCAGCATCCTCCATGTGGTCACAGTTGTGTTGCTCCCAGCCACTGTGAAGGCACTCATCCAGGGAGAGTTCATTCCCTGTGCACTGCACAGCATCCAGCTGTATCCGCCCACCACCCTGCCCAAAGTGTGCCCACGACCAGGCCTTTGGGATTCCCCTGGGTGTAGCCCCAATAGTCACATGTACACATGCAAAATACAAAATCACCAGCTACTTTATTAAAAAACAAAAAAAACAAACAAACAAAAAAAAAAAAACTGTACATCAGCATTGCAAAGTCCATATCTATCCCACTATGTTAGCCACACTTCATCTCTTCATCTGGGTGAGTGTCTGATAACAGCAACTCTGTTGGGTGCATATGTCTGACTGGCAGACCACTCTAAAACAGCAAAGATGTGCAACAACCCTAGTAACACTGCTGTTCCTAATACACTTGTCCCATGGCAATGCCACCACCCACCCAAAAGTGGAGAGTATAGACTTGTCAACACACCATGTATACCAACAAAAGAGTGTAGAATACACTTAAAAAATGCATGTATATGATAGGTGCATCCAATAGAGGCCAAAGAATGTAGGTAAAGGCTACGTGGGTAAATAGAGCCCTAATGTCATCTTCAGACACATTTAGCCTTCTCTCCTCTGACACAAGATTTGGAGGAAAAACAGAAGCATCAAGAATACAGCACACTTTCTGTTCTTTAAAACACCACCAAATGAAATCATAGATTACACATTTTAGCTGTTGTTTAATTCAGTGACTTGTTCCCTGTATCAACTAAAAGGTTTGAATCCTGAGTAATGCTAAAACACTACCACATCTCTGTAAACAGAGTAAAAATATCACAACATAATATCAATTATTCAGTCTTGCCATCCTCTTACACATACGTGCAACAAACACACAAATAAGAGTGCGCGCTTCTGCACTGGGCTAAAAAAAAAAAAAAAAAAAAAAAAAAGCCAAATGTTTTTGAGTTGAAAATACCGCAGTGGCTATATAGAGAGGGTCAGGCTTTAAAAAAAAAACCAAACAGTGACTCTGAAAGCACCTGCAGGGTGATGGGCACCGTGATGGGCACCGTATCATGTCCAGGGACTTGAACTCACCCTAGACCGAGCTGTCTGCAGACTACCTCGGCATCCATGTCGTCCCACTGGTCATCACATATGGTTCCCCAGTGTCCATCATGATAAACCTCCACCCTCCCCTCAAAATCCTCCTCACCCCCTACCAATCTCAGAGGGGGGCCAGGGCCTGAGGAAGACGCCAAAGCAACAAAACGCAAATCACAAGATGCACATTCAGTGCTGGATAAAATTAAGAGATCACTGCAAAATGTGCAGTTTCTCTGGTTTTACCATTTATAGGCATGTGTTTGAGTAAATTGAACACTTGTTTTAGTCCATACTCCACTGTCATTTCAAGCATTTTATCTGCATAAAATGACAGATGTTCAAAATAACAAAAAAGATGCAGTTTTCAGACCCCCAGTAATGCAAAGACAACAAGTTCATATGCATTTTTAATCAACACAGTATTTTAACTTAGTAAGAGGTCAGAAATCAATATTTGGTGGAATAACTGATCTTTAGTCACAGCTTTCACACATCTGGGTATTCTCTCCACCACTGCACTTTTACATTGCTCATTAAATAAGATTTGGTTCAGGTGATCACTTAATCACTACCTCATTAAGTAGAATGAGGCGTGCTTCAGTCAACTGCACTGGGATGGACTCCATACATATTAAAAAAAATGCATGGTGATGTCTCTGCACTTTTCCAGAGCTGTGTAACCACATGTATGATGTTCATAGGTAGCAGTGATGGCAGAAAGAGGCATATAGGCATTCAGTACAGTGAGCGATACTGAAGTAATATGTCACATAAATGCACTTTAAGGTATTATATGTGCTTTTCTGTCTTGAAAATGCACAAGTATAGTGGAATGGGCTAATCAAAATGGATCTGTGTCCTCACAGCATGAATTCAGGAAATCATGAGCCAGTGCTTTCTAGCCATTTCATATTCTATAGTATAATCTGTTCCTTATATACTTTTGTTATTGCTCCTTTCAGTCCTCCACTGAATATCTACAGCATGTATTTTTACATTTGTGATAGCTTCTCATATGTTAAACATAAAGTAAGATCAGCACAAAGTGTTTAAGTCTTATCCAGAAAGGGAGATTAATTAAATCATGTGAAAGACCACAGTGGAGTCCTCCTATCTGTCTTGTTTACTTTTCTGCAACTCTACACCCTTCTTCCCTGATACACACTTTTTCTGCATGCAGCCAGGACAAAGCTCTTTTTATGCAAGCATTTCTGTTTGGGATGTCACAGCTTTCAGAGTCTCACTTCAAGCCTACTGACCTTCAGGTGGGGCACACACCACCCCAGCCTCATTGCCATGGCTACAGTCACTGGTAACAAACTTCCTGCTCCTGCACTCCAGGACGGATCTCTCGTCACCACGGCAGCCGAGGCGTGCATAGTGGAAAAGGCCAGAGCCAGGTCCAAAATAGGAGTGCTGAAGTGCCGTGCCGATCTCACTGCAACAGGTAAACATACACACACAGTCAACAGAAAAAATAGACTAAAATGTCTACAGAACTGCAGTGAAGTGCAGAGACATATCTTAAATGTTAACAATAGCAGCAGTTGACATGGTTTTCTTTTAGAAATACCCCCATTACAGTTAGTTTGCTTGCCATACCCCAGTCCAAGCTGTCTGCAGACCACACTGGCGTCACGGTCAGTCCAGTGAGTGTCACAAACTGAACCCCACTGACCATTCAGGTATACCTCCAGACGTCCACTCTTAGAGGAAGAGCCGCCCACCAGTCTGACTGCACCTGAAGGTGGGGGAGGATGAGATGAAATGAGATGTTCTAACAGACATAATAGAGTGTCTTACTATTAACATCACAAATTGCCATACGACACATTCACCTTGGTAGAACCTTTTCGAGTGTCAAAGATTAATTTGGTTTTCAAAAATAGTACAGCTCTGAGTAGAAGTAGAGCTTGGTCTGTTTATAGCCTGAAGCTAAATATCCACTCAGTCAAGATCTCACTTCAAATCATGGTTTAACAAATGAGAAGCAAAGTAGACCTATTTCATCTTTCTCTTGGTAAAGTGGAACAGAACAATCTCAATGGTCATCCATGTCATTACAGTAGGAATGGCTTTACCCTGGTGACAGTCACAATAGGCCCAGCCTATGGCGCCAGAGCTCTGTCTGAAGAAACACCAGGGATTGGATTCACGGTCAGGATTCCGGCAGTAGCTGTGCTCTCCCAGACCTCTGCCAGGGTACTGCTGCACATAATCAGGGAACTCAGTCCACTTCAGACAGGGTGAGCCCGAGTCTGTCTGAGACACGGTGCCATTGTAGTAGCCCAGTTCAGTAAAACCTTCTGAGCATGAGAGAGGGCCTGCAAGAGTGAAAAGGAAATGTAAAGATGAGACAAGATCCAAACAAAACTCAAATAAGCAAAAACCACATATAGTCTTTTGTACCTGCAGATCTTCTGATTGTAAAAGATGTGTGTGTGTGTGTGTGTGTGTGTGTGTGTGTGTGTGTGCAAAAAAAAAAAAAAGTAAAGTATTCACATTGCTCTACAAGCATTGAATCAAGCTGGTTTCAGCAGAATCCTCCTCCATTTCAGAAGTGAAACACACGGTACGCAAAAAGCACTGCATACTGACAGTTGGGGCATATGCAAAATAGGTACTGGAAGCAAGGGCTGTCTGTGTGACCGGGGAGCTTCTCTCCTACACTACACATCACAAGTAAACAGTGAACATCACACTACCTTGCAGGCAAGCTAAGTGCAACGACAGATACGTTTCTGGGTAAACAGGTCATCAATAAAAAGTTGCAGGAGCTAAACGATTCACATATGCAACTCTGACATTAAACCACTTGTATACTAGTAAATTCAACTGCCTGCTGGTGAGCATATGGATGTGTTATATTATATATATATACACACACACACACACACACACACACGATTCCTCTGCTAATTTAAATTCTAATTCACCTTGATTTTCTCTAAATAATTTGAGTCCAGAATAAATCAGCATAAAAAAAAAAGCTTAAATTTTTTGCACAGGTCGAGACTACAGGTCTAGACTTGCCAATTGAAGCTGGCTGGCCATGAGCAGCTGGAAGACCTGGGGGCTTTGTCGTAGGTCTGTGTTTATCTCCCAGGAACACTCGCTTTGGCTTGCACAGGACTTCTCCAGGGAAGTTGGACAACTGGGCCCTCATCCTGCTTTATCCCCAGCATAAAGGATGAAGGATTACACAGGAATCTGTTCCAGAATGCTCCAGTAACCACCTTTAAACTCACAGTGCAAGTCTTTCTGCCAGACCTTGGTAGCTCATTTGATTTCAAAAGTTCAGAATACCATGCACAGGGACAGAGTCCTGGAATAAGAATAAATGCCATGTGCCTAAAGGACTTCATAGAATTAGCTTATTGTAGTAAATTGGTTTGACTGATTGCACCACTTTTCTTTGTACGAATCTCTCTCTTTATACACTAAAGAATACAAGGCAAAGTTGACAGGAAATTAACAGGAAAACGCTCACATGCAACGTGGAGTGGAAAATCCTCAAGAAGCCATTTTCCTAGCGCCATATGGGCTGTGAAATGTTGCAGGCAATGCACAAACAACTCTTTTTCCAACACTCAGCACAGACCTTAAATGTCAGCAAATTTTCTGAGTTTGGTGGTAACTTTCACAAAATGTGCTGGATGGAGATGCATCATTCAAAGACAGAGAAAGCAGGGTTGGAGAGGATTCTGCATTTATTAATTTTCTGCTAACCCTGTAATTTCTTCAACCCCCAAATCCTTAACAACATGAGCCAGCAGTAGTCACACTGACACATCTTGCCTTCCACCTTTGCACAGCCTGACAAGATGCACAACTGACGGACAGAGGAATGCAACATTAATCTCAGGTGTGACTGGCATGACTTCAGTAGCACTGTTTGCACTTGCTAAGAGAGAATAGATCTAAACAAGATCAGACCCAAACTCACTAAAGATGTATAGTGTGTGGGTATGCAGAGCAGCAGGGAGATAAATGGAATCCTAACCAAGCCTAAATGGACCAATTGCAATCAAGACAGAACTGAATTAGAGGTATTAAAACAGAATGACTGAGTGCGCTCTCAAAATGAGTTGTGCCAACTTGAACACCAACCTCCAGGAAATTGCTCATTGCATTTCTATTTAATTGGTTGCACAAAGATGTGTGGAGCACAGCACAGTTGTCGATAAAGCAGGCTGCAAGAAAACCAAACAAATGAAAACAAATAAATAACCAGTTCTCATTACAACCTAAATCAAATGGGTCATCAAATGGGTCAGTATCTTAGAAAATAATTTATAGAACAAGCAGAAAGAGTAGATGGAAAAGGGTTATTAGAATAAGGAGAATAGAATTAAAATTGGAAGAAAAGAGGAATGCCAGGCAGTAATAATAAGAGGGGCAGGGCATCAGGCCATATAGAAAGAAGCAGTCATGCTGACTCAGCAGCTTCCAGCCTCAGCGTCTGATTCCTATCTCAGTGCATTAGTTCAGCAGTGAAATGGCTGCTGGTCAGGATTTTCTCTGCTTCTACAGCATGGCAGCAAGAGAGCAATTTCTACTGATGGCAAAACTCTAAATAAGAATGTTCCACAGATACCATAAAACTGAATGTGGAGTAGCCTTTATTGAGTCAAAGCTTGTCCTGAGAAGGGAGATTTTAAGAATGATTAGTCACAATTTAAGCTACCTTGTTTTAACCATGGATAGTTTAACAAAAGCAGACATGACTCACACTGAGTCACAGTTGTCTGGGTTGATTTGATTGGCTGGGGGAAAAAAAAAAAAAAAAAAAAAGCTGACCCTTACAAAACCTCTTTTCTCAAAAAACAGAGGTCTGATCTCACTCCAGCTATGCTAAAGGTAATGTAAGCTAATACATGGTAAGCATACATCATGTACTTTAGAATTGGTGTATTGTTGCACAAAATCCATTATTAGAATTCCATTCAACTTTAGATTTAAATCTAGCAACTAATATAATTCTTTAAAAGGTTTATTTAGCACTGCCAAAATCCCTGCATATAATTCCAGGCTACTTGAAGTAGGACTATCAGTTTCCACAAAGCACAAGGTATGGCTACAAACATGCATGCAGGACCACCCATTTCTCAGATGTGATTGCTGTACTGCTGTGGTGACATTCTTCTCCATTTGATCTTAATTTAATGCCACAGTGAACAGAAACAGGAACATGTGCATGCAGACTAGACACAAGGTGGGCGATGAAACATCAAAGCTGTCAGGGACGCAGGGCTGCCAACGATGCGCCCAGCAGCACTGAGGGGATGGACCTGGGCCCTTCATGTTTTTCAGAAATAAATACTGAGATCAGGTCAGAATATCAAAATTGTGAGACACCAGATCCAATCAAAGCTGAAATTAACACAAAAAAAACCCACTAGTTTGTCTTTGTTTGAATTGTCTTGAATTGTGAAAGATTCCAGTTTCCTTTTTGTGCTTCACACTACAACTCCAGGATCAGGCAAATGCAGTTGGTGGGGAGAGCGAAAACAGCAATAAAGGCTGTATATGCATGGCCTGTGGGTGAGCTCTAGTCTCTCTTACAAACGCTCCACTCCTGTGCTAATGGGAGAGCAGCAGCGGAACGAATGGCAGCAGAAATCATGTCATTTACTCAAAACATGTGCGCAGCATCCTGACACACACACACACACACACACACACACACACACACACACACACACTTTCCTGTGCTCTGCACAACGGGACTACTCATTCTCTCTTCCCCCACTAATCCATTTCCTCCCCACAATAAATATTCGATACGGTTCATACAGAGCACTGCCATGGGCCAAGTGTGTGCAAGCTAGCGCTCAGTGTGGGCTAGGCCTACAGTAGCAATAGTGAGAACCGCCAAGGTGATAAAAATGTATCACAGGTTACGTGTCATGCTTATGTGCATGTCTATGTCGCAGTAACAGTCAACAGTCTTCATCTATTATTATTTCCTTTGTAAAGCCTCATGGTAGATGTTGGAAGTACTTGAAACAAGTAAACATGTGAAAATAAATATAATAAAAAGATGGCTTGAAATAGAAGAGAAACAAATTTGTTCATTTTGGTCTGAAATTAATGGCCACAATGGGAAACTCCCCTAGATCCAGGCAAACAAAACAAAAAGACTTTAAAGTTCAAACTAATTCCTAATGCTGATCCCTTTTCGTTTGATGTGTGCACATTGCTCCTGGCACAGGCTATGTGGATAATCTTTTCTTTGGACCAAACACAAATCATTTAATCTGAGGCCTATCTACTCTGAGTTTTATGCAGCTGTCTGATTGGCTGGCGCTGGCCGGGCTGCTTATCAATCTTGATGCAGTGACATCAAAGCACTGCAAATCATTAGCACTGCAGGACTGAGGCTGGAGAATTTCATGCTATTGAGCCATATGAAGGAAGGAAAGAGAAAAACCTGACAGACATCAGCGTGAGATGAAACACCATCATGGGGCAGCTGCCCTCATCAAACTGCTAGATGAGCTATTGCTAGCAACAAGAATCAGCCGATAACAGCAAGTAAATGTCATGTCTTGAAGCCATGTGAACAGTTAAGCATGATTTATGCTTATTCTTAGGGCATTTGCTCTCATTCGGCTACAGTCGGTCCAGTTAGCTAATATTAATAGCATTGTATTGCTACTCTTACAGACTTGATAAATATATAGTGTTATATTTTGTCAAGCATTGACATTAACACAGAACATCTTGCCTCACCTGTATTCTGAACTGTATTCAGGTAGCTGTCATCACCAATCACCTGCAGGGAGAAAAAAATATGCAAACAGTTCAGATGAACGAAGCTGACAGAATTATGAAGCGATTTGCTTGGTGTGAGCTCGTGCCTGTTTCAAGAAAAGGGGAGTTTTATCTTCTTCAATGTGACATATTTAAACAGTGGTGCATTCTCAGTCTACCCACATTCTCAAATGGCTTAGGGGAAGCCATGACAATCTTCACAGTCAGAATTATACACAACAAAAGTGTCTGTTAAAATGTTTAACTCTAGACAGGTTATCTACCTTTTCTCTAGATTACTGGTGGCATACTTGATGGTACGAAGGGTCTAAATGACCTAGATCATTTGCTTGTCTTATGGATTTAGGAATTAAGTGACACAAAAAGTGATGACACATATGGTTCAATATTCCCTTTTATTTTCAGGGGGAACTTGTAAGAATTAGATTGTTTAACTGAAAACCTGCTTTCTTATGTCAATTGGTAAATTAACTAGCTATAATAATAATAATAATAAACTGGCTGAACTTGATTCTGTTTTTGTAAAAAAAAATCCTATATTTTTTTAATCTAAAAAACTGAAAAAGAACCAGGCAGAATGGATCTAATGTCAATTAAAGTTACATTCATGCTTGCCAGTCCCCCTGGCCGAAAAACATCTGCACTTATGAATTACTGGGAGTCTGCAATTGTGGATTTATCTTTAGATCCTTCATCTTTAGACCCTTTTGTGATTAGCCTAAAACTGTCAATAGGAGGGGGAAGTCAGGAGTGACAAACGTGTACATCTGAAAATTCAGCCTAAAACACTGTTTGAGTGGCAGACTCATCTAGATCAGTCATCAGCCCAAATAGTTAGTCTTTCTGCATTCAAAAATCCTGGCACAAATTTTGGGACCCCTAATCAAGAAACATTGGAGCAGTATGGAGAATGCAAATAAGAAAGCAGCGATTTCTAAAATTCCTTTGACTTGTATTTCATTGGCAACAGAATGAACACAAGATGTTTCATGCTTTGTCTGATCAACTTTGGTCAATTTAAATTGTAAATATACAACCATTCCTGCCATTCAGGCCTACAACACATTTTTTAAAAAATGGTTTGCGGCAATTTAGGAATAATAATGAGATAAAATAATTAAATAATGGCATGATTTTAAGCAGATGATGTCAGCAGGTGATTTTAATCATGATTTTTACAAATGCAGCATCCAGGAACAGCCTACCCCTTTAGGAGAAAAACTGACAGAGTAAATGGCATCTTACTAATGAATGTGAGAAATACTGAAATGTTTAAAAAACATTGTCTTGACAAAGAAAACCAGGAAGGCTTTTGGATATTTCACAATCTGTGGTGCTTAGAGGAATTAAAAGACTCAAAGAATCTGGAGGAATTTCATTGCATAAAACGCAAAGACACAAGCCTAAGCTGAACAAGCATGATCTCTGATCCCTCAGATAGCAAGCCATCGAGATCCGCAATTCATCTAAAATTGATATAAACCACGTGGGCTCAGCATTACCCTGGCAAACATTTGTTAAACACCACAATATGTGGTTACATCCACAAATGTCAGCTAAAACTGTACAGATAACATTATGTTAACTGTCTCCAAAAGCGCCATCAATATCTCTGGACTCGGCAGCATCTGAGATGGACCACTGTACAGTGGAAATGTATGCTCTGGCCAGGCAAATCAATATTTGAAGTGTTTTTGGAAGAAATAGACACTGTCCTCCAGACCAAAGAAAAGGGCCATCCAGTCTGTTGCCAGCAACAAGTCCAAAAGGCAGGGTCTATAATGGTATGGGATTGTCAAATCCCTTGGCAAAGGTAACTTGCACTTCTGTGACAACAGCATTAATGCTAAAAAGCGCATAGTGATTTGGAGCAACATATGCTGCCTTTATAAAAACATCTTTCCCAGGAACAGCCACTAATATGCCAAGAAGGCAATGCAAAACTACATTCTGCATCCATGACAAAGGTATGGATTGGATTCTTTATTGAAAGAATCAGGGTTTTGTTTTTTTTGTTTTTTTACACATTTTTAACAATTCATGAGGCAAGACGCTGAATGTACTGTTGTATTGTTTTCAGTGTAATATAGGTCAAAGATTTTCTGAGGTAGTACTACATTAATGTACAAGGGCCAAGGGCACTGGGGAGTGAACAAGGCACTAGCAACTTAATTGTGTTACACAAAGATAATGAGCCTCAGTTATGAGTTGATGTCTGTGTTCATATCAACACACTCTGGTCAGTTAAATCCATAATTGCATCTGCCAGTCCCCTTCTAAAGCAGCAGCTCGGAAGAAGACAGGCCCTTAGCAGATGTGGTACATCCTGACAGAAAACAAACAAAACACCTTAAAAGGAATACCCACCGGCTCCCTGGACAGAGAAGTAAAACTCAATATAGATGAAAGACCAAGAGTATAAGATTCTGACATCTGATAACAATGACACAAAGAAGCAAGATGCCTTGACACCATAGCTCACTACTGTTTTACTGTGATCTGTTCAGAACAGCCAAAGCTAGACTTAACAACTCAAACTCAAATAGAGAGAGAGGGAGAGCGAGAGAGAGAATGAACTTTAAACATTATGTCTTGTGCATTACAATAGCTCTGGAGACCCCACATGGTAGCCTACTATCTTAACAATGACAAGTATAGAGCTAACTTAGCATATTATTCATTAAAATCTTCCCATAGTACTGGAGTTTCACCACCCTAACAGATTTTTGGATACAGTAGCCCTGTTTACAGTGGAGCAAAGTAGAAATGATACAGAAATTCTATGTTTTACATTTATATAATTAGAACACAAATATGTCTAGAGTGGGAAACACAAAGCCATGTGAGCAATACAGTTGCTAAGATCATTCAATTTATAAAACCTGCTTGTGCACATTTATCTTCAGAATAATTTTTGATCCACATATACTGAACAAAATGTAGAATTTCCCTCCCTTTCAAAAGCCACAAATGATAAGCCATAACATTTCTAAGAACACTGATTAAATTCATTAGTCTTTCACTTCAATATGTGGGTCAAGGAGTTTAATTTTCCGAGGGTTCCTTTTGGTCTGCTTTGGTCATTACAGCACCATTAATCAAAAAGAAATTACAAACTATGACCTGGATTCATACAAGAAATAAAAAGGTAGGGTACAGTGGTTCCCGTGTATAATTAAGCAGAACCCTCCCATGTAAACGACGTTTCCTGTCTGCATGTTTGTTGCCGTGCCAGGGTGGAGGCGATGCCTGAATCTATTCTATCCGCGTGCCAGCGTTTTATTGAACAATGACAATGATACAGGATGCTGCAATAAAATTCAAACTGAAGCCTAGATCTGCACATTGCATTAACGCTGGAAGGTAAGCGCGACCACAATACATGACTTTAATTGGGTTTCAAATGGGTTATGATAATTTAATATATTTTTTCCTCACGGGAAGGAGGCATACAGCGGGGAGCGTATTTGTAACATGCACTAATTGAACATCCTGTAAATCTTAACCTACCTCTGCGAGCGCCGGTAAATAGAAGCAGAACACACTGATCAAGGCAAACATCTCCCACACGCTTGAATCCATCCCTATCTCTCGCTGCGGGTAGGTGTCATTGTCCGGGGTGGCAGTCCACTTCTGTAATTTTGGGGCAACTCCAAGCCAAGATATAGCTGAATGGTATCTGTGTCTAACGGTGTCAGCTGCTCAACTTGTGGGCGCGGCTTAAACCCGTTAATTTCTGAAGGAGCATTCGTCGCTCATATAAATGCCTCCTCCCTGCCCTGCCGCAGGTTAATGTTTGACGCTCACTAGCTGATGCGACGTAGTGTCACATATGCACACCCACTGGAATGAGCCACGCTACTCTACGCCTGTTCTGACTCCCCACGTTTCGCACCCCACAGAGCACATATTTAATTGTACAGTCAGGTGCACCAACCACGAGCTGGGGGTCGCTGCGCGCGTCATACTGATATACGGCAATCAGCAGAAGCGGAGCTAGGCTACAGAACGGAATAGAGCTTAAATGCGCGCACTGAAACTAAATTGCGACAAGATGAAACATAGCCTGCCATTTTAAACAAACGGGTTAACATGCTGGACTTCTGTTAGGAAATAGAGAGTGAAACGTCTTTCAAAATATAACCTTAAACTTGTGTTTAACTTCCACATTAAGCTTGTGTTAACTTGTGCACACGGATCCACCAAACCCGCAAGGGTGTAATATACAAATAAAGAGCTTTAAAACTTTCGACTCATTCCACTTGGTAAACTTTAAATGTAGGCACTTTTTCACCTTGTATGTAGATCATTAATATTCTGTAATATTAATGCTGTAATATAAAGCATTAAGCATATTTGTCGCTAAAATATTGGCTCGTTCATTGTTAGCCTTAGGTGATTAAAGACGAGGCAGAAACTTTTCTTTATCTATAAGCAGGGGCGTCGTTAGGGGTGGACCTTCAGGGTTTTCAAAGAAGCTTAGAAGCCACGGATATTTCTATGCCAGCCCGGATTTTTTTTCCCCTTGTATTAAAGCTTGAACTTTGAACTTTAAATACATTTTAAAAGTTACGCTCCAGTATGCAGGCACGGGGCTCTGCCTTTAGGCCCCACTAAGCACGAAGACAGAAGATAGACGACGTCGATATGTATGCTTTCTGCCAGTAGGCGCATGGGGTGGATATTTTACACATTTCAGGTTCCTGAGAGACAAGCAGCTAATTTATAGAAATGTAATTTATATAAAACTGACTGTTTTTAGATAACGTTAGTAAACGTGAACACGTGAATTAATATCGTTATAATGCTGTCGGCTCGTACGTATCTTAAATAGGTGTGTGTGCGTGTATATATACACTCTTCACGGTGAAACACTGTCTTTGTGGAATGATTGATAATTCATTCTCAACTTCTCCATTTAAGGTAATATTACTGAAAAACGTTTTCACACGCCAAAGGTGCACTTAATTACTGCTATAAAACTGTGACCCTTGACTAATTGACTGTCCATTGACTGTCCATTGTACAGGAAATCATTTCAAGACTAGGTTCAAAAGTGCGGTTCTAGAACCCCGAATTTTAAAAAAACCCTAACGATGTTCCTATCTGTAACAACATTTTTGTCCTGTAACATCTAATTGTTTAAATCACAGATCTGAGCATAGGCATACAAAAATAGATTATACCAAAATAAGTTTGGAATAAATAACAAAGCACTAATTTTTCATTTCCTGTTTGTACACCCTCCTTCCATTAAGCATATCAAATAAATCACAGTAAAAATCATGTGGAATTAACTATTAAGTTTTCTTTTTTCTAAAGATTCAAACATGTTTTCTCGGCAGAGCTTTCCACATACTTGTTACTGACTCATGGTGCTGATAAATAAACATCTGCTAAATTCACCCTCCATTAAAACAGTATGAGGTTTTTAGGGATAAGAGGCTGTTCAGTACTGACTCGTACAATCATAAATGCAGGTTGCCTTCTATCTATCTATAAATTCATAGTAATCCTGACTATCTGTTGCAGAAAGCTGAAGCAGTCAGTATAAGAGCCAGCCTGCTGAGTTACACACTGTGCTACTTGGTGCCTCTCTTTTTAGAAAGTTAGAACTTAGAAATATTTATTCTCTTCACTACAGCTAAGACACTACTTTAAGGTCTAAATTATAACCTGGAGGCATGAAAGAAAATTAGAAGACTAAGCATGAAAGCAACAACAATATATTAAAAAATCTAAAAATATTAAAGTGCATGTTTGAAGGGCAGAAAGACACAAAAGAAGTACGTTAATCTACATCAGCTGCTGTATAAATTATACACATACACAAAACATTCTGCAGTTGGTGGTATTTCCCTAAGTGTAAACAAGTACTTTTTGTGCATCCATGCACAAAGCACAAACCTTTCTTGGAGTACACATCTAAATATGCAGGGATTAACACTCTGCACATTCTACAAATCAGTGAAACTGTGAATGACTAAAGTAACCCAAAATCTTATCAAACAGTGACTGCAAGGCATATATACATAAACACACACACTCACACAAACATCTTACATATTGCTTACATGTTATTTAAGCTGCTGACTGATGCAGCATGTCCATGCCTACAATACTTGAAACAGCAGCTGGGAACCATATGAGTGACCTTCTATGAGTGTTAATGGCATGTGTAGTGACCCACCCATGGATTGAGTTCTCCCAATCTACCATGCATATATTACAATCAATACATCCTGTTATTCCCCACATTCCTGACCTCTTGACTGCAGCTAAAGCACTTTATTTTACAATCATTATTGCCTCTATGCTTCAGTAAGTTTGGTTCCCCATTGCATAGTGCTTTTAATGGAGGAGACTAGAGTCTTAGTGGGGTACTTCTACAGACACTGGGGTTGTCATGGTAACACAATGGTTAAATTGCTGCCAGTACCTCCAACTCTCATTGCAAATTTAAGGACCATTCAGATACAGCAGATTTTGTGCTCTCAGTACCACCGTGACAGCAACAAAAAGCCTGGTGTGGTTTTAGGTAGCTAGATGTTAAAACAAGTAGAAAGGCTTTAAAGACAGCAGCAAACCTGTGTTTAATCTCATCACTAAACCACGGTGAGTCGCGTAAGACTACTGGGAATTACACCTAATATTTCCAGTCTTTGTATAAGACCACAACATTGTACAAAAGCAAATGCATGCATACCTTTGCACATGCATGTGCACTCAAATTTGCACACATGCACAAATTCATAGATGGGGGGGGGGGGGGGGGGGCTATATCTGTCATAACTGCCATGACTAGTAGCTTCAGTTCCCAGTATACTCTCTGTTGAGCTACTTCCTGCCAAAGAATGTTGGTATGGAAACGAATGAGAGAAATGCATGATCAAACCTTTTCTTTCCTTCTCTTTTTTTTTGCCTTGCCTAAGGCCAGTGGTTGAATGTGAAGATGGAAATATAATTTTGTCATTGTTCAGTACTGCCTCTGCTTTGGCCTCAATTTGCCTATTTTAGTCAAATGTGTGTCTGTTATGCTTAGGCTATATTGTCTTTAGTGGTGGATGGAATGGTCGAAATTCTGCATGAACATGCACACACATCCACATGTGCACCTCATACAAACACACACACACACACGATACTGTGGATATTGCACATTTATTTTTTTTCATCTGTAAAGGACCTTTGGTGTGAGAAAATAGCTATGTAAATTGAACTTATTATTATTATTATTATTATAACAGGCCTCCATATTCATTGCTAATGGGGTCAACATGCTGTTGACTGACTTACTAGATTTTTCATAAGCTTGAAACCAAGTGTCACGCATGGCTAGTAGCTAATGTTTAGGGATTCTGCCCCTAATCAGTGTGCCTATGATCTTTGAAAGTGTGACGCCTATACCAAAGCTTCCATTCTTCTCATCTGTCCCTCGAGCCTGAAAGCAGAAGAAAGACAGATCAATTATCACTGGCAGCCGCGGGTGTTCTCGGTGTTGCTGTGAGATAGTGTTTGAAGTGAAGACTGCTGGGATCTTTCACTCATGACTGAAGATCTCTCCGCTGGCATTATGAGCACTGAACTAATGTCATTAACTAATCATAATGTCCAAGATGGAGATGAAATTCTCAGAGCTTAACAAAGAAAATGATGGGAAATGTATGGGCTTTCTAAGGCTCTGGGGGACTTTGTAATTATTTTATGCAGACTAATTTACTTGGCTATTAAGTTTTTATCAGTTTTCTCAAAAAGCACAAATGTACCAAAATGCGTGATGGTGTTTAAGATTTCAAACAAGAGAAATGTCCATTCGTACCAGACCTGTTATACATACTTTATAATTTTAGTGGCTTTCATTAGTTACAGACCTAGTCCATAAGAATGAAAATCTTCATTGACCAGTTTAAAATAAAAAAGATCCTCCACCATGAAGCCTGTAAGTTCTCTGCACACTACTCATTCACTTTGTCCTACATTTAGCTCCATATAAATAGTTCTGAATTGTGTGCATCAGGTAAAGCATAGCAAATAGCAAAGTTTCTGCATATAGGAGCATTTGTCATTTGTAGACAATTACACAGATTCTTTTGATAAGAGTCCTGTATGTAAACAATGAGAATGCATGTAGTATTTTGCAGATGTGCAACTGTTATGAGGTTTGCTTAGAATGCCTATACTGGTTAGATGATTGACAATTTTATGTAAGGAGGTGTATTGTGTTGAGAATAACTGTACTATGAAAGAAGAAAGTGTCTGAGGATTTGAGGCAGTTATACTGAGTGTGAATTGTGTTTCTGGGAAATTTTAAAAACTGTAAGGGGGATATTATTGAGCTAGAAGCTGAATACAAAAGCCAAAGCAGAGGGGATTTATATGAGTGACTTAATTATGTACACTATTTAAAATTTCAAATTAGAATGACATATTAGAATGTATTAATGCAGTGCTTTGCTGCATTAAATGACAAAACGGGGATATTTTAGTGTTAAGTCTTCATGTGTTTTTCTTGATTTTTTTTCTTGACAACAATCAGTAAATTGATTAAACATTTATAATCCAGGCTGAAAGATGTTAACTCTTGAATTTAGTACCTGGATGAACCTCATTAGTAACAACCTTCACAAAATCTTTCCTGTAGCCACTGAACAGACTTGCACAATGGTTTGGAGGAATTTCACATGCCCATTCCTCCTTATAGAATGAGGTTCTTTTGATATTCCTGAGTTTCCTTGACCAGCTATCTTCAGGTTATTCCACAGGATCTGAGTTGGTTTAAAATGGCTTCTTTTTCACCTCCTTCAGCTTTGCATGTTGCACTCTTGCTGTGGTTTTTGCATTATACATAGGGAGAGCACAAAAGTTTCCTTTTTTTTTCTTTTTTTTTTGTAGTGTGATAGCCTTCAGAAATTATTTTGTAGCTTTTCCAGCTATACACATCTCTACAATTATTTTTCTAAGGTTCTCTGATATTTATTTTGGCCAGAGAATTGCTCACAAGAACACTTCTTTCTTAAAAGAGCACTAACCAATCTTGATGTACCAGTCTCACCCGATTGGCTGGAACAGATTCCAGTTATCCTTTAGAAAAGTCTAGAGGTTCACATCCTTTTTCCAGACTAGGATGTGTTGTTTAAGTATTTGTTCAGCATTAACAGGAGGTAGTACATGTGTGTCTGTGTTTTTGGTTTATGAAGATTGTGTTTTTTAGGTTATTAGTTATTAGTCATTTTGACTTATTTGGTGATCAGACCATAATTCTTATGATTCATTTAAAGGTACTTAAATTGTAAACATTCCCAAAGAAAGCTAAAAAAGCACCTTTACTGTATGACAAATGGACTAGCGGTAAATATAATAGCTAATTCTTAAAAGCACTGGCATATTTGTGAAACCTAAGAAGTATTATTGTTGTTTGTGGTTATCTACTTTTTCCAGCATTACCCCTTGCACCTTACTGGTGATGTTATGAGCATGAACTTACTTAACTTATGAGCAATAACAGAGAGAGAGAGAGAGAGAGAGGGAGAGAGAGAGAGAGAGAGAGAGAGAGAGAGAGAGAGAGAGAGAGAGAGAGAGAGAGATTAAGGTTAAGAATCAAGGCTGCATAACAAGCATAAAAATGTGTGTGTCAGGAAAGTGGAGACACAGCTTAAAGCACATACTGCAGCACATACCACACACACACACAGAGAGAGAGAGAGAGAGAGAGAGAGAGAGAGAGAGAGAGAATTCTTTTAAAATATTAGGACTAAGACAATCCTGTGTGTTACATTTGCTCTGGAGTCCCCACATGGTAGCCTACTTTCTTCACAATGATGGTTGCTTCACAAGATGCTTAGTCTAATGAGGCTAGTGGCTGGTGACCAGACGCCATCTAGTGATTCGTATGGCTACTGCAAAGAAGCATTTGTTGATTATGATTATCAAGGTAGTTTTTTTACAACATAGTACAAACGGACTACAGAGCCTTTTCAAACAGCCTGACGTACAGTACGAACCAAAACTGCAAAATACTCTGTTTAAATGTATGTCAGGTAGTCGATATTGTTTCGAAGGGCATGCAGAACACGTAACTTTTCATACTATCCGGTTGGTCATATATTTATATAACTTCGATAGGAAAATAACAGACATCTATGCTTTATGCCATCAGTCTTTGTTGTTGAACCACTTTTAAGATCCGGATGTTCCACCTCTTAAAGATGACGTAGTGTGATTGACGTTGTGTTCAGGTATACGAAGCACGTGTAAAACTTGATTGACAAGAACATCGACCAATAAGTACGCGAGATAGAATAGCAATGGCGACAGTGCCCTGTCTGCTGATTTGCAACCCGCTGAAACACCATCGGGGAAGAAGGAGACCTTCGATCGGTTCGCCATGGACTGTTCTAGGATCAGCACGGTTTAACTACGACTCTAACCATAGAGCGGTAAGTAAGAATACTGTCAGCAACTTGCGTCTGATTCAAGGTTAGTGTTATAAATCATATAAGTAACTAAGTTACACCTGATCTAGAGGTAGTCATTATACGAAACCTTTCCTTATCACATTTCAAACGTGACGGTTCCCCGTCGAGCCTTTGGCCTGCCTAGACACTGTTCATGAAAACAAGTGGATTATCTTTCCTCTTAAAGTCTACCCAATATACCCTTATCTTGCTGAGTAGGGACATTTTTCTACATGGAAGAAATTGCTCAAGTTTTAAGTTTCAAGCACGCAATATACAGTATCTTGCTGCTTTTCTGTACCTCTGTACCTAACGTAACTGGATAAAAGAACCATCTTGTTTCTCTAATCACCGAAAGCCTCCTAGCCTGGCCATCTAACATTACCCCACAGCCTGCGCGCCTGCGAACTCTAAACTTCAGTTACATGCGATGTCCAGTGACGCTAGTGATGTGTTATGTATGTGACGAATGCGCTTAAATTACTTCCTCCGAGAAAAAAAATATATAATGGAAATAGAGCGAGCGAAATGGAGATGTTTTTATTACATTTTCTCTAATGATTTACCTTCTATAACACTGTAGCGTAAACAGTGAGTTATGTTGCATAACTTTTACATAACTTTGTAATTTGTTGCACAACAATGAAAATGAAAGGATGTGTAAAGCACATAAATAACAAATACTGTTTTTATTTATTTATTTTTTACAGTTACTGGCACAATAACCTATGAGGAACCAACGATTGTTTTGTAACTACTATAAAAGCTAACTTCTATTTGACAATAACTGAAAAACAGTCAGAAAGTTACACTAATTTTACAAGAACAGCAAAGAACACATTAAAACTATTTGATGCCACCTGGTTTAAACCAAAAGTGATTAATCTTGGAAAAGACTGAAAATGGATCCATCTTCTGGAATGCACATGCCCCCTGTACCATCAAACAGTGAGGTTGTCCATGTGACTGTTGGAAATCCCATCATAACAATGTATCAGACTCCGCCTCAAGCCCCAAATATTGCACAGATCATTACACAGCACGTAATTCCGCAAGATGTCTCATGTCAAAATATACAGCATACAGTTCCATCACAAGTCCAGATGTCATCGCAAGCCCAGATGTCTCTACATGGCCATAATCAAGGTCGTGTTCAAACACAAACCCATGTCCAGTCACAAAGCCACGGGCAAGCACAAAGCCATGGCCTGTCACAAAGCCACGGGCAAGCACAAACCCATGGCCCGTCACAAGTCCATGTTCCTATACAAGGCCCATCAGAGAACCAGAGCGTACCAGCTTCTCAGGATGGAGCCAGGTCATCATTACAGGTCCCCTTTGCAGAAGTGGCCTCCTTGTTAGATCCCAACATGAAGAGCTCAAAAGCACGGAAGTACCAAATCCATTATGAGGAAGTAAAACGGAGACTGGAGCCACCTGAGAAGATGTCTCTCAGATCTCTGGCTGCCTACACTAGAGTGAGCCGAGGCCCAGCTAGTAAAAAAACTCTTCTAGAATCACTGAATGTTTTTGGCCTGTCACCAAGCACCAACACAGCAGTGTCCAGCTCTTTCTCCAAACTCACTGAAGGTGAGGCTTGACCATACTCATCCATGATTTTTACTCACATAGCTTATAAATTGTCCATCTAAATAAAATATTGAAGCAGTTACTTTGCTATATCTAAGAGTGTTACACCTGAGTAACATTTTTTTTTTAGGTGACACAGAAGCACTGTGTAAAGATATGAAAGACTTTGCCTTACAGTATGTGGATTATGAAAACATGGCGAAACAGTTACTGCCTGAGACAAACCAGGTGCAACACTGGTCAAAAATTATTGAAACAAGGTAAAGTTATGCACTCTAGAATGTATGCATCCAGCTAAACTGATGATGGAATTTTTTTACATGTGGTGGTGAACACATTTCATTCTTCTTTACAATTCCTTGGTGATATATTGGTTATTTGTGATTTTGTGTGGCAGGAACTATCTGGAAGAGATGCGGAAAGTTTTCAAAGAGCCAGCTAATAGTCGCTTGTTTTCCAACGTCACACACGGCCTCGGTAATGGCATGATGGATGTGGCTCTTGACATTATCGATGCAGTAATTGACCGGCAGATCCGCATCCTCTCTGGTAACACAGACCCAAAGCCGGAGCTTCCCATCAAGAGGACCCGTAAGCGCACCCGTAAGCCCAAGGCCACCACGGAGGATGGCAAGCCCAAAGACAAGGGCAAAAGAGGCAGAAAGAAAGGCAAACAGATGCGCCTGGATCCTTCGGTTCCACAGGTCCCTCAGTCCACAGACATAGAGAGCAGTGTCCTGACCCTGGTGTCTGTGGGATATGAGACCATATCGAGTGGGCTCGGGGCCACCAGCGCAGGTCTGGTGTAGTGTGCACCATGGGTCATCCAAGGAGTGAACGCTGAGTGCCCCTTTGTTGTAAAGTGCATTTTAGTTTTGTTAGTTTTTTGATTACTTTCAAATGTTAAATCTGTTTTCTTTTTGGACTTCTAAAATGGTGGGGGGTTTTTTATCCCTGTCAATTGTAGATAAAAATCAGTCTTTGTACAATTCATTTGGCAAGGAATGCTATTTACTGCATTCAGGGTATCTCAGTTAAAAAGGTCTTTTCATGTCTTCCATTTTGTTTCAGGTCTTATCTTTTGTTCCATTCTCCTTTTGGCTTTGACCTAACATCATGTATACATGGAGCACATATAATGTTGGAAAACTGATGTTTTTTTGAGAAGTGCAAGGCATATGAAGTGAAACCCAAGTCTACAGTCATTTAAATATTACATCACTGCTGATTCTCTTATTCTGTTATCACAAAGCAATTTAAATTGAGTAATGCCTTATCTGTCTATGGACTGCCAAATTTTTGCAAAAGGATTTATGGACTATTTATATATTTTCTCTCTTTTTTTTAATCAACATGTGGTCTACTGAGTAATCAGAGAATGACTGTAGCCTGAATTCAGAAAGTTCTTCAGACTGCTCATTTGCATTTATTAAAAATTTAAGTTTTTTAAATGACTTATTTTGCTGTCTTGTATGAATCATGTTATGTTTGGTCATGTTATGTTAATTGCGTCACATTTTAACATTAGTGACCAATTTTACTTTATGTGAGTTGAGCAAATGGAGAAGGGTGGAGACTTGGTGGTTAGCATTTTTCCTTCTCAGCACTAAGGTATTGAGTTCAAGTCCCTATCTGGGTGGAATTTCCATGTTCTCCCTGTGTCTGTGTGGGTTTACTCCAGGGTCTCTGGTTTCCTCCCACATTCCAAAAACATGGTGGTTAGGTTGATTGGATACTCTAAATTGTCCTGTGTGTCTATATATATATATATATGTGTGTGTGTGTGTGTGTGTGTGTGTGTGTGTGTGTGTGTGTGTGTATGTGTGTATGTCTAGTGATGGTTGGTGCTCTGTCCTGGTCTTAACCTCCTCCCCTTTCCCTGCACCCAGTGCAGTCCACGAAGGGGCTGTGTTTTCTGATTGAGAGTATGTGGTGTGCAAAATTGGCTGCTGCTTCTCATCAGGTGTTTAAAAAAAAAGTGATATTTGTAAAAAGCATCCTTGAGTTTGAGAAAGGCACTATATAAATGCAAATAATAATAAATCTGGTTCAGTTGGCATGGAGGTTTTCACAATGCATAGCTTTCCCCCTTAACTTTATTAAAACCCCATGCCCAAATCCTTGATGAACAAATGCATCTACAGAGATTTACCAATTTAAATGTGACACGTCAAAACTACATTTTGTTCTCTGCCACTCAGAGGTTGTCTATCAAACAAGCAGCTTTAGAGATTTAGCATGTGGAGTGCATTAGTGAAAATCTTAGAAGGTGGGAGAACCATTGACTGAAGGAAAGAAACTGCATGGGAAACAAGGTGCACCATATCACAAACAAAGAGGAATATAGAAGATGGCAGGAAAGGCCTATTACTGGATAAACTGGTGTGCATGTCAAGAAGAAAATGAGGCATGGGAGAGTCTAGCTGTTTGTGTAATAAATATCACACCTGATGCTAAGACTTGTGATCATCTTTTTTTTTCCCCCTCAAACACACACACATACACACACACACACACACACACACACACACACACACACACACACACACACACACACACACACACACGGACAAGAGGATAGCTCACTTAACCTCAGCCCAGTTCAGCAAAAGGTAAGTAACATACAGAAGGACATCTACAGGATATGGATGTAACATCAAAGGCTTGTGTGCAATACCACTGTATTCACAAGAGTAGACAAATAATCTAACAGATCTCAGTGCCTTAATATTTCTTTATTTGTTAATTTTTATTTGTTTAATTTTGAAATTAATATTTTTGTTTGTTAGACTAAAGTCCAGATTATAGTCCACATTATAATATAATGACAGTAAATAACATCAAAATACATTTAAATGTGAAATTTAATATATAAATCGTCTTATGTTGTAATGATCCCTGGAAGTTTGCTCTCTCTCTGTGTGTGTGTGTGTGTGTGTGTGTGTGTGTGTGTGTGTGTGTGTGTGTGTGTGTGTGTGTGTGTGTGTGTGTGTGTGTGTGTGTGTGTGTGTGTGTGTGTGTGTTTACTTCACCGAACAGAGAGCCATAGCTAAGCAGGTGGTAAAGAGTGGCATTTTGCCTGTTCTGACTCAGGCTGTAAGAAGGAAAAGTTTCCTTACAAACAGACCTTTCGTTGTTTAAACAAAGTCCTGCACAGCACAGACCACATTCATGTTTTGTTGCACACTCATTGTTCTTTCATTTCATGATATTCTATCCCAGCTCCTGTCAGAGATGACTGTTTTGAGGCTGGCACTGTATCAGTTCCTCTGACCTTACTGCTCAGAGAAGAGCAGGGTCTGCTGTTGCACGTTAGCCAGGCCATTGGAAGAATCTGCTACAATAGCAGTACGGTGACATGGTTTTCTAATTTTTGCTCTTGGCCCAAAGATCGCTTACATTTAATGAATTTTCATATGGAGATGAAGTGAAAATCACTTTGCACAAAATAACACCCTTCAGTGATGATCTTCTCAAAGGGTCAAAGGTATGAGGCCCATGGGTTTGTGGCCCATACACTGTAAATCACCTTGTGAATGATGTTGGTTTTCTGCAAGTGTGCAGAAACCCTCAATTGCTCAAGTTGTAATCAGTCAAAATTGTAAGTCGCTTTTGGATAAAAGTGTCAGCTAAATGCCATAAATGTAAACGAAGATTAACTTTTAAGAACTTTAAGGGGGCAATTATTTAGAAATGGTTAAACTCAGCATTGACCAAGAAAGTTTCTCATATTTCATGGTTATTACATACCATGACTGTATTGATGGACACACATAAAATCAAACTGGCTACCCTTGTCCAAAAATGTTTATATATAGTCATTGAAGCTACATTGTAGATGTACTGTCAATGGCAGATCCAAGTGTGCAAGCAGATGAAGTCTTTCCCAGCTTTGTACTTATTATAAGATGCTGTGTAAGCCACAGTATTTTTGTTTTGTTTAGGCAGCACCTGTTTTCTTACATTGAAATATTGTCATAAATTACCCCCATGCTGCATTTACTTCTATTTTATCAATAAACCATGTGATTTTAAAAAATGCTGTTCTGTCTAGCTTAATATTTGCTCATTGTGTTAAAAAGCCAAATAAAGACTGTTGTAATGAATATTTCATAAACACTGGGCAATTTCTTTCACCTATTCCTGTGTTAAAAATCATAAGACATTATCTTTCTGTCATTCATAAAGGCAGTCTTTCCATATGTAATTTTCTATAAATAGACAGTCATGTTTGAAACCTATTTATATATGACCCTTGTGGAATAAATGCATAATGTGCAGATGATGTAACAGCTTTTCTTTTAGCTTCTCTTTTTTAAGGTAGTCAAACACTGAGGATTGAATTCTACTGTTCAGGATGGGTTCTGAATGGTATGGGCCAATCCCAGTCCATGCCACTGCTTGACCAGCTCCTGTGACTTACTGACCATCTCATTCCAGTGCTCCAGTGCTTTGCCTCTGGCATACATGAATGGTCCAATCACCACTACTCCAAGAGACACTGCAGGAGAGGGGAAATGAGGGGAATTTGATATATTTAAGCTTTTGCCATAAATACATTTACTCTGATTTGCTGTAAGTCTCAGAGTGTAAGCTCTTTATGTTTTTTGATTGTTTATTACTGATGTGAATAGATGGCCTGCTGTACATGTGGCGTGGGTGCTGGTGCTTGGTTGACATCGGTCAGACTCCTGTGGGACTGACTGCTGAAGCTCCAAGCTCAGGCATGCTGCATCAAGGTGCAGAGGGAGGAGCCGAAAAGTCATCTTTTCATTAAAAGTGGGCTCACTGCCTTTGGCTACTGAAGTCCACTTTGTCTTCACCACCTGCGTATGTATTTGCAGAGAGACCTGGACACAAACACCTGCCCACTTTCTAGGTGAGATTCTAAGAATTTATATATGCACATTTAGATAAGCTATATATATATATATATATATATATATATATATATATATATATATATATATATATATATATATATATATATATATATATATATATATATATATATATATATACTGCCTGGCCAAAACAAAGGTCACACACTCTAATATTTCAATGGACCACCTTTAGCTTTGATTACAGCACGCATTCACTGTGGCATCTTTGCCACAAGCTTCTGCAATGTCACAACATTTATTTCTGTCCAGAGTTGCATTCATTTTTCTCCAAGATCTTGTATTGATGATGGGAGATTTGGACCACTGTGCAAAGTCTTCTCCAGCACATCCCAAAGATTCTCAATGGGGTTCAGGTCTGGACTCTGTGGTGGTCAATCCATGTGTGAAAATAATATCTCATGCTCCCTGAACGACTCTTTCACAATCTGAGCCCGATGAATCCTGGCATTGTCATCTTGGAATATGCCCATGCCAGCAGGGAAGAAAAAATTCACTGGTGGAATAACCTGGTCATTCAGTATATTCAGGTAGTCAGCTGACTTCATTCTTTGGACACATAACATTGCTGAACTTAGACCTGACCAACTGTAGCAACCCCAGATCATAGCACTGCCCCCACAGGCTTGTAGACTCTGGACACTGGAGCAATGGAAGAAGGTCATGTGATCTGATGAGTCCATATTTACCCTGTTCCAGAGTGATGTGCACATCAGGGTAAGAAGAGAGGCGGCTGAAGTGATGCACACATCATGCCTAATATACTGAATGACCAGATTATTCCATCAATGGATTTTTTCTTCCCTGATGGCATGGGCATATTCCAAGATGACAATGCCAGGATTCATCAGGCTCACATTGTGAAAGAGTGGTTCAGGGAGCATGAAACATCATTTTCACACATGGATTGACCACCACAGAGTCCAGACCTGAACCCCATTGAGAATTTTTGGGATGTACTGGAGAAGACTTTGCACAGTGGTCAAAATCTCCCATCATCAATACAAGATCTTGGGGAAAAAGTAATGCAACTCTGGACAGAAATAAATGGAAACGATGCCAGAGCAAATGCGTGCTGTAATCAAAGCTAAAGGTGGTGTAGAAAAATATTAGAGTGTGTGACCTTTTTTGGCCAGGCAGTGTGTGTGTGTGTGTGTGTGTGTGTGTGTGTGTGTGTGTGTGTATATATATATATATATATATATATATATATATATATATATATATATATATATATATATGCTCAAATTCATGTTTGAAGCAATAATTGGTAGAATCTCACCAGCATTGCTGAGGTACTGGAGTCCTCGAGCTCTAAGCACAACCACAGTGAGGCGTTGTAGAGACTGGTTGTAGTTTAGAGACACCTGGATATCTCCGTGCTTTGAAAGCAGCTGTTCCTAACAAAAGAGAAGTTTTACCCTCTTAAATTCCAGGCTTATTACTTTTTATTTTATTTTTATTTTACTGTATTTTTATTTTATTTTTAATCTTAAGGAATATTATTAAGTATCTACTGTAGATTATTCAGTGTTCATGTTGAAACTAATATTAAAGTTCTATGAGTACATGAGTGAAAACTGAGAGTGCATATTTTACACAGTTATCTACAATTACAATACAGTAACATGCATGTAGATCATTAGCTCTGTATTCCTACATAAGAACAGAGAAAGGAGACCAACAATGGATATAAAACATATATTGTTGGACTGCTTGTCTACCAGTTCACTTTCACTCTCCAGGTCCCTCCATAGGACTTTGCCTGATGCCTCTTTCAGTTCGTAGTGTCTGAGAGGGAAGAGAATACGGCCCACCATATGGTGCTTTCTGAGTCGGTCTACACTGTACATGCTTAGGCTTAGGGTGCACTGCTCTATGCTGTTAGAAGACACCTGCAGGGAGGGAGTGGGATTCAGCACACTGTCACACAAAAATAACTAATTCTTTCATTATTTGAATAAATATGCTTTAATAAATGTGAGAAGATATGAAGCACTGTGCATATCAGTATAATTAATATCAGTTAATTCAGTAACAGTAACATTAATTTTATTCTATTCCTATGATGGCCATTAGGTGGGGACAACAACATTTCATTCTCCTACCTCTAATCACTGAAAGTTTTCCTTTAGGATTATGGGTTTCCTTCCTTAATATTATTTTTATAAAATTATAATTAGATGATTTATGAGATTTTACAATAATCTCTTTCCTAAGTATAAATCTTCAGAAATCTTGAAACAGATTACTATCTACAGCACAGTGTGCCAATTTTGTGGTATACCTGAAACACAAAGCTGTCATTAAACTGGGGCTGGCAGCCTTTGCTTTGGGCCTTGGCCTGACAGTGGCGTCGGTCATCAGACGGCAGGAGCTGCAGCTTGACCAGTGTGGCATTGCCTTGGCAGTGGGCGGGCAAGTTGGCAGCCTGGAGCAAGGAGACCACCAGCTGCTCCTGTTCCTGCTGGTACTGCACAGCAAAGCAGAGGCGCACGGTGCAACCACTGGGCTGGGCCCACTCGCTGGGCTCCGAGGGCAGCCGGTACAGGTCTGGTCTCAGGCTGCCCAGGGGGAACCAACCTCCAGCAACAGACAGGTAGGCAGGGGAGTGGAAGGAAAGCGACAGGCAAATTAAATAGCATTAGACAGGACTTGAAAATAAATCAAGTGAGCAATGCAAATTCACTCACAGCAAGCCCCTCAGCCCTCGTCTAATGACTTACTGCCTACTGTCAGAGAGCCGCGCTGTGTATAGTGTTGGTAGTTCTCCCTCTGTTCTTCATTTTCCTCCCTCCCTTCTGTCGCTCCTGCATGGGATGAATTCTTGAAGCGTGGAGGGAGAAAGAAGGGAACTTCAGCCGAGCTGTGATGCATGAGAGCACAGTAGCATTTACATCATATGGAACAAGGCATAGCTCATTGTACTCTTCACATGTGATTAAAGGTATGATTTAGCCAAGATCAGAATCACACCCATAGCTGCTACTTTGTGGCATCTGGAATACAGGGCTACATGATGGAATGGTTGGGTTTGTGCTGATCAGTTGGTGGTGTTGCCTCTGGTCCTGTCTCCTCTTCCACAAGAGATAGACTGTCAGGCCAATCAACATAAGAAAGAGAAGTGCAGCCACTAGACAACCAGCCAAAGCTATCAAAGGATCTGAGGATATAGAGAAACAGAATATTGATAATACTTCTGACTATTCCCGCTTATGTCTGTTCTCATTATACAGAAGATTCCTGAAGTGTTCATATTTAACTGGAACCTACCTTTTTTCTAAGCATTAACAGAAAAAACAACATGAAAAACAGTTGGCAGTTTCAATAAGAAGCTTCAAATATACAAAACAATATCCAAATCAAATAGTATGAAAGAAAATGATCCCTTAATCTTAAATTCTTCAAAATAGCAATCCTTTGCTCCAAAAACAGCTTCAAACATGTCATTACATTCAAAGGGAATACACTCATTTGCTGGCATAGGCTTCACGATGAAATGCTTTCTTTTTATCTAATACAATTCTTCATGAAACACTATGACTCAAGAGTAGTGTCCAAGTAGAAACATTAAACAGTGGAATATTAAATGATTTAAATTTTAATTTAATATAAGATAAATAAGATTTAATATAAACAAATTTATAGAGATGTTTATATGTATATTTTTAAAAATTGTTTCAAACATGCCACACCTTTAACTAGTAATGGATTTTTGGTTTCATTTTAAATTATAAGTGAATATATGTGCAAACAGGTAAAAAAAATTAAAGAAACTTTCAGCAGGCAAAATATATAACAACAGAAAAAATATCCAGAATATTAAATATCTTATAATAAATAAATGTATGGATCAGTATTATACTGCTTTTTGGATCACAGGTAAAAATCTAATAACTGGTGCTTATGTTAATAAACTGGTGCTATCTTTACAGTACAGTAGGGACAGGTGTGAAGCAGGATTATTGAATTCTTCCAATCTATCAGGTCATGGCCAAGCACCTGGCAGTGTTTCTAGCACTCATCAAAAAAGCTTTGGGCTTTGGCATCGTTCAGTATGGACACTTGTATCACTAGAATGACTATACCAGACATTAACAATGAAGATCAAAAATGTCTCTTAGTCTTATTTCTTTCTTTTAATACAATACTCTCTCAGAATATGTGGATACTGTGTAATAGTTTACAGAAATCCAAATAACCTTTACATAATACTGTACAGCATCATATTAGTATTTATAATTTGTTCCGTTCATCGAAATTGTACCAGTGTCTTTTGGACTCTTCTTGTGATATATAAGGCCCTTTTACAACATCTGAAGCTCTACTTACCAGCCATGAATAGCCTAAGATACCTCCAGATTCCAATTTATTTTGATCTGTCTCCGTGATTATAAGTTGCATTGTCCCATTCTACTTCCAGAGGTTTTCCCAGTAGCTCTTTATCTCTGTGTCCCAGTGGAGACTGCCATCTGGGTACAAATTCACCCAATCACCACAATGTTCCCATAGCTCTCAGTCTGGTTAATCAACACCACACAATGGGCCTCACACACATGTCCAGGGGCCACAATTCAGGTTAGTCATGGTAAAACTACACATTTTTAACACATTCTAATTAGATAAAATGAGATTGTCAATGTAACACTCTTCATTTTGCAAATTTAAATAAAATGTTAGTGTGATCTGTTCAGTTCTCCGTCATAAGAATATGCTTTGTCATTTACTTCAGCTCAATGTGAAGGAAGGCATATAAAAGTAAATAACAAAACCATAAAACCTTCAAAACCTTACAGTTCAAAACTCCACAGCAACATTTGTGGTATTTAAGAGCTTGCTATATGTTTTTATTTAATCCTAATTTTTGCATTTATAATTGTATTTAAGTTTTTTAAAAGTTCAATGACTTTCAGTATATTGAAATACTGATTATGAGACATCACAAGTTTATAAGTGCTAATTTTATAAATAATAAAAACACAGGTTGTCTCATGCAAGATTACCTCATACTGTAGAATTTTAATTTTCACTTCCTCCATTAGCCTCCCAATAATATACTATCTCAAAACTGGCATTGCATGGCAACAGGCTGGTTATGATGTTATAGTGGCTCAGTGATAGCAGGACCCCTATCCAGGGTTTAATTATTACAAACAATATAACATAGTTACTGCTGCTATGATATCTGCTGTAGCCAGCCTGCTACATTCACTGAAGGTTAATGATCAACTCCAGAATACTAGGATACCAGGAGAGGCCTTATCAGTATTTTAATCAGTTGACACGTTTGTTGTTCCCACACTACTTTTCACACTTCTCAGACATTGTTTACACCTGATCATATCTACCATAAATTTCATTAGATTAAAAGATTAAAAATTGAATTACATTAGAGTTAGACTCAGGCAACAGAATATGTCTGAATGTAGCTATACGTTATACATCTCAAGACCAGTGTTAATTTGTGGAAATACCAATACCATAAACCTACAGCAACCAAGATTTGTGCTAACGAGGCTTCATTATTACAACCCAGGCAATTTTCAGAGAATTTAAACTGCCCTATATTTTAAAACCTTTTTAAGGTTTAGACCAGTATCCTACAACACAGTATGTGTAAAATAAAGCAGCTTATTGAACATGATCCACCAAAGCTTTGGATCTTCAACAGACGTGTCAGGACGATGACTCCCCAGCATTTACGACATGGATCATAATGTTTTCCTGACCGCCGCCATTATCTTCTCAAAACCTGTTTTCTAAGGTGGTGTTTTCATTGTTCCCACGGCAACCTTAAAAAATGTCACGATGAAAATTCACTGGGCTCCCATTGAGCATGGTTGTTTCTATAGCGACGAGAAGAGAGATTGGTTGATATTGGATGAGTAAGAGACAGGCACTGTGCATGTGTTTGTGTACATGAGAAAAAGCCAGAAAAAAGAGAAAAATGTAAAGAAAAAAAATCAATCAAAGCATATCCACAAGTGCATTTTTAAGAGATCAGCAAGACAATAATAATAACAATAATAATACTGGGATAGCCAGTACATTAGTAATGAGCTGCCTGTGCTTCTTACATTTGAGTCAGGCAGTGAAAGATAAAAAGCTAAAATGAATGAGAGGAAGCAGGAGACTGGTTGAGGTCAAGTCAAGGCAGGGGGGGGGGGTCTGTCTATTTTTTGACCAATCTACAGTACTCCTCTCGCTCCTCCACTCTGCTTACCATGCCCTGAGCATACGGTACTCACTGCCTCCTCCTGCTGCCACCCAACCCCCTCCGAACACCGCCCTCCCCCGGGGATTTGTCTCTGCAAGACAGAGCCTCCGGTTAGTTATCAGATGACAGGACCTGATAATCCGACACAAGCCTCGCTCTGTTTCTGTGCACCTCTCCAGGAGCAAGCACAGGAAGAAGAGGGAGAGAGGTGGTGGGAGGACTGAGATGGGAGTGATCTGAGCAGCTGGATCGAAGGAAAAGTGGGAGGTATGTATATGCGTGTATGTGCGTACGTGTGTACATGTGCATGTGTTTGTGTACGTGTGTGCATGAGGACGGAGGTTGGTTGTTGACTTACCTGTGGAAGAACACAGCTGCTGTCCTTTAATGCAAGGGTTTCTCTGTGTACTGGAAACATGAACACTGGAGGATAGCTGTGAATACAGGGAAGTAAGAAGGGTATGCCCGGGAGAGAATGAGAGAGAATCAGAAGCCCAGAGACTCTTGTGCAGTAAGGAGTGTGGGAGCACAGGGTAAGCTGAGAATGCCTTTCTTCCTTTCTGTTATTTGTGTGATTAGACACAAGATTAGGTCTGTATGTATGTTGTGGTGGGTGCTAATCCTGTGTCTAGGGTAAGTGCATGCATTCGTGCGCTCACGGGGGTCAGACAGTGGGCGTGGGTGTTGGTGCAGGTAGAAGGTAAGATGATATGGAGTTGATATCACTGGGTCACACCCAGCTTGCTATTTTTAGATACAGCTGGAAGAAAAGTTTCATATTTTCCCTCCATGTCTACTACTGCCATTTCAGACACACTGAATTCCATTTTTAATGAGAATACTAATGAGAATAAGGGATTATTTAAAAAAACAACAACAACAACTTAATATACAGGCTGAAAGAATGCACTAATGATAAAATTTATGTGGTTCCCATGTGGCCCTTTGACTTATTGTAATGATTTTTTTCATCTTAAAATAAAAAATATCTTTTGTGTGCTGCAGCATTTTGAATAGCAATAGTATGTGTATTAGCATATGAATCCATAGCTAACAAGCGTAGCTCAGAACAAAAATGTATTCTGGTTGGAAGTCAGTAAGAGTGTGTGTGTGTGTGTGTGTGTGTGTGTGTGTGTGTGTGTGTGTGTGTGCGCGCATCTGTGCATGCTAACAGTAGAAATTTACCAGCAGGGGTCCCAAAAATCATCTGCACAGTCTGCTCAAGTGATTGAACTGTAATATAAGCAGTTAGTCTAGGAATATACTCACCAACTGATGTTTGAATCTTCTGGAAATAGTGTGGGGTTTTTTTTTGCCTTTAGCTATAATGCTTTATATCTGCAGATATAAAGATACAGATATCTACAGCCTTATATCTTTATATTGATTACAATATTCAAGAAAGCAAGGTTTGGAGTTTGCAACCTCTTGAATTCTTTTATTTCTCACCCGTTAGTGTTAAGTCCTACTCTGCCCACTGACCCGATGTCTCTGCCTAGAGAGAGTGGCTACCTGTTAGTGGGGCTAAATATTCCATTAGGTGAAGTTCACAAATGGCATCCTATAGCTAGTAATCATAAGGCTCAGCCTGGTTGTAGTCTAATCTGATTAATCTGTAAGTGCATATATACTTCAGCAGCCCTCAATAAATTCTTTTTATTTTGACTGGTATGCCTGAAGGTATGAAAGTTAATATAACTTTAGTAATCATACAGTAGATAATCAGAATGTCTCATATGCATTTCTCTATATAGACTGTAGTTTAAAGGTAATTGAGGGAACTATATAGACTATAGATTAAAGGTAATTGAGAGGACTATATAAACTGTAGTTTAAAGGTAATTGAGAGGACGAGATCCACTATAGTTCAAAGGTAATTGAGGGGACTATATAGACTATATAGACTGTAGTTTGAGAAGACTGAGTCCAGATAAATATAGTGAAAGTGTATTAAATTCTAGTAATGGAATCTCCAAATCAAATATCCATTCATTGTTGGTGGCTTTTCTAATTATTAAAATAAAAGAGAACTATGTAATTGTTTACTATTAGAGAAGTTATTCCGATTTTTCAGCTGCCATTACAAGATATCTTTCTATTTTCAATAGATCTTTCAATATAGCAGCACAAAAGCATATTGAATCTGAAATCTACCCCTCAAGCAACCATCTTGGTTCTGCTGGAGTAGAGATGGAGGATGACCACGAGCATCCCGTTATCTCCTTATCGAAGAGCTTCACAGACATGGCCAGTGGTACCCCCCAGCAGATGGAGCCGGGCTGGTGCCAGCAACATATCCGGAAGAGCATCAGCAGTGCAGGGTGTGCTCAGAGACCCGCAAGCATGGGAGAACCAGTCACTGGTGTCTCTTTAGAGCTTGAACATGCAAGTGTATGCAGTGGTGACAGCGCTCCAGAGACAGTAATCTGGCATGGAAGAATCACACGGCCCTGCAGCATCACAGAGCCTGCCAGAAGGACACCAACGCAAGACACGCTTCTGGGACAACAGCAGGCCTTCACTGGTGAAAGGTGTGCTCCATGTTCTCCATCTATGCACAGGGACTTGAGGATGGAGGGGATGGAGATATACTGCCAAGGTGGTGTGACTGGGGAGAACCTGAAAGCTTGCAGCTGTTCAAGGATGGTCTATGGGGTAATGTCCCCAGCTCTGGGCACCAGGCCATGCCTGAGAAGTGCTCACAGCCTTTCACAGCAAAGAGTGGATGCTGAGGTTTGCATGCAGAGTCCGTTCAAAGGTGAGAACCACCATTTATCAGCTGCCAACACATGTAGGTCTGCATGTGTTGGTGATGTACTGAGCACTGAATCTTTGAGAAGCACTTGTGCTGTTGTGCCCTGCCCTGGACATTTGATATCACTGCCAGCCTGCACAGGAAGTCCTTGTGTAGGCCAAAGGTCAGTAGTCCATTCAGCCTTGCTTGGTTTCCCACCACTGGTGTCTTCTGTGAGTGAGACAAGACTAAACAGTCGGGCTGCAGGTCACTGCTGTAGACCTGAACTAGGTGGGAAGAATTCCTTTACCATTGGAATAGACCATACTAGCCAGTCTAGGTTTTGCTCCCAGAGAGTAAGGGATGTCTCCACAATGACATCTAAACATGATTTCAAAGAAATTGGCGTGCAAACAATTTCTGCTGATTCTCTTGTTTCTCTTCTTTCCAACGTCTTGCCTGAGAGCCATATGACCAATGGTCCTAGCTCAGATTCATGTCTAGAGATAGAGGACGTGGGGACCCGGACCCCAGTAAAGGAGGTGGAGTGGGATGCAGAAGGAATGACATGGGAAGTGTACGGAGCAGCTGTGGATCCAGAGGAGCTTGGCCTGGCCATACAGCGACATCTGGAGCTGCAGATCAAAGAGACAGCAGCCGCTGCTGCCCACAAGAAAGTGTCTGTAGAGAACAATGGGATGTCAACACAACAGAGTAGAAGACTTGGGAAGAGTGGAAGCATGGTGCGATCACTACGCAGTTCAGCCTGCTGCTCTCGCTCCAGCACTGTGGATGATTGAAGAGACTAATGAATTTGTAAGCTTAGTTGGATTCAACCTCCAATAGCCATAAATGGCCTTCTATACCTCCATGCCCTTTTTTGCCCCAGGGAAACAACAGTGGAAGCTGCTTAGTGAGCAAGATATGTAAAAGTCTGCTAAAGAAAACCAAGCAGAAGCTGGAGTTTACAGTCTAGCTCCACCAACCTGGAAAAAAAGACCTAATAAAAGTTAGGTGAAATCCAAAAACTGAGTGCAAAAAACTGAGAGTTACCCCCTGATTATGAGCTACCCTCACTCAGGTACAATTTCAGGCAATACAGGAAATCATGAAACAAACACATGAAAAAACATGAAAAAGGAACACTGTGTCCATGCCAAACCTGTATGTATGTAAAGTTTGAAGTGTGTAAATATATTCTGAGTTAATTCTACAAACAAAACAACAATCTGAAATTTACCTGAATTTTTTTCTTCTGAACAGATCAGACAAGATTATGACCACTATAATAATTTATATATCTGTGTATCAAGTATGAATCTTTGTCATATATTTCCTGTATGTTGCAGCTTACTGAATTCTGTACAGGCTTCACATCTGGCCTGTCATAAGGTCACAGTCTTTGTGAAAAAGAACATCAGTAGTACTTTATGTCCATTGCATACTGTGTAAATTGGTGATAATATTGATAATATTTATTAGACATTTGCATTTTGTAGTGATCTAAGTTCTATTCATTTATTTGGAAAATACATAAGGAAAAAATGAATTACTAAATCAATTTTTGCAAGTACAACTCTATTGTTGCAAGTATAACAATAGAAAGAGCACAAGCCATTAAAGCAAAACTACCTAGAAGCAAAAATGCTTATTTATTTCTTATGTAATTAATTAGGTTGCAATACGTGACATTTTCTGATGTTTAACTATATAATCTTTAAAATTGGAGTATTATTTTCATGGAAACTACATTTAAAACAGGAATTCTGCACATATTGATACATTTCAGGCATAGGCGTAGTTTGGGGGGAGGACGTGTAGTTCCTGCTCACACTACTCATTTAATGTGTTATGCTGGGTGGTGTGAGCAGCGTCCTTCCAAAAGTTGAAACCTACGTCACTAATTTCAGGAGTGATGTTAAACAGTCTGGAAGAATTATAGTTTATTCACAAGTGACTGACAACTTTCAATATATATTTTGCAGTTTACAAAACAGGCCTATATGATTCAGACAATATTGCTCTTTGTATATAATAAAATGGTAACACCGTTACATTAAATCTGACAGTACAGTACAGTACCGTACAGTATAGTACAGTACAGATTAACTCTCTTACAGAACATTTGGAAGCCTATTTACCATGCAAATTGGAATATGAATAAAAACATATGGTAACATCTTGGGTGCTTGTATTGTTTAAATGTACAGTCCAGTTTCATCTTATTTACCAAGTGAAGTGCTAGTATGTATATGTGACATTATAAAACTACCCTAACATCCCTCTAAATACAAATGAGACCAGCTTGAGCATAAAATATACAGTACTAGTCCTTTGTTTCCTGTTAGTATTCTGTCATTTTAAAAAAGTACTTCTTACATCCAAATACCCAAAATAGCAATGGCAAACCTTTAAGGTAATTAGTATAAGTATTAAGTTTAAGTGTTTAGGTATACTATTTTCATATTTTAAGCATTTAAAAAAATTGTCTAGTAATTTATTTTACATACCATGTATTTTCCAAGTTAATACTGAGAACTAAGGAAACTATCAAAGGAAGCATTAACTATAGGATCAGCTACAGTTCCAACAAATGAGGTAGATAGTTAAAATACACTACTTATAGTAGACTACATAAATTAAAATGTAATTGAAGAGACTTACTGTATTTCTATAACTGAATGTGTATTGTGCCAGTTAAGTTCATATTCTAATTATGTTTGGACAGGTTTGTTATTTCGCCAAAGCAAGTTTATACCTTTTTAGACCAAAGCATTGTGAAGAGTGTCAATTGATAATAATAAAGTAATACATATAAGGCAGAATGGTTTTCATCTTAAATCTCTAATAAATTCTTTATATATGCTAGTGTAATGGGAAGATTTGCAATAGCTTGTGTCAATGTACAACAATAAATTATTAGATAAACTATGAGTCTCTTTTATTTGCTGTGTGTGTGTGTGTATATATATATATATATATATATATATAGAGAGAGAGAGAGAGAGAGAGAGAGAGAGAGAGAGAGAGAGAGAGAGAGAGAGAGAGAGAGAGACACACACACACACAGATGGGCACTGTTATCCTGTGCTTGTTTTATGCCTATGATTGTGTTTATGTATAACTGATGTTTTCAGTGGCACACACACACAGAACAAGAAGCCCAGATGAAAAGCATCAACACCAGAGAATGCCCCATTGCTCAAACTCCCAGTGAAAGAGCAAAATGGCATTTCACCAGAGCAGGGTTCACAAAGGTGTTCAATACATACTTTATAATGTTGCATCAGACATATTGCCAAAGAAAAGTCAAAACAACAATCTTAATATTGATCTATTATAGTACATAAGTCAGTTATTTTTTTGGTCAAGCAGGACGTGCATGTTTTGTTCTGTTCTTCCTGTCATGCCATCTGCTGGTAATACACATATCCATTTAGGGGTTGCATGGCACCATGGCTGCCCTAGAACCAGGGATGAATACTTTACTGAGGGCAATTTCACAGGTCTGGAAGATCCAGCACTTTCTGACTGGAGTATGAAATATCAAATAATTTGGTCCAAAATATTATGCACATAATTAAAACTGAAAAAAAATTATGGTTTTAAAAATAACAAAAAACAATTTGTGTTATTGGCCATCATTCAGACAAGACAGCATTCAGTTAGTTTAAGGCTGAGATCATTTTATTCTCAGTATATAACAGCATATGATCTTATAATTATATTTTTGCCTGCATTTTAGAGAAACTCCATTAGATATCTAAGAGGAGTTGGCAGGTGTTGATTGGTAACTTTCTGTGTGGTCAGGTCAGGTGTCATCAGATGATTAGAGGCATGATGTGACTGGCTGGAGGAAGGGTGGTGTATTCTGGTTAAATTGTTGTGCATGAAATATTTGTTTGAAAGTGCTTATGGAACTCTCGCACTGCTCTGGGGCTGTCTGTTCGAAAGAAAATATGCCACAGCAGAAAACTCCAGAACCAGGAGGCATTGTGCAGGCTCTTTGTCTCAGGTGAAGAGAGGCCTGTATCTGGGACAAAGGCTGGCCCCAGCCCTATACACTCTATAAATGGACGATATTGTGGGTTGTGGCGCTGGTAACTTGTGGATCATGGCAGTAGGGAGCTTCTTTTTACCACTGCTGCTGTTGCTGGGCCTGGATTGTGAGACGGCTTTCACCCGTGCCTTTGTCCCCAACCACTTCCAGCAGCACGAAGTCCTTCACCTGGGTAAGATTCGTGGGGACTTTCTTCTACGTCTCTTTTTAATTCCAAATTTTTATACTGCATATCTGGAGCTGTTAACAGGTTCGACTTCATCTCCATTTACAAATTTACATTGAATTGGATGTAACCCCTAAATAATCCTAAAACATACATCACCATGTGTACATATTGCCTTTTGCTCACTTTCTGAATGCTTTGTTCCATCCACAGACTGGCCCTGGGACTGCGGCCTGGCGCACTTTAAACCCAATACTGCGCAGCGCATTGTATCAGGCACTGAAGCCATACCACACTCCTGGCCATGGCAGGTCTCACTGCAGGTAAATGGCATTCTAGGGATATAAAATTGAACACAACATTGAAACACCATCAGATCTCAAAGTCAGATGTCTTCATTTCGTCACACACTACAGGTTCGCCCCAGAGGCAGCAAGCACTATGTCCATGTGTGTGGAGGAACTTTGATCCATAAGAACTGGGTGCTCACTGCAGCCCATTGCTTCCAGAAGTAAGACCCAATAAATAATGACAATAGAGTAATAGGATAAAAATATCACTGACGACCAGCACAAAAGCATATAATAGCTGAAAAGTTAATCTATAAGAGCTTTTTTTTTTAACCATAAACAATTTTGAATTACAAATATCTGTGGCCTTTAAAATAGGATTATCAATATAGAACATAAGTTTGTAAAACCAGGAGTAAATTATCTTAATCCTGACATTTTAATTTTCTTTCATTCATGAATTGCATTTGGTCTGACATTCGCTTGCTTACTCTCGGCCCCACATGGTGCAGAGGGAAACCTGAGGATGTGAGCAGCTGGCGCCTTGTGTTGGGAAAGCACCAGCTGAAGAGGCCCGACATGGCTGAGCACATTTTCCCCGTCAAGAGAATCTACAGACACGAGCGTTTCCGTTACCCGATGCACAGCGAGCTGGACTACGACATTGCTCTGGTTAAAGTAAGCACAGAAATTATGCCCACTAACTTTGTGCGCTACGCCTGCCTGCCGCAGAAGCAGACCAACCTAAAACCAGGCCATTACTGTTGGGTGACTGGATGGGGTGACATACGAGGTACAGAGCTGAAGGTCCTGAAGACCAAACCTCTAATTCACCACCAGCAGTCACGCATGCTCATCAGTATAAAAAAGGGTGAAAATGCAAAGCTTCTCTGAGTTTTGTTACATAGAGGATCTGTCATGGAGAACACTTAAGATCACCCATTTCACAAGCATACAAACATCAAGGGGTGGTGCTTCGCTGATTTTTAGGTGTGTGTCTGAGACGTTCATTTACTGGTACATGTATCTCAGGTGGGAAAGCGAACGTGTCTCTGGCCGACGCACTGAATCAAGCCCGTCTGCCTATCATCGACCACAAAACATGCCGGCAGAAAAAGTTCTGGGGAGAGCGTGTGAGAGACTCCATGATCTGTGCTGGATTCAGAGACACAGGGGGCCCTCCAGCTGCCTGCCAGGTAAAGTCTTTGGCAGAGTACAGTTAAGGAGACATTGTAACTGTCCAGATGATCTGAACTTACAACCAAAACCACAGTTGAAAGGCACGAATTAACTATAATTATTCATTCATTTTTCTTGCCAACTACCTTTTTATGGTAAATACTTAGGAGACGACATTATTATTGCTTTATATGAACTCACATAAATGCACGTGTAAACATACATAACAGGGTGTAAAACACAATATTTCATACATAAACCAGATTGCACAAAGTATTAAACCAGTACTTGCCATATCCCAATCGTCCACATAGCCATACATTAACATATGCTATTTAATTATATTTACTTGTATGCCTTTTGTGATCCAGGGAGATTCAGGTGGCCCTCTCATGTGCCAGCTGGGACAGGACCGCTGGGAGGTACATGGCGTGGTGAGCTTCGGCTCCATCGGCTGCACCGTGGAGAACAAGCCCAGCGTCTTTACACGCACTGCTGACTACATTCCCTGGATTGAGGCCACCCGCATCAGAGACTTCTTCCTTCATTGAGCTGCCCATCTTCAATTAACTGCACATTTAGCTCTCAGGGAAGCACAGTGAGAGTCTAGTCTCACACACCAACTCACCTGCCTCACCACTGAATAATGAGAACATCAAGCACTGCCATAAAACATCTGCGCTAGGAGAGTTACAGCTATGCTCGCAAGACTGCACTGCTTGTTAATAAATAGAAGTCATCAAACCCTTAAGTGCTTCCAAAGCTTTAAAGCAAACTTTCGCTTTACTGGTTTGAACACTGTTCTTTTAAAATACATCAGTACTATCAATCCTGAAATTTCTCTCTATTCATTTCAGTTTGGATTTTGCTCAGAAAGCCAACTACAGACTTTGTTGTGTCTGTGGGATTTGACTTCCATAGCTCATTTCCCTTTCATAGTCTCACTTAAAAGGCAGAAATTTCAAAGGCACGGAGTGTTACAAATATCACAACAGGGCTTTGAAATGGGCTAAAAGGACAGCTTCTAATCTAAAACTCACCAAGCAAGATGTCTGCCAAAAACTTGCTATGCCTGCTTGCTTGTAGCTCTGCTTAATGTTGTCAAGTTTGGACCAGATATGTGCACCACCTTTCATCTGCACACAGTACATAGCAAGACGCTAATGTCAGCACTGCATTTAACATACAGCATTCTTCTTAGGAACTGACCAAGAAAAACTGTGCTGAGGATGGGGGCATACTTTGCAAACATACATACACACAAAAAAACCCACAACAAAAAATAGACAAAATATTGCGATTAAAGAAAAATACAGCTGAACTCACTATTTGGAAAAGTAACAGCCAACACAAACCATCCATAAAGTAAAACCACCATCAAGTCTTTAGACATACATTCTGTACTTTGCTATTAAATTGATGGAGAAAAAAAAACATATAAGTTGACATGTGCTGGTTATTAAATGTCATATCAGAATCCAAACGTATCTCTGGAGAGCCATGGCTCGGCTCACTCCTTTCAGTGCCAGCACATTATCTCACCAGCCGATCCTCAACGTCCGAGGATAATAAACGGTACTATTTAAATATACACAACACATGTAAAGTCAGCTATGAGCGAAATATCGTGAAACGATATAAACAATTGCTGGACAATGGTATGCGTCTTAAAAAAGCAACTGAATGTTAAATGTTTAACAGAATTGTCTAAACCATTATGAGAAATATTTTAAAATGTTTTATTGCAGTATAGAGTCAATGAGGCCAATTTAGGCTAGTCGGATGATGCTTACTAAAACAGTTACATAGAGAATCCACCTACACATGTATGATACTGGAATGCCCACCAATTATCTGATGGTTTTGTACAAACCTTTCTGGTTTAATACAAAGCTTCAATCTCAGAAATAACTCCAATATTATACTTACATATTGGAACATCACATAAAAAACAGTGTATGTCCAACACTGCCTGAGATGTATACATGTTTAAACAGCTATTTAAATAATTCAGTTTTGTCTAAGTAGAACTAGTCAGCTCAGTTAAACCAGCATGGTTCAGCATTTTTGATAATAAGCCTAACACACTTTTAGGGAAGCCCAAACGTTGATGTGGTGATTCAGGAATGCCAAAGTGCTCGATCAACTGCTGTTCCGCTAAAATGGAACGAGACAATAGAGTTAAGTACTGGTTCAGAGTCAAAATGTCAATGTCTTGTGCTGTAACTTCTCTTCAGTAACGTGAAGCAGTTGTGCCTTTGAGGTAATCCCAGTTGTTATAGAGGGCATACAGTCCAGACATGGCTAATCCAACAAGACCTCCTCTGGCAATTCCTTTTAGTCCACCTGCACAAAATATATTTATAATTAAGAAACACCACACATATACCCACACACACCCTACACATACACGCAAGCACACACGGAACATGCACTCGTGTGCACATGCACACACACAGTATATGCAGATGGATCAAATTTACAAATGTCAAGGTGCCTTAGACTCACCTGCTGATTTAAACATCATCCCTGTTAATGTTCCAGCAGCTATGGTATTAATGTCGTCCTCTGCTCCTCTGGCTTTCTCAATAACTACTCCAAACACACTGTACAGCAGAGCTGATGCACAGGAGATTTCAACACATTTGTTTTATTGTTGCTTTCCATGTACATCAACAGAGCATGCATGATTTTAAACCAGTAACTAATCAACTTGTATACTGCTTAAAATACATTACTGTAGATTTCTTACCAACAGATCCTAGTCTGTTAGCCCACGAGGCCCCCTGTCGTGTAACCACATTTAAAATTCTGAAAGATAATGCAGAGATTTAAAGGTTTATTTACTTTTAGATCTAATCACTTACAAAATTAATATAATTATCATATTTTACAATTAAGTCTCTCCCTCACTCACTCACACACACACACACACACACACACTTACTGTACGTTTCTGGGTTTTGACCAGGCCATGTCTCTGGTCTCCTTCATGCCTATACGGAGCCCATTCAGGGTTCCAAACGCAGCACCTGAAAATCATCATCATCATCAAAGACAGAAAGCCCTTCACTTAACAGTGAACCTGTTTCAGTAAAAATGCAGAGACTCTCCTTACCCGTTATGCAGCATCCTCCAATGGTAAAGAAGGCCAGCTCAAAGCGTCCACGGGTTTTGTTTGCCCCGGTTGGCAGTATGAATTCGTCTGTATCCTAAGACACATGAGACAGTGAAAATGATGGACTAGGTAACTGGTAACTTACTTGATGTAGAGAACACATCACATTCCTTGATAAAGACAATGAATCGACAAAGTTGCACTTTCCTTTTCTTGCTCTTGTACTGACCTGCACAAGGTAGCGAGGATCAACACTGAGGTATGGCGAGAGGGGGCTCATTCCTGTCACTAAGGAGAATGAAAAGTAACGTACAGTACGATACAAACAAACAAATAAATCCAGGCATTAAAAATGTATTAATAAAGTTAGTGACGTGGAGGTTTAACTTTTTAGTTGACGTTACCTAGCTTAGCTAGCTTGTTGGCTACGAGGCTAACGCCAAAGTACTTACGTGGTACTCCGGCTAGGGTAGTGTTTGAATACTCAGGGGCTCCAGCACCAAACAGGCTCCCAAATCCGCCTTTAGAACTACTTGAATCCGATGTGCTGTTGTCCATGATTCCTTATGAGGAGAGACTCCTGCTCAGGAGAGACTATAGGCTAACTGGGTTAACTTACGAGCGTTGAGCCAGCTAAATGTATTTACTTATCTTAATAGATGTCTTAGAACTTCTTATGGTGGAGTACAGAATAAAGAATCCTTCTTGAATATAACTTTTATACGATATGACAAATCCGTAATACTATAACGTTAGCTATTTTTGACTGGAAGCATTCACCAAATACCGGTTATGTGTAACACAGCATCTCTGACCTCGACCATGCACCGTTGCCGTAAAATCAAAGGACACTGCTTACGTCATACTGCCGTAAATTTATTTAAACTCGCAGTGGTTAGGTAGCTAGACACTTGAGACCAAAACGTTCAATCAGAGTTGGTTTTAATCTTTAGTCAGTTTCAAGCTACGGCTTGTATAGGCCTTTAAAAATAATTATTCATGTGATTTAATTGTTATTACATTTATTATTTAATTTCCGTGACTTTTACGACTTTCACGACGACCAGGATGTCATTGGATTGCGATGGCTACTGTCACACACCTCTGCGCCGCCCAGGACGTCGTGTGGCTACGACATGACTAACTAACAGATGGCTTATCGCGAGTCATTTATTTTGTGTAAAACAGACGTGTATTCAGTTTATATAAACCTTTTATTTTCAGAAAAAAAGGCAGGTAATAAGAAACCCCGAAAAGTCATATTATACCAGTTTCGCTGAAACGAGAAAATATACACCCAACAGTGTCCAATAATCTTTAGAATTTATATGTGGCATCGCCATACGCTAGATGGCAGTGAAGAGCTAATATGGATATCTCGTGACGGTCCCATGAATTTGCATTTTTACAAGTAGTCCCTGACGGACTTAATGAAACGCGATAACCATATGCATTGGAATTATCTTATGCATTAGTGCAGTTTTTTTAAGACACGTGGTTTGTATGAACTTAGGCTGGAAGTCCGTTGTAGTTTACCATCTCCATCCGATCAACCTTAGCAGTATTATGAAATGAAGGTCTGCACGAACTCAGTCGCAACCTGCGGTTGTTCCCCCAACCCACAGCCCTCTTACCCCCACCGCGATTTCTTTTTTCTTTCTATTCCACCCCTTGAGGTGGAGCAATAACGTTTTCTATTGTTGTGATTCTGTGAGCTCAGACTTCCTGGCATCCACACTAAATTATCCAGGGCTTTCTGTGGGAGCAGAACGGCTCACTGTTCCCCAACAAAAAGGCCATTCACAACCAGTGGATGGCCTCCCATAGGAAGCCCACAGTGCTAAAGAGACACCAAAGCAGTGGAATGGAGACTGAGGGCTCGCTGTGGAAAATGGCCGCAGTGGGAAATCGGTGTGATGTCATAATGAATGAATCTCTCAGAATGTCTTATCTCCAGTGTCTTGCTCATATTTTATTACCGTTTTGCTAAACGCCCCCTTTTCATGCCAGTACTCAACAACATAACAACAATATGTACAGAGTGGCATGCACGCATAAACACCCCAATACTACCCCAACAGGACTGTTACCATGGAGATATGAAAGCTGTGTAGTGCCTCTGTTATTTAAACTGGTTTGGACAAGATGAGAGGGAAGCACAAGGGACTTTTTTACAAAGCTTCTCTGAAATATAGATAAGGCTTTAAAACCCATCATACATTTTCAAGCTTTCTGAATTGCAGTGACACACTGCACTAGACTGTATTAACTTGTGTGAGAGATTTGAAAAGATATACGTAATTGGGTTTATGGATTGACCGTACAAGTTGAAAAATTGAACGGTGAACTGTGATTTTCATAATTCTGCAGTAAAACAGTGGCAGAGCATACACAGAAAATGAACGATAATGGTTCAAATATTTATTCACCTGTATTCATGTTAATATTGTTAACATGAAACATCTAATGCTGATTTACATAATCCTTTACTTTTTTTTTTTTTAAAAAATAAAAATGAGTTAGACATTGTCCCCAGTCCCATTTACACTTATCTCATTCTCTCTCCACTATTAACCAATGCTGTTATTGCTAGCTTGGGCAGTGTCCAGGCATGAGGAGCCAGAGTGGGGGGCCAGACTGGAGCCAGAACATGGACCTCATCCCCCCGAGAGTGGGCAGGAAGGGCAGGGAGTGAACAGAGCAGTAGAGGAAGAGGAGAGGAGGAGCAGACAGAGGGGAATGGGACATTCTATGTGGCATCCTGCTGTTCCAAACAGCTCCCAGTTTTATGGTACGTGTATGTGAATGAAGCAAGGAACACATAGTGCTTGTCTTTTCTCTCGCTCTTATCTAGTTGCATTCAAGTTGTGTTGGTGCCTGACTTCACTGGCCTCTTCTCATCTGTTATTCTCTTCAACAATGTTTTTGCGCTATCCTTTATGAGTGTGCATTAAGCAAACATTGCGCCATTCATTCATACTTCTCAGATCTTGATAGCACAACAATTAAACAATGTGACTCAAAAGTGATGGTTTCCTCTCTTACATAAACTTTGATGTGTGTGTGTGTGTGTGTGTGTGTGTAAGTAAAAAGCTGTCTCACACAGTAGAGGGGAAGTGTTCCTCGAAGTGTCCTCCGCTCCATGGGAGCCCCCGGGAAGACCATCACCACCCACTCCACTTCTTCCTGCTAGACGATGTCTTCTTTGTGCTCATTGTTTGAAATCATGGGCAGTTTGTTCAGCCAGAGCTTTCATATAGAATTAAACCACACAAGTTATTCCTCCTATTCCCTTGATAGCAAAACAACAGACCACTTAAACACAAAGAGCTTCATTATGTGCATGCTTGCTATATAAAGCCAGTGTTATTGCTTACTTCCATCAATATGCCTTGATACAAACTACAAGTAAACCAAATAAAGGTCAAACATAGAGGCCAGCACTTGGACAACAGAGATAACATTTGTAGTCAGTCTGCCATCTCCAATCACTAGACAGGAGAGGAAGGAAGGAAGGAAGGAAGGAAGAGGAAGGAGAGGATGAGGGAAGCTTCTATTTTTATATAGAGTGTTGGGACAGAAGCACTTGAGCTTATGGATATGAAGGTCATAGAGGCTGCTGCAGCCATCGATGGCGAAGGGTGTGTCAACACGTTTTCACAGGGCTCTTTATATAGAGAGCAGTCCCAGTTCATCTGTCCACCTAAACCTTCAGCTAGGCCCATTATCCAGTCATTGTACTCCCCTGCTGTATAATGCATCATTAGTTTGGGTGTGTGGGTCCATGTGGCTTTGGCAGGGTGAGTTGAAGGGTCTCTAACAGCTATAGAGTTAAGGAGTAGGAGGAGGCGTAGGATAGAGACTGAACAAGGGCAGAGCAAACTGAGCTTTTAATTGTAGGTTACAGAGAGGAGAAAGGGAAGAAGAAAAGACGAAAGAGGGCGTGATTTCCTTACATGGCAGCTAGCAATTTGGAGTATACAGGATTAATTTGCCACACAGCGTAGTGTTTAGTTAACAGTTTTGTTTCTGCAGGGGCAAATTAATCACACTTGCTTTTTAGTCAAGCTGTTTTCTGATGATCAATGTCTGTAAATATATAGCATACATTTTATCTTATGCCCTTCTTTTTACCTTTTGATGCATTCCCACCCACTAACATGCCAAAGGACACAATCCTTTGTTGCCTGCATGTGCTACTCACTTAAGGTTCAGACATGGCATAATCAAGCCCTTTTGGTAAAGTATTGTGGTGCGTAGGTCAAAATAACCTACATTAACTTCAGCTCACAAAAACAAGATAGCACAAACACAGAAAGCATAAAAAGTTATGAGAAACCTTTATAAGGCATCTTGCATTTTCTTTGAGACGAACAAGAAGATTGAGATTTTAAAAAGGTGGCTTTGCTGAGAGAGAGATAGGAACTAAAGACAGGAGGCTGGTTTCTCTATTTTAATGAGTCTTCAGTATAGGAAATAAGAAATAAGGCTTTGATTTCTAACTGATGTCACTGTGCAAGATACTCTGAGCTGACATGGAAAACCTTGTCTTTGGGTGTGGTATGAGATTTCCATGATCAAAATTGCCAGTCTTATGTTTCACACATGCGTCTGAACTTGTGAAGAAACATTTACATTCCCTCTCCCCAACAGCTATTCAAAAATCTGAAAACGGTTCTATTCACGTTTCCCAGAGGTCCGACGGGACTCTGATCGACGCAAGCATTGGATATTCCTTAAGTCTATAACTCATTTGGCTTTCTAGAACTACTTAACACATGGCAATGAGTGAAAATAAGCACACACAGTGGCCGGATAGTGAAGAGAGGAGAGGAGGGCAAAACTGCAGTGTGGGTGGGAACTTTTATAAAAAGGTCAAGCATAGTATTTTTCTCATTAATAAATTCTTTCACTTTTCACATTGTACAGTGGATCACAAGATATACTGCATGTTATAATGACTGACAGTACACTAGTTGGATATTACAAAAGAGGCTTTGGAACCAACTACTATCTCAGTCCATGTCTGCTGTAGCCCTGGGTAAGATTAGTATGCAAGTGTATTGGCACATAAAAGCACAAGAGAAAGAGCAACAAAGTTAGTTTCTTTTAAAACTATTATTTTAATATTCTGCTATTGCTTTTTCAGTACAGAATTTAGTCCAGCATTCTTTAAAATGTCAGTCAAACACACTTTTGCTTAATTTCAAACAATTCGTTTTGAAAAGATTCAAAGCAGACAAAAATTATTGAAGGGGTTATCCTAAATATATACTTAAATGTTAGTAAAAGAGGCAAGAAAAGATTAATCAGATTATAAAAACTAAAATAGTTATTAGCTCACACTTTATATGAAAAGGCACAGAAATCAAGCAACATTGAAACAGAAAACAAACTAATTGCCCCAGCAAATTGCATTTGACAGTAAATGGGCACTGCCGCAATGGTTGAAACATATGCTGGGTATTAAATTATATTGTTTCATAACTCAAAATAGTAATAACCCCATTGGCATTTTGTCCTCACTGCAAGTAACATGTGAATGTAGCGTTACTATGGACTTTTACAAAAATCAGGATGACAGAAAATAAATTCTCTCAAATATTAAATTTTGTAATAAGGCATAGAGTTCATATCAGAAAACATGATTTAATGTTATTTCATACATACAAAATATGATAGAAAAATACATTATATAGTTGTTACAATGGTTATAAATAGGACCTTACATTTTCCAATGGAAAAAAAAAAAACAAGACTGCTTTAAAAAGGGATCTGCAGTTCTTAGGCGTATGTCATATGCATGATATCACACTGGACACACACACACACACACACACACCCTAAACACTCATGCATACCCACACATGCCCCCCCCCCCCACACACACACTTACTTATAATACTGCTGATGAAAAGAAAAGAAAAAACAAAAACAAAAAAAAAACAGGCTAAACTGAAAGTAACACCCTATAACCCAACACTCCAGTTAACTGAGAAGTTGAGAAGCTTGTTGGATTAGAAAACCTCAAATGTATTTGTATGATATTTTCCTGTGGAAATTCCCATAGGCCTTGAAAACCTAGATGACATTACATACAAATGACAAGTATCAGCAAATTTTTTCTTTGTTAATTGAGTTACAGAACATAAAACCAAAATCAACCTATGTGTTCTCGATTGTTTTTTGTTTGTTTGTTTTCTTGAGACTGAAGTTTCCATTTAATTCTTGACCTTGGCTCAGTAGTCTGGAAGACCTACTAAAGGAAGTTTTATTCATGTACCTTGTTAAGTCAAATGCATAGTGTTTTAGTTTTGAGATGTCATCTGTATCAAGTATGATTTCACAGTTCACTTCTTAATTGTGGAATACTGAGGAAAAAAAAACGACCTTCAGAAACAAGGCATTTCACCTGGAGCAGACTTAAGAATTACTGAATTTAACTTCCATTGTTAATTCATGCAGAAAGTGTGACCAAATGATAACTAACTCTTAAAGTCTGTGTAACAGTTTCCTTTGTGGGAAGCCCTAGTCTTGATATGTAAAGTGCCCATTGTGGAAAGCCATAGCGTTGATGTGTAAAGCCTGTGTTCACATGTGCTTCATACTTGTGTGGCCAATGATACTATAGAAGATATAAACAGTTATTACACTTTTAGTCTATACACATTAGAGAAAACCAAAGTGAGTATCACAAAGAAACCAATATATAGGGTAACAGATGGCACAAGTGTAAATCAGAATTGGCAAGCGATGATGTCAGAGTACATAAGCTAAAACAACAGAATAAAAAACTATTCTCTGAATGTAACCGGTGTATTTTTGTACTCCTCCCATTATTACCAAGATATGGAGAGACTTACAAATTATACCTGATATGCTGCCATAAACACTGATGGATATCATATTCAATGATCATATGTAAAATAAGGCACTTTTAAAGTTATTGATTAAAAAAGACGTTGTTTTGGTCTCTTAAATCTCTCCATCATTGTAAAGAAATAAATGTTTTTCTTTGTTCTTCACATTTTGACAATACTGTTGTTCCATACAAAAAGAATCTATTCTGAAAAATATAGTCATTTTTTGCAGCACCCTCATATCAAAAAATGTGTTAATTAGTGTGTTCAGTGCTATTATTATTCTCATCTTGGGCCGTATTTATTATTGTTTGTGGACAAGACGCCGAAGCAAGCATGGCTTTTAACAAGCCCCACCCCCAAACTTTTCCCTTTGAGACATCTTCAAAAACCTGCTTTCTCACTCTCATCTTCATAATCCTCTCCCACACAAGCATGCCACAAACACACACAACTACCGTCACATTGCTTCAATGCAGTGTGGTCCCCACAACAACTTAGGCAAAGTGTCAATTTAATGCTCAATCCCCACTGTCTATTATAACAACTATCTGTAAAAGTGAATGTGTGCTTGTGTGTGTGTGTACGTGTGTGTGAGCTTGTGTGCATGTGTGTGTGTGTGTGTGTGTGTGTGTGTGTGTGTGTGTGTGAGAGAGACAGAGAGTGAGAATAAGATTGGTAACAGAATTGTACGTGTTGTTCCAGACTGTATTATTGCTTCATGACTTTTCAGTGCAGATTATGGAGACTAGATCACCTGACCATGGAGGTCCTCAGTTTGTGGAAGTGGGCAGCTGAGTTCAGGGGGTGGCTGGGTGGCGTAGTGGGGCCGTCACCGCTTCTGCGCTGTGTTAAGCGAATTAAAGCTGTTTCCCGGCTCACCGGCAGGCCGCGAGTACAGACAAGCGAAGGAGGAGCGCCAGAGAACTGGTCAGCAGACAGGCAATGGTCAGGTCATCATTGGGTGAAGAGTTGAGAGCTCATAGGGTCATTGGTTAGTTGCCGGTGGCGGCTGGGTGGTTAGGAAACAGACAGACACACAGAAGGTAAACAAAAACCAACAAAAACAAGGAGGGAAAACAAAAAGAGACACATAGGAGGACACAAAAGAAAAAAAGATAGAGAAGGAGATTAGTTTCAGCTAGTGACGGTTGGATGACAACATGACATTACTAAATCAGAGCTACTGTCAGAGAAACTGCTCAACATCTACATTAAAACTGCAAAATCATGAAGACCTCATGATTTCACACAAGAGCCCAACTCCCAGGTGAAAATGGTTAAAGAAGCAGAGAGGCAAATCAATCGCAGAATACAAATTAAACTAGCACCACTTAATGGTTAGTAGCAGTCAAAAAAAAACTCATAGTTCAGTGTCTTGATTGGTAGTCTTGATTAAAGAGGGTGAAGTCAATGAGTAGCTTGTTCTCTGACTGCTATTAAGCATTACAGTGTTTGTTCAGTCCAAAGCAACACAGCTGCTCGTGATAATGGGTTGATTTCATGAGTAGTTAAAAAGATGTGATTGCAGAAATTTGAGAGATATAAAAAGATAGCTTCTACTTTTGCAAAATACAAAAAAAAAAAATGTTTTTTTGACTCAAGTCAAACTTTATTTTCTTTAAAATTTGTCTATTTACAAGAATATGAAAACACATTGCTAATGAAACAGAACAACACTAGAACAACTGCTGAAGTCAGGGCTAAAGTAAAGAGGAGGAAACAATCAACAAAACTACCATTTTCTAAACTAAGGCGCCCTTATGATAGAGAATAGACCATGTATTACACAAATTATATGATTTCTATGATGCAATTGAAACTGTAACCCCACAATTTTCAGAAGTATGTTTTTCTGCAGTTTCCTCTAGCACTTATTTCCCTGTTCCTTCACATATACAATATAACCTTAAATTCATAAATGTTCAATGCTTTGTAGTTAGACATATTTTCATAAACTTAAAAAAAAAATCCACGCAAGTAAATACTATTTCAAAAAAAGACAATGGCAACAAGAGAAAAAAAGAGAAAAAAGAATACAGTAAAACAAAATACAATAAAGGAATATTTATTCACTTCATCTGTTCACACTGTGTCAACAGGCAAGCTGTGAGTTTCCCATAGACCTCAAAATCATCTAATCTGTTACAAAAATGACACTCTCTTCACATCATGATGGTCGTAGGGATGTAATGCATGGATGAAACTCACACTCTGCCCAGGTGAGAGTCATCCTGTCCTTTGTCCATCATAGACTGCTCCCACTCTAACCTAGCATGAGGTTTTATCGTTTTGTCTTTTTCTGACATTTTTGCCTTGTCTGAGAACAGACAAGAATCTGGCAATTTAAAAGATTCAGTGCAAACTATTTGTGCTGTATTTTTATGAAGAGGTATTTTTGCATGCAGAGTTACTAGGAGTTCATAAGAACAGCATATCACCTTCCTGTTGGTGAAAGAAGATGCGCTCTTGATTATCGGCTACACTGAGCATAATTGGAAAGCAACTCTGCTCAAATTAAGTACTTATGAGAACTCCCCTCCTCAAACAAATCATACCCTTCATAATTATCTGTCAAATCTCTCCCATGTGACACTGACCACACCCTTTGTTTTACACGTTTCATGAGTTTCATAAAGGACTATCAATAATATTGCCTGTGAAAAAGAAAACTAAATTACTTACATGTTGTTGAAATAAACAATTAAATGTTAAAAAATGTTAAATGTTTCTAAAATCACAGGAAGAGTTTTTAACAAGGCCTCATTACAGACATAATCAATCCATGATGATAACTCTGCAGGCATTTATCATGCTAATCCTTGCTGAAGTCAATCATTTTTTTATTAAGTGGATTTAAATAAGACCATGGGCAGTGGGCCAGATGAGACAATTTGACATTTTGTGCAATTTCACAATTGTTTCTCATTAATCTGGGTCAGTTTTGTTTGTCGGGTTATGAGTTAAGATCTTAGAGTGCTAATTTAAATTTAAATCAAATCAGTAGAATCTCACATTTGCCATACCTTTTAGGAGTAATTGGTATTATATATACAGATTTGGCACACTAATAGTTGTTCAATATGACTAATAAAGTGTAGTTACTGAGCCATCCCTAAAAGCTGGTTCTTCATTTCCCTTAAATAAAGTTCATTTCTGCTTAAGGCTTTTTTCATCAATACAAAATAAAAATGGTCCCAGTCACAAATGTAATCAAAGTAGTACTTCTGTGTGACAAGTAACAAACATATACAGTATCAGATCATATGTTCAGGAAATGTATTAAAATTATATAAATAAAATGTAAAATGAACAAGTTAAGACATCATGACTGCTAAGGGAATTCTAAAACTATGTAATTTCATACAAAAAGGGGCTTGAATTTTAAAAGTACAAAAAAATGCATAGCTGTATTAAAATCATCAACAGCTTCTAACTGCCTGATGAGATATCATTTTCGGTTTACTAATAACAGTGCTGGGGTTATTGCTGCATGGTGATCAACCTAGCATTAAATTTGTTACACTATTTTGTAATTATGTCGGGCCTTGAATATCTGCATACTTGCTCATGTAAACCCAGTGATAAAACAAATGGTCTCAATTGAGAAATTAATCTAAAAAAGGTGGAACAATTTGAGGAACATGAGAAATTCCTCTAAACTGCCAAATGACTGGCTGAATGGAATGGAACTGACACAAATATACTTCAGTGTCAAAACAGTGAACGCCATTGAGAGAGTGGACCCAACACTAACGAAATGCGCAAAAGGAAGAGAGCTCCTTCACCCTTCATCAACTGGGAGTCATAGGTCATGCCACAGTTTTCAGAATAATGGAGCTCAAGCCAACAGTTTAACTTTTAACAACCCAGACAGTTGTCTCATGCTATTCGTGAGACACTAACTTCAACACATGCAGTGTAATAAACCCTCTGAACCCATACTGGATGTAACACTTTACACTGAGCATTATAAAGCCTACAGTGTCATTAAGCATCATGTCATAGTGTTCCTTTAAACTTATGTTTAAGTCCTGAGTTGGCCTAAGTGCTACAAAATGATTTAACATTTCAGATTTTGTAATGCTTATAACCATTTTTTAATGGTGGCTTAGTAACATTCTTCTGTAGGTGTTATACAGACAAAATATAAAGTGTTACTTTTTCCTTAGTGCTTCCCCAACTTATCATGCTCAGAAATGCTTGATTCAAACACACACACGCACATGACTTGCAGTTACTCTTTCAGGAACAAATACATCTGCCATATGCGTAGAGTTAGGTAGCTATGATTAGTATGTGAATGAATTTTGAAGAGCAACACCAATGTTGCCTAACTTGATAGATGATAAAATATATATATATATAGACAGTAGGAGATAACGCCAATAAAAAATGTTTCAAATAGCCTGTATTGTAAATGAAAGAATAGCAAGTATTCTCAGAACCATACACACACACACACACACACACAAAATAATGCTTGAACACTGGGGCTAAACTAACCTCTTTCTGCGGTCACTACCCTTTGGTAAGGATGGACGCGCATATCTTGCCTTCGTACTTTAGTAGTCACAGCACCTGCTCAGAGCGCAACATTACCAATAGAACAGAAATCAACATCAGATCATTAATCAAAAACGTGCATCAAAAGAACTTGACATAAAAAGGAAAAAATAAACATTTCACAAATCAAGACCCAATTAATCATATGAAACAGTCAGAAAGGTTCCATTAGATTCCCAAAAGCTCTGTTTTCATAGTGCAGCATTATGCAACTGCAAATTATAAATATGTTTCCAATTTCAGGGAGGTGACATTAGACCTACAATTTTTTTTTTTGCGTTTTCTGCTTCACTTATCTGACAACAGAGCCCTTGAAATCCTCCCACTAAATCAGTCTTGACACACGAAATGCTTTTAATGAGATGAATCCGTTTCAGGCAGATCCTGGTAGAAAAATGTACATTAGCACATTACGAGTGCTTCGTTCATCCCATTATTCCAATTAATAACAGAAAGTCAGCTATACTGCTGCTCCTTCTCTGAGGCCACACATTGTTGAAGCAAGCGCATGGACTGAATGCACCTGAGTGCTATATAGGCTCCCCTATGTTCAAAGCACAATGATGGCAACAGATTTCATTATTCATCAGTATCCTAGATGTTTTCTTAAATCATCAGTCAAAGATAAACCAATGAAATAGCAATAAATTCTGGAAGTTTAAACACCAGTGTAAACATCAGTAGTAATTATCTGTTTTTCTTGGCTTGTTTGCTCCTTAGTTATCACACTATTAAGGGTCTTTGTTGATTAATGTTCAGTTGTTCTGTGACAGCTACAAAACAAAAACAAACAAACAAAAAACAAAAACAAAAACAAAGCATGTTAACACTTGTGAGGATTGCAGAATGTCCATGAACACTACTAGCCTTTTGTTGGGAAAGCCATACCTAAAAGAATGAGACAGAGTTCTAAAATTAGGCTATTTGGTACCTGAAAACACAAATACATGCCACCACAAGATTGTTTTTCAAGAATATTTAACCCCACAAAAGCACACCAGCATTGTTACCAGACTTACCTAATACACCACTGGAATCGATGGGATACTCAAGGATAGAGGTGGCAGGGGCCAGAGTGTAGGGGTACTCATACGGAGTATAGATGATGCCCGAATCAGGGGTTTGAGGCACCAAGGTGGCGGCGGGATGAGGGGTGCCTGTGGGCATGATAGCTGAGGTTTGGATCTGTCGGATGAGTGGCATTAGAGTGGGAGCTGCAGGGGCAGGTGTGCGCAGGGCTGCGGTGGGCATCACGGGGGAGGGGCCGGTGATGATGCGGGGAGCTTGGGCAGTAGCTGCTAGAGAGAACGCCAGGGCTGCTACAGAGGAGTGACACACACGCACACACAGGCATACACATGCACACATACATGCGCGCACACATGCGCACGCACGTGTTGAAAAGGGCATTTACCAACAGACATAACCCCTGCACTATGTACACACAAAACTATTGCCACATCCAACATCTCAAGAATACTGACAAGTACCCAGCCATACAAACGCTGTCTGAAACAGAAAGGGTGAGAACAGAGAGACAGAATGAAGGTCAAAACAGATAGACCAGATAAACTTTTTATGAAAGGGCTGGTCTTACGTGATTTGATGTTGGCATCTCGGTACGTGCCGTTGAGTATGGCGAGCTCCATCAGCTGCATTTTTTTCAAACTGTCCTCACCTTCCGCCTACAAGCAACCGTGCGCACACACACACACACACACACACACACACACACACACACACACACACAGAGAGACAAATTCACAGACATACACATCATGTATTTCACAGAAAAGTACAAATGTACTTCAAAGAAAAGTATATTTAGAATAAAAAGTAAGTCTAATAAAAAACAAATAAAACTGTCCCATGTAATAGTAAAGGACATGTTATAATGCTTAATAGTTATCAGTCATCAGTCTACTTAGCAAAGCAAGAACAGAGGAAGCAATTCACCTAAAATGTAAACAGGTCCATAAATGTCAATTAAAGGTCCAGTACAAGTTCTAAACCTGTGTCTTGGGTTCAAATGTGTTTTATTGCAAGGGTCTAATCTGTGTGTCGCAAGATACTATGTCTCAGCAGTGTTAGGCTAGCAGTTTTAGAACAAGCTAGGGTTTCATACACACCAACAGACAGTGTGTTACTTCAGTACTGTCCAAACATGAACATGCAGAGCGCAGAGGTTAAAGAAACAGATCACATTACACTGGAATCAGTCCTCACCTTCTCACTTTTTCATTCTCTCTGTACCAGAGGGTCTGCTTGTCTGTGTCTCTTCTCTGCATGTTATAGCTTTAGTCTGTTCACTCTGCCCAACTCTCTTGCTCTGATCCCACCCTCTCTCCCTTTTTCAGTTTTTCCCTCTCACTACAGTACAAGTAGTTTTCTATATCTATCAATATGCAATGAAAAGAATTAGTCAAGTTTCCTTAAATTAACTCCACTTATAGTGACTAACACACAAACCTCTCATTTCATAGTTATTTCTAGCTATTCATAAAATTATATGGCACTATAAAACTTGGTAATAGACATAACTGCAATCTGCAAGCTGTATAGATACAAACTTTCATTTGCTGCTGGATATTGTAGCACAGGTTCAGGCTGGATCAGGCAGATCAGAGATGACACAGAATGATCTACACTATGTCAGCAGGTACACAGGCAAAAGAAAAGCAGAGCCATTCAGAGTGGGATCTCTCTGTGCGTGCGCACGTGTGTGTGTGTGTGTGTGTGTGTGTGTGTGTGTGTGTGTGTGTGACCTTTGCTTACACTGCTGTGCCCTCAAACCCAGATATGGGCAGCAAGAGCAATATTGAGAAGTGATTAGAGAGCTGAACCTTAATATAGGACAGCTTATGCACCACTGGCAGAGCAATGACATAAGGCCTAAAATAAAGAAGATTTCCTTCCTTTTAAACTGAAGCTTTAAAGCAAAGACATTTCAAAGACATTTCTCAGAGCACAGTCTACTAGAGCATGGCGTGGTCACACACCGACAGCCTGTAAAAATAGACAGCTGGTTATTTTTAGTTGTTTGGTGGAATCCACCCCTATCCTGTTAGTCTTGGGTGGAGGTGGTGGAAGTGCATTGTTAAACAGGTGTGTGTGTGCATTGTTAAACAGGTGTGTGTGTGTGTGTGTGTGTGTGTGTGTGTGTGTGTGTGTGCATTGTTAAACAGGTGTGTGTGTGTGTGTGTGTGTGTGTGTGTGTGTGTGTGTGTGTGTGTGTGTGTGTGTTTAAGCATAGCCTGATCATTTCATTATCAAAAAAAGGCTTAAATGGAGGAATATCAATGAGGCACAAACAGAAGAGCTCTCCTAAGATTAACTGTATGGTTCTATATAGTGATTCCATATAGTTAGAACTTACTCCCTGTTTAGCACAGTGGAAACTGAATGACACATTCTTCCTATTGAGAGGGCAAAGTGTTGCTATGGAGATCTCTTAATTTCTCCTTAATTACTCCCACAACCCAGCTTTTAAAATGTGAGAGGAGAACAAAATTAACCCCTACGTCACTGAGCCACAAGTATAGAATTCTTTATACACAGGACATGCCCACACAACACAGCAGTAACAAACAACTTGCCACCAGTTCACTTACCAAACAAGTTTCAACTTAGAGGTTTGATGCTGAATGGGCACTTTTCAACTATAGTTACATGCATGTGGTTACTTTCTCCCTTATTTCAGTGCTACAGAGGAAGAATATGGTATAGTAGTTCAAAAAAATACAAAACTAAATAAGAGCAATTTTCCATCATTGTGTAAGTCTATGTCTGAGTAATAGATAATGATAGTTACTGGATATCTGTGGAAAATAAATACAACTAGTGACATTTAAGTTTATGTCTCACCTAGGGAGTACAAAAAGCATTGTATTTATTTGTACCCAGAGCTTCCTGATGTCAACAGCACTTAACTTTAAAGAGTTTAGCCATCATTCTCAACTATGTGCCACAGAAAGGGCATTACTGCCAATCATGGATCAGTGGATCACCGCGAGGGTTGCCATGGTCACACTGCAAGGAGAGCATTCTCCCTCCCCCTCTGGTGCTGGAAGTCCACAGTCTTCTGAAGCCTTCCATTCATTTCTGCTCTATTCATCTCAGGCACTTAAACCTTAAACTTCTTTCCTAAAGCCAACACTGCTGGTGACATTCAGGGTTTTCTGCCTTCCACTGCTATTGGTGTGCATAACTTCAGACCGGCAAACAGAAATCCTTGCAAACCCTGAGAAGTAGAATGCAGAGTAAGTTGCAGTTCATTCAGTGGGGTGTGCACTTGGACCCATTTTAATCTTTGTCTTTGGAGTGCGGCTGGTTTCCACTGGCGTCGCCTACTAACCTGCTGTCACTTCAGTAGGACCAGCCACTTCATTACCATTCTGCTCTGAGCTTGACAGCAACAAGGTAGCTTCCAACGGCCCCCATGGGGACCCAGAATTTCGACCCCTCCACCTTGTGCCCCTCATTAAATTTTTAAGCACAGGTAATTAGGCCCATTAAAAACTGCCCATGCTGTTCACCTCTGCACATCGGGACCTTGCAGGTAGACATGGGAGCTGCTTTCTGGACCACACTCTCCTCTTACTCCAAGGACTCAGTACAGCTAGTGTGAAAATGGCATCCATGCTGAGGACAGCTATTTAGTGTAAGCGCCCTCTGAGCTAATAGATTTATCAGTGCCTATGCTGCACTTCTTTAACTCAAACCCACAAATCTTGTTTGCTGAATCGATTTGATGTGGTTTTTTTTGCGACTCTACCCTTCTTTTTTTAATTGGTGTGCTGTTCTGATAAGCATACACAGAGTGAGGAGTGAGAAAGGTAAGCGAGCAGAAGTATGACTCACAGCAGGCACGAGGAGCTTCTTCACCTCCTCCACAGCTCTCTTCAGTTTGATCTCAGCACGGTTCTGAGAGTCCTCCACTGTGATGAGCACGTGCAAATCCTCGTTCAGGTGCTCCCAGTTGGGCTTACCCCGGTTCTGCTCCTCCTGGATGCACAAAAGCATGCAGGTTTACACACGCACACAGATACACACATGAGAACCCACATGCAGACACACATGGAGGAGTTTTAGAGACCATGAAAATGCAGTCATCAGACTTTTATGATTTTAATATCTGAATCAACTGGGTATCAATCCCAAACCCAGACTGGATTTTTTAACTAGAAAAGTTACTTTCAAGGGATATTTTTAAAGACTTTGTGTCAGCTTATGTGCAGCTCTCCCACAGAGTCATGCCCAGTTTCTTTGGAAACATTTTACCACAAACATTTACCCATCTGATGATTCTGACAGACCAGGGGATGTCTACAGTCGGATAAGTAACTACAACTTCCTAAATCAGTTGGCAGTAGGTTAAGTTCAGGGGTCATGACCTCTGACGTGTATGTTTGCAGTAGGTTAAGTTCAGGGGTCATGAACTCTGACGTGTATGTTTCCATAGAAACAAGGCTCTCTGATTATAGTATTAGACCTTATTGAATGTGCTGTTACCAGCTAGGTTTTTCATCACACTGGATTATGCTTATAACAGAACTTAGATCTACAAGACAATCCATCACTATAAATCCACATGCGTTTCCTCTGAGGGTCTCACTGGGAGGTGACATGGCAAAGTTTTGGGAAATGAAGAAAAACACATCTGAACTCAGTTCTACTCAGTCTTGTAGTCTTGAATATGTTATGGCAATAAAGGTCTGTGGCATAAAGGTTGTGTGTTGGCCTACATGGGACGGGCATGTGGATTAAATCATGCATAGATGTTGGGAATTGCTGGCATGTCCCAGGTTTGCATTCTTGATGTAGGCTCCCATAAGCAATACATACTAGGACAAGCCTGCCTGTTCCACAGCAGTTGCTATAAAATCACAATACCATGTTTACTGTGATAGCAATGCATATTTATACAATAATATATTGTGGAAAAGTGATTAAACATGAATTAACTACAGCTACAATTAGCTACAGTTCTGCATTTGCTAAACCAAACAGCACTTAGGAACAGTCGGGTACATAAAAACACTTGCTCAAACTACAATAAAAATAATTTCACATGATCTAGACTCCATTTTAAGGTCCCAAACAGGCTACAGTGGCATTTAGGAACACAAACCCATCTTTCCAGCCCAAATGTCTATCTGTGAAGTATGAACATATTGCCCCTCCCTTCTATGTACCCAAGGGACCAGGACTATAAATCTAATGTGGGTGAATGAGTACATGGATCCAGGTGGCATCTCCATTTGATGCTTGGCTTGTTCACCTATGGTAGCAGCACTCCCCTCCAGCCTCCTACACCACCACTGCCTCTTGGCTCCCTTACGTCTTTCATTTACTCACTAGTTTCTTCTGTCACCAAGTCAACCATCTCAGCAATTCAAAAATGATAGCGTGAACTGTACTGTGCTCTGAAGACAAGACAGATTTTGTGGAAGATTTGAACATCCACTTTGCACACAGGCAGCAAACAGCCACTTCCACATTGTGAGTTTGACAAGCCGTCAGAGCTTTTATCGATAGAAAACTCCTGTTAAACTGTAATGTCAGCCTTGGTTAAACTGTGAATACTGACAGTGTTAAAATTCTCTTTTAACATTTCTCAGACGTGCAACGAATGCGGCTCTGAAGAGAGATCAATCTGAGTGCATTTCCATTCTGCTCAATTAAATGCCCTCTATCACGGTGTCTGATGAGGGTCTGGGTGAAATTTGTGATGGTGCAGCTTGTGTAACACTGTAGGAACACGGTAGTGTGCCTAGGGGGATCTCAGCTCATTGTGTTTCATTAACTCCCCATCACTCGAAATTAGCAACACTACACAGCAAAAAATATATTCTGAAATACTGCTACTCAGTATTCTCTTCAATATGCTTCCATTTGTCATTCTGCAACCACAGGCAGTAAAATATGTGCTGTTAAGATCAAATGAATGTTTTAGCTCATGAAATCTCACATTATTGTACTATAAAATCAAGCCTGTAGGGCTGATCATTGTTAAAGATTTCACTAATGCACTGCCTCGAATTGAAATTAGAAATAAACTTAAGTGTTTGGACTTACAATTCAAGTGTAAATGTTAATTTAATTAAGAATATTTTCCTTAACATTGCATAGGTAGTTAAAACTAAATTAACATGCCATAGTCTACTTCCAATCTGTTTTGTCAGCAGGAGGAAAGGCTCCACAAGATCTGGAGTGAATGTGAATTCTCAGAGGATTAACAGAGGAGAGGAAAAAAACAAAACAAAACCAAAAATTATTTGAAGTGAAAAATCATTTAGATTTATTTGCAATATGTACCACATCAAGCCAAGATATATACTTATACTGTGGGTGGGGGGACAGCTTTCATTAGAGCATAGCTGTCTTTAGCAGAATAATTTGTTCCGCTCTGGATTTTGCTGGTAAGTCAAATTGGATGTGGCAACACTCAAGTTGTCCTCTAATCTAAAAACATGAACTAAATGGTCTAGGGAGAGACATACTGGAGAAGAGAAGCAGCCGCCGTGCTCAGCTCTAAAAAGCAGAGAGCTCCCCCCCATGTTTCCCTCTTTCTCTAATGGCACTCATTTTCATTTTAATGTGAGTCATTTTTCCTCCATGTCAGGCACCCTTGGAGGCAGGCAGAATGTCTGTCTCAGTCCCATAGCTTTGCAGGCCAGGCAGGCTCCAGTTGAAGCTCCATTAGAATGGAACAGCCTGGATTTCATCCCTTGCCATTTGGAATGTATTAGTTATGCACAGCCACAACAAAATATGGCTTTTCTCATGAAGATCTTGCAGTTAAAATGTTTAAAAAAACAAAAACAAAAAAAAACCCCAGGTGTCTAATGGAAAACCTCTCCATACCAAATCTGAAGTCTCAGAGTTAAAATGAATTAGCAGAAAGAGAGAGACAAACAGAAGAAAGAAAGAAAAGAAAGAAGGAAGGACAATATAAAGAGAAGAGACTCACCTTCTTCTTGTCCCTCATAGAGCCCTTGCCCCGCACCATGATCTTGCAGCCGGTCTCTGCCTCCAGCTGTTTGGCAGTTAGGCCCCGGGGCCCCAAGATTCGCCCCACGAAGTTGAACTGCAGAGACACAAAAAGAGAAGAAATCAAATGTCATAATAATTAAGCGTAATGTAAGATAATTCAACAAAAAAAAAAATGTAGGAAAGACATCTGTCACATTCAGAGGTTAGACTTAATTATATCTGTATTTGACTATACAGTTTTATACCTTGTAATGTGGCATTAAATTTCAGCAAGTTCAGTACAGGTCATGCATCATTTGTAAGTAGCTGTGGGCACTTGTGTGTGTTTCCTAGTAAATATAGCAACATCAGTTTGCAAAAGAACCAGACAGCTGTATGACCACATCTGCTAATAGGCTAAAAACACAACCAAACCATTACTCTGTTGAATCCTGGAAGCTTTGGCAAAGCTTGAATGTAAACTAAAGTATGGTAAGATAATTGTATAATTTAAAATCAAGATTTTCTGAACCACAGAGGAATCCATGGAATGCTAAGTCCCCTTTTGTTAAGTAGGCAACTTCCAGAACCCAAAGACCCTTAGGAATGTAACATTTGCCATGGAACAGCTATAACTATGCTCGATCCCATTCTCACCCTGACCCAGGACTAAGAGCACAAGGTTTAAAATTTTTTTTAAAAATTAACCCCACCCAAACACATATGTGAGCATATGCATGCACGCACACACACACACACGCGCACACACACAATTTTTGTTAACTATTCTAGCTTTTACAGGGAGATCTGCCTTTCTGTGTGTATTTCTGGTATTTTGCTAAACTCCTAGTTGCCATCAAGTCTCAAATTATATACTAACAGGCTCAACGGCACAGCATTCCTCGTGCCTCTGAGAAAATGACATCAGGACAGCTGTTAAGAATGAGAGCATTCATTTCACACCCAACTCTGACCAACAGAAAATAGATATTACCATTTGAGTGAGCAACATGTTCTCTACATAGTGAACCTCATCATACTAAATAAAACAGTACTGTTTCCACAAATAATATTGTCTATTGATCTCTTTCTCCTTCACATGAGTATGCACACACACACACACACACACACACACACACACACACACACACACACACACACACACACACACACACACACACACACACGCACACTTCAAATAAAAGCACAAGATCAAGTTTATATGGCATTAAATACTTGTGAAGAGAAAAGCAGTAGCACACACTTGAGAAGGGGTGGAGTCACACAAAGGGTCAGATAATAATTGACACAACAGAGAACAGTGTGAAAGACTAACACAAACGAACACATGGAAGACTGGAACACCAAACATTCTCCACACATCAGTACTAAGTAACCTAGTGGATCACAATGTGAAGGACACATGAACATTGAGGAATTTCTTGAACCCTATCAAAGGAGACCAGGTGTCCTGATTACACAGAAAAAAACAAAGTCTCATGCTTAAGGTATCTATCTCTTACATCTGAAGAATGAGGAATCTACGGCACGCCTATGTCAATGAGAACCTTATGAATAATGATTAACTATCATAACCAATCAAAAATATCTGTAGGGTTGTGTTTGTTTATGTTTGTTTTGGGGGCTGTTTTAACAAAGGCTGCATGTCACCTGGTCTTTGTCATAAAAGTGACATAAGCAAAGAAGACTTATTGATGTGGGCTTTGCAGATAAAATTACAAATGACCTGTGAGCAAAAAATATTTTACATATGACAAACAGAGCTAGTGCTACGCAGTGCGCTGACTGACACACTAATCATTGTATCCCAGGAATGAACAGTGGGACTCAGAGCAGGGATTCATAAGAGGGAATAGCATTTAACTGACCACCCTGGTCACCAAAGTTAAAGCAGTTATTTGTGCACCAACGTGATTTAGTGGGTTGCATCTCCAACAGCGGCAGCACCAGGAATAATACATTGTGCTTTTTTGGCGGTTGCAGGCTGGTGGATAGGCTGCTCTCACGGTGTTTAACCTTATCTGTCATGAGGGCTGAGTGATAAGCCAGACAGCTGCCTCTCTCTCAGGGTCACAATGCATTCTCTTCCTTTTAAAGACCATCTCCTCTCTGCCTGATCACAGCTGCTGTGGCCACAGAGCCTCTGTGCTGTATTTTTAGAGCTGAACTCATCAGGCTACTGTGCACACAGGGCAAAAGGGCAGCTTGTGACTTAGTGTTATTGTTGTTCAGGATTTTTGTTTCCCCTCTCTAGTATAACACCTTCTGTCTAATATAACACACTTTTGGAAAGGTTAGTATGTACATGAGATTGCATGCATGTGCACACACGTATGTCTTTCGCAAACATGTTTTGAGAATAGTAAGGAAAAACTCTACAGGGGCAACTTTTAATTAACAACAACAAAGCATCTGACAGACCTCATTACTGCCCAACAGTGAGAAAAAGAGGAAGTGTGGAAGTGACAGAAGGAGAGACAGAGAACCAGGGGCAACAGACTCAAAATCAGTCTCAATGAGTTTATAACAAAGCCAGAGAGAATGAGTGCCAGAGGAATGAGAAAAACCCCATCTTCATCAGACAGCGAATGTAAACAACTTTACATTCTCCGCCTCTCGTCTTTGCCTCTTGCTTTTCATTCAAAGCCCTCATTTGTTTTTCATTTTCACTGTGGACAGATGCTGGAGTTACTTTCTAGATCATTTTTCCTTAATGAACCGGGTCGGGGAAGACACAGGAGCCAGATGCTTCCGGGCCTCTCCAGCCTTCACTGTTAGGAGGCTTTACAGCATGGGGTTCCTCCACTGAGGCGCTATCATTTGAGACCTGTCACATGGCTGGAGGATTATCAGAACGCTGATTGTGTTACTGGAGAGAAGTCACACTTAAAACAAGCACAAAGATTGATGACTGTTTGTGCTCTGTGGACTTGCATTGTTGAGAAGCAAGATGACAGGTCTTGAAAGTCTTGTAGAGAAAAAGAAGAGGGATAAAAAAAATAACAAAATGTGTGAAATTATTTGCAATCAATAACAGAAATATTAGTATGGTTCCCTTAGAGTTGTCGTGATGTGTTGCTCCAAATTAATTGATCACTTCAAGTTTGTGACCTCTATAACTCATAACCCTACAATGTAAAGTTGAGCATAAACGGTCAGACTGTATCAGATCTTAACATACCAGATCCAAGAAAAGAAACACTGTAGAAAACCCTATATACACACACACATATTACAGTCACATTTATCCCAGTGGTCATTTACTCATGAGCTTCCTCCCCAGTTTCTATCTGTTGTTTGTGTCTGATCCATATTTTAAGCATTACAACTACCAGACTGATAAAGGTTTGTTCGAAGTGTACAGGAGGCTGTTCTTAATAACTAAGTTAAAATGTAAATTAAATTTAAAGTCACCTTGCAGAACTTTTTATGATACTACGGGGAGTCAACAGAGGTTAATAGCTAAACAACAGATAAGAACTATCCTGCAGGAGTCGCTGTTACATGTTTCTCATTCAAACTTAACTAACCCTGACCTCACCACCCCTTTATCAGCTCTTTAAGAGAACAGACACTAATGACTATCTATCAGTCTGTTCTGTGTCCAGTAAAGTCAACACCAGTTCCAAAATATAATGGGGAATAACATGGTGTCTTAGCTACAAACAAGAATAATATACATAGAAATGTCTTTACTGAATGTAAAATTTAAATCTATATAAAGCATTTAATATCATGGCAGACCATCAGTGTGGAGAAAAGTAGTTTTTGTTAAACCACTTTATCGGTGACTGAAAAAGTTATTTGTCTCTGCTTACTTTTGTGATAGTGTAGGATAGAAAGTCAGAGCGAGTGATAAAGGTGAAACAGATTGCTTATCAACACAACTGTATTCCATCTGTTGCACTATGAGCAGTCACAAAATGAAACAGCAACAGGCTGCAAGGCAACATTAACAGTGGTGATTATTTTTCCTCTGATCATTGCTGCATTAGCAGAAACATGTTCATTGGATCAATCAACTAAGGCTGATGCTGCTTCTCTAAATCAGGACTGGAGTGATGTAATTTAAGGCCTTATAAGAAATTCCCAGTTTACAACTTTAACTATTCACTCATAGAAGCTCACTACAAGATTGCAGGAACCAGGGCTGGGTATGATTTAATTGTGATTCTTCTTAGTAATCCCAATTAATTATTGCAAAATGTATTCATGAACAAACAAGGCTCTAAATAAATAAGTTAAAATAAATTAGGAATTAATATATTTAGTAATTAATTCAGTAATTAAGATATCTATATTTTAGTGATTCATTTGTTATTCATAAACTTGCATAACCGTTCTACTGAATTGTAGGAAGAAAAATTTTAAACAGCTCCAGCAAATCTTCACATACCCTTCTCCACCCTCTTTTTTCACAGACCTAAAACTAATCTATCATAAGACATCTGTAGAATTTTGCAGCTGTGGCTTTCTTCACTTGTAGGTTTTAAAGTTATGTTTTAAAACAGGTAAAATTGCTTCTCCAGTAGTTTTTAATAGGACAAAAGTAAGTGCAACATGAATAACTCCTTAGTACTAACGCATTAGTAGAGACAAATTACTAACGCATTAGTAGAGACAAATTCTGGGTCTTTAGTTAGTGATCAATTTAAGTAAAGTGTAAAAAGCTTACAGTTAGCTAAGAGTAATAATAAAAATATGTTTAAAGTTATACATCATTAATCAGATGACATGTCTACTAGCCCAGATATATCCACTCTGTGAGCTTTAATGTAATGATTTAGCATGCTTTAATCTCAGGGAAACATGCAATCTCCCTGACTTATTAAACTGTTTGTTTCACCTTCCCCATCATTTCCATGACTTTCCTGTTTTTCCAGATCACCAGGAGATATCAAATTGATATTTTGTTCTTTGTTACAAATATCAATTCCCAGACTGAAGGAAATCTTTTACATGTGTCTAAATGCTCACAGGATTAGTAATGAAACACCACTTACATCTGGATATTCCTTTACAGGGACGTAAAGTTTCTCCTGCAGTTGAGCGATAGGCCCCACTGCGTCTGGGAGCTCCGATGTCTTTTTGTCTGTACTGCCGTTCAGCGTGTCGTTGTACATGTCCTTCCGTACCCGGCCAATCTCTGCCAAAAAGCAAGAACAAAAAGCCAATTACACAAAGGCACTGAGAGCAATGAGCTTCAGGTAGCACAGATACAGACAGAAAACTCACAAGAGATAAGTCAGAGCTTCAGGCAAAAGATCAAATTGGGAGAAAATCTCCATGAGGGTTGTGTAGACCAAGGCACTCAATGCTTACTTATGGAACGGAATGTTCTCGAACACAGGAGACATGCACACAAACATACTTTTAGGCTAAAGTGAACATATTTTCAGGCTAAAATCTCAATATACCATTGTTATGTCCAATGGTATATCGAGACACCTCAGGTATAGAGAAAATTCATGGCCTTTTTAAAAAGGCAAGAAAGTACTAATTTTTTATTGAATATTATTTAGGCTAATTCAAGAAACACAAGCAAGTCAGTTAAACGTTTTACATCTTTCACCATAAAGTATTATTCTTGCTAAATCTGACTGTGTTGTTCTCGATGATGGCTGTTGCTGTATACCCACACAGCTCCCTAAGGGCAAGTGAAAGCAACCAATCATCCAAATGCCAGCTATCATAAGTATTCACATCGAAGCATGCAGACACCCGCCCTCAGAATGCTCCCTGTCCAAACATGCAATTCCTACGAGACCAAATCAACGATCACTGTTTTTGTATTTTATTTAACAAAAGCGCTTTCAAAAATATTGGACAAAAGTATTTCCACATTAAAATGGATTTATGATGAGGCACATAAAAGTTTGAAATGACCACATCAAAGTTCAGGCCAGACTTTCTGATTAATGTAGTCTTAATACAACCCTGAGCCAGGTCAGCCATTACCTGTGGATTCTCCTAGCTGGAGTAAATCTCATGCATGAGCAAATAACAACAGAATCTGCTATGAGACACTGCCCAAATGCTTAACTGAACCTCTTCCTCAGACCCCTCTGCCTGCACAGGGAGGACAAGAGGAGGCCACATTAGGTATGGTTTTCGCAAGCATGCTATAGCACATCATAAGCAGCTTAAGCTACCCAGCAGAGCCCAAAAGTGTGCATATACACAAATCAGAATATGGCTCGTATTTTATTAGACATAACATTCCTAGACAAAATACTTTGGCTCAACTAATTAATAATTAATTATAAAAATGCAAGGGAACAGCAAAGATGGATAAAAAGTGGGCAAAGACAAACTTGCATACTGTATAGAGCACCTGAATACTTTAGCAGTATAAAAGCATTACTTTAACTTTCCCATTGTGTGGTACTGTGCAGATGATTGTGAAATGGGTCATTATGTACAGTTTTATACAGTGATCAAGCTATCCGACAAACAAAGGTTGATATGTGGTGTCTCAAACTAAAAACTCCAATAGTCTCAGTGATCCAAACTAAGCAGCTTACAGCAATTAGCTACCAGTTTGACTTATGTACAGAAGTCCAGCCATCCACCCACAAGCCACCCACCCATCTGACCAAACTCCACCCACAAAAACAAAAATTACTCTCTGTGTCATCCCATGAGGTGCAAAAGCCCTCTCCCCCCAGAAGAACTCAGGTGAAAAATAATGGTTACATCCACTTGAGCATATCATTACAGCAACCTTCAGTTACACTAAAAACAAACATTATGAACTGCAGGTCAACACTGCAAAACCATTATGCATAGATAGTCATACCTACTGAAAAGCCCTCATTAGAGAGAGAGAGAGAGAGAGAGAGAGAGAGAGAGAGCACACAAGAAAGCAGACATCTTAATTACAGTGTGTTTGTTTACTGCCATCTGAGTCCACCAGCCAACATTCAACCATGATACAGTGGTTCTGGTATGGCATCATGTAATGACTTCATCGTTAAGGCAGAAGGCATAAATATCACCCCCATAATCCAGTGTGGCATCCATATTTTAAAAATACAGACTTAGTTATTTTAGTTTTATAATAAGAGCTTGTATATCACATGGATGATACATCACATGGATCACAAGACCTTGCATATCACATGTTGCCACATTTTGCAAAACCATCATATAATGCCGCGTTAACTTGTCTGGGATACCTATAAGGTGGATGCACCTAAAAAAGTGCATATGGGACATCACATATTTATGCTTTTATGGCAAATGAAATCTGAAACTACTCTGGCTGTCCATTATCAGTGTCATTTTGAAGTCAGATATGATAGCTAGCAGACAAATGAGGATGATTTAATGTGAGGTGTTGGACAGTTTCCGTAACTGTCTACAGAAAGATTCTACTGTTAAATAAGACTAATAACCTGTCCTTATGAGGCGTTCTGTGGAAAGCCAAAGAGGCAATTCTACTGCACATTACCCTCCACTGGCCATTAATTAATTAATTTATTTATTTATTTATAAATGAATGAGAGAGACACATATACTGTAGATGGATACATGGTGAAACGGAAAGGCTAATTATAAGTATGTACCAAGTCATGTGGGCACTCTTGTCGTATTGACATGCCTGCTTTCAGAAACTGTTTAGAAAGGTGAGGTAAATGTTCCATAGCACAATACTTCCAGAAAGGCTCATATTGCCAATCGAGAAGTTCATAAAGTATATATATATATATATATATATATATATATATATATATATATATAACCCTAACCCTAACCCTATATATATATAAAGTAATCTCCACCAATACACTTTCCTTATATAAACCATCTGTTATTGGTTATTGTAATTGGTAAAGGGAGACAGAGCAGTATGTAATGACATGGATGTATAGAATCTAGGGTCTCAGTAAAATGCCCAGTATGAATACTGCATTTTAAAACACCTAAATAGGTATTCACAAAAAGAGAGGTAATGTTTGCTAACTGAAGGTAAAATGGAGGATTGCAAGGTTGCTTGAGGGATGAAAGAGCAAGCCTCAAACTGGGAAACCATCTGGGTACACTTCTACCGCCAAGAAAATGCTCTCTCTTAAGTCTCATACTTTTGGAGCCCAACCAGACCTCCACACCCAAGACAGAGCCAGAACAAATAACCATGTTTTTCAAGTCTCCCCCACCCCACACTCTTTCAATGACTAAGATATCACTTTAATTCATAACACTCAGAATCAGTCTGACTTTCTCCAAAGGGAACCACTCCTTTTACACTCAGCTTCATTAAATAAATCTCTGGTAGCCTTCCAGGGCCTCTGCTTTCTTCGTGTCTTTCCACCACATGACCTTGCTGTGCTTTCTGCCATCCTGTCTCTCCCATCAAGAGGATGTGCCTGCTGATAGCCAAGCTGTACTCCGAGCCATGAGAGTGAGGCTAAGCGCTCTGTGCCAGTGTGAGATCACCATATGTGAGGTGATCGGGAGAGACTGCAGTGGAAGTAGCACTGTGATGATGTGTAGCTCTGCAGTTGGATGTCACAGATCTCACAATAGGCCGGGCAGCTAGAAGGTCCTCCAGTCAGAACACCGAGCTTCTGTTAGGCCTTTAACAAGGTGGCATTTAGTGAGGAAGATAAATGTTGTGTATTTACAAAGACAAGCACTGCCATCTGTGGCAGAGACCGGTGAGATAATGTGATCAAAGAGACAACTGGTTAATCGGCAACAGCAATCTCATCGGAGACGAGCCACGAGAGAATATAGATGATGCAGTTTAACAACACACTGGCAAAGTAATGGCTGGAGGATGATGTCATAACTATGTCATCATGGTGGTATCATAGCCTATAGATCAAATAATTCAAACTGACATCTTCTACTGATGTAATATTGTTTCCTGATATAACAATAACAGTGTGACAAATGCACCACACTCACAATGCTTTTCTTACAGTGCCTTCTACCACCCATTCATCTCAACACACCAAATGGGTTCACACTGCACTTCAGGTAATGGTTCCTTAAACACACATTAAGGCTGTTTAATTACAGGAGTGTCAGGACCACAGAGAAAGGTCTCTTGAAGTACATATATATTTAGAGACACTGGCTCTGACTACACCTCCTCCATGTGTGAGGGAGGCATTCACAGTGCAAGGCCAGGAAGGTAATGGCTTAATGTAATTCAAACAACATTCATGTTACATGTGCTCACAGATTAAAAGGTCAAAAAACTCTCTCTAAGTGAATAAGACACGCAACCCAGAGACAAGGTCAGTGGAACAGTTTCACAGCTGACTGGATTTCACACAACCCATGTGCAGCTCTCTCTGTGGCTCTGCTTCTCTCAAAGGCATATTTAGAATGTTTAACACCAACACTGTGGTGATGGGCAAATTATGGGAATCCGTCAACAGCTCTGTGTGTGTATCCCAACAGTGGTCATGTGACATATATAAGCACAGGGTCTTGGTCACGCTCATGTCAAATTGGCAGAGTGGGTGCCCAGAAAAATACGAAGAGCAACTGTATCACTGTGCAACCAATACGACTAGTCAGGGCAATCAAAGGTCAAAACATCAAGACACAAGCTTACATTTCACTTTGTTTATGTGGGGCCATTCAGATATACGCTACAAGTAAACCAGAAATAGATTACAAGTAATCCATGAAGCAGGACATACTGAAGCAGGACATACTGCTTTAGGTAATTCAGCTTTGGGTATGGGCAATTCGGCTTTCTGTACAGATAAACTGTAGAATTTGAGTACTGCTTCACAACCTAGCACACACAAGTACCATAAACCATCCTACAGTTTAATGTCTGCTTAAATATTAATGCACATTTCTGTGATTTCCAAGTGAGGCAACTAAAACTGGTCTTTAAAAATAAGACTGGTGTATTCATATAAACACACCCAGACACTGATCTAAAATGAAAGTGCTCTTGTCAGAGCCCAATATGAATACTGGGAAAATATGAGAAAATATAATTGAGAGAAATACACTAAAATGTGCAGTTCCTTTTCATTTACACATATGAAATCTTTGGCTGTTTCTGTTTGCTAGATGCTTTGGAACATTTAAATCATGTGTGAGGTTACAATGCAATGCAGAACTAAGAAGGAGAGGATGAAGCAAAAATAGTAACGAGAAGTCAAGGCCTTTATTCATATTTTGTGATAGAGTGCAAGCTTACATGCGTAATTGAGTCAGGCAAGCAGCATGTCTTTCGGCGCCAACACCTTTGTTATTTTGGTAATGGCAAAGGTCTTACGTGCAGTGAAAGCACAGAGTGTGTGCATATACTTGGCATCTAGCTGGAAGGTGGTTACACTGGCTAATATCTGGGAACCAGATTAAGTGTTCATGACATGCTGAAGAATTTAAAAATGCACACCTTGTTTGATTATGAGTAGGCTATATTAATAGGGTGAACACAGTAAACAGAAACCATTTTTAAAATAAAATAAACTGATTATACTGATTGCAGGATGTATGGACAATAAAAAATGCATATTGTAAAGCTGTGAATGAATCTCAGCCAAATTAATCTCACCAGACAACTTCAGTAAACTCAGCAATGGGCTGTAAAATTGCTTAGTCAGTCCAGATGTCAACTATCTACATCCTGGACCTACTGCTAGTATCTAGCCCTCAGGGTCTCTGTTGTCTTCAGGCTGCCAGAACCCCTCCTCTCTATTGGAATCAGAGAGAAATAAGCCAGCACAGGTTCGACATGGTTCTGGATCTTGGCCCAGATAGTTGCTTCCCCAATGGTTTAATTACTCAAATAATTCAATTAGCTGCATACAGGCCGAATGTGTGTTCCTAAGACATACAGACAAAACTTTCATAACACAAACTTTTTTCTCTTCCCCAAACTGCTAGTTAATAACAACACATAATTCAACTGAGTGACTTCAGTCTATCCAATCACACTTTTAAAGCCCTACCAATCTACTGTAAGTAAAACTGAATTCCAACACTACACTTTACAAAACTCCCCCCCACAAAAAAAAAAGAAAAAGAAAAGTAATTTAAATCCTGTGAATATATGTACACAGAAATTATAACTAAAGCGTGAAGCCAGACAGAGAAACTTAATTTTAAATTTCAATTTTCTCAATTTAAAACAGGGAATGTACCATTAATATGGCAACCCAGTTATACATCGCCATTCATTACCAGCACACGACGTGAATGATGAAGGAAAGCTGCCCTAGCTGTGTGCTTATGCAAGCCAAACTTTAAATTCTGCTTCTAAAGAGCCCTTTCTCATTTTCTCTTTTAGTTCCCTCTGCTCAGTGTTGCCGAGCCATCTAAAACTAGACTTAAATAGGGAAGCGAAAACACAAGCTTAGTAAAAGTTATTTATGACACACAGCTTTATCTGACCACTTCAGTATGGCTCATTCTGTCAGCTGGTAAATACGGTCAGAGACTCTGTGCATTTCAAGCAGCCTGGCTGAATAGACTCCAAACCTTAGGGCCAATACTGAAGACATAAATCTGCCAAAAAGCCCTTCGCTCTAGACAGGCATATACAGAGCTACACTTTATACTACATTAGATTCAGCAATGAGCTGGGAAGGAACTCGGACACAGCCATGGGTTCTGTATGCTTAGCACCTGACAGAAAGAGGAATGGACAGTTCTACTATTAAGCTCCAAGCTCTCCTCAGCATTACTATCTGAAATTGAGGCTCGCTTTCAAACTAAGTAATTTAACAACTATTTTAAAATATTCATAGTTGTACTGAATGCAACACAACCTTATTCATGTCTAGGTGTTCTATTCAAGTGACAGTTTAAGTTTAATTAGTTGATATTTGGCTTAGAACCGAGTTTACAAAATTAGCCTGTAGCCAACTAACCTATGTTGTCTTATATGTAAGCCTAGATGTCATTTATTTTTTCAACAAGTTACCAACAGTTCCAAGTAGCAGCGTAACTTCAGAGTTCATGATTTTATTTATGCATGCGGATAACGTAAGTTTCCGATTGAGCTTTGGGGATGATGTGAGGGGCCCACAAGCTCCACGCCCTTTTTTTGAACTGACTAGAGCCCCCTGGCGACTGTACAGCAAACAGCAACACCGCCCTCACGCATTCCTCACGGACTGACATCGCATATAACTACTTTTCAGATGCAGGAGGACTCACCCTGATTCACGCCCTCATTAAAACACGACTTTAGTCGGTTATTTTTCTTCTAACAGTATATTTCCATATAAGCAATATATTTTTTTTCCGTTTACAAGTTAATCCATATTTGGGGAGCTGACTCGTGATGTGATAAAATTGCTCTAATATCCAGCACGTTGTGTCAGAGAGGGCTGTTATTAATAGACTTTATTTCAACTGAAAGTAGGTTGCCGTTTGCAAAGCATCCCATAAATTCTGACTATTGTTTTAGGCATTTTTTTTAATATATTAAAAAATTATGTTATATATATTAAAACTGTTTGAATATAACAATCAATAAAGTTGTTCGCCCACAGGTACACCTTTTTAACACCATTTTATTTTCAGAACTAATAAAACCTCTTACCTTCGTCCAGCAATCGCTCTAGGTGGTTAAAAATCCCGCAAAAGTTAGGCAGGCTACTCATCAGTTTCTTGTCGTTCATAAGCTGCATAAGATAGTCGGGAGTCGGCTTGGGCTTCTCCTTTGTTTCCATTTCCCCCACCATATTTAAAAGGCTGCCTATAATCGGGAAAACCAATTATGAAGAAGGGAAATATATCACAGCTTCCAAAAGTTGTCCGAACGTTTAAACGAATTCCCTCGTTCGTCACTTGTCCGCACACCAGCGCACTGAGCCGCAGTGAACTCCCGCTTCGATGTTGCGATGATTCTCTTTTTTAGAAAGACTTTTGCCAAACTATCTTTCGAACAACCATTTGTTGATTAGATTACAAATAAATATACAACAAATTATGATGAAAATAAATAAATAAATTTTGCACTTCGTCTACAAAGGTAAAAAAAACTCCTTAAACTGCTCAAACTCCTGCATGCCCGCTGAGATTTGTTTTTGTTTGCCCTCGAAAATTGTTCCTGCCTCAGTAACGTTATACGTTATTTCGAGGCCATTCGACCGCTGACATCTGAGCTCTTCTCGGGGTAAGTTAGAACAGCGGTTTACGGAGAGATCCTGAGACTGCGTTAACTTAAAGGCTACCTCTCGGGCTGTAGAAACACTTCAATGCGCCTGATGTTTCGGTATTCCGCGACAGTGCAGCTTTCCTAACGCTGTCACATGATCAATTCAGACCAGACTGCTCAACATTGCCATCGTGCGTGATTCAGAGAATGGGAGGAGAAAACTTCAGAACAGCGTCTCTCTCTCTCTCTCTCTCTCTCTCTCTCTCTCTCTCTCTCTCTCTCTCTCTCTCTCTCTCTCTCTCCAAAATATTATACATCTCACACACACGCACGCACGGGCTATTGCGAGACTTTAGATGTAATATTTTTCAAAAATGAGTTAATCGAGGCTGCAAACAAAAAGTAAAACAAAATAGTAATAACCCGTGCTTAGAGTGAAGGACAAACGAATTAAAAGTGCCATAGGGTTCATAGAGCAACAGGCTCTAGGAAAATGTTCAATGGCAGTGGTGACTTTGAATCATATTTGTTCTGTGTAGATTTCTTTCACAATTCTACAAAATTAACTGATTCTAGAACATCATCTCTCATAATCGTCAATGCTTCTGTATTCATGAGGCATGGTTTGCGTTTGTCCTGCCATACCTCATGCCTTTGTGATGAGGAACTCTAGGAAAGTGAACTTCCGTGTAGCTGGTGCATGGAAGCGTTCAAGAACATAACTAAGTGAATATGTTTCAATTCACAAATAAACACAATGCCATCCTGATATAGTCATGATGCTCCAAGAGAAGGCAAACCAATCTCTTAGTGGTTACAATGTTTTAGGATGATACCCCTCTCCTTCCCATGCATACACACGGACAGGAGAGGAGTCAGCTGGGTGCTAATTTGCTGGCCTGTGAAGATGAATACAGGGATGGTGTTAGGCTGGGCATCAGAGGATAGGAATGCAGGCTATTTAACATGGGAGTCAGACAATCCCCGAAGCCCCTACTACCACCACGGCACAACTGCTAAATAAATAGAGAAGTAATTAAGAGAGTGCTGAGAAGACAGGCTGTCTCATTACTGCTGCTTCAGACAGGCAGAGAGAGAGAGAGAGAGAGAGAGAGAGAGAGAGAGAGAGAGAGAAAGAGTCACAGAGGGAGATTACAACCAAGACAATGCAAGTAAAAAGTGATGACATAAAAGATGTGTAAATCTCAAGGAAAGAAGATGTTTATTTAGCAGACTTCAAACTGACAGATTATCAGAGACTTGAAACAGCACAAAAGAAGAGCAATATCTATGAATCACCAAGCTGTGGTGATTATTCATGGGCTTCATGCCCTGCAATTACTGTAAGCTGACAAGCTGAAGTGATGACAATTAGCAAATGAAAAGCTTCACATCCTTCCTTCCCCCGTTACATGCTCCTTCAGTCCTCCTCTGGAACTCTGAAGTCAAATTCATGTTACATAAGAACTCCTTTCAAAAACGTTTGTGTATTTGTGTGTAATGGGACTACCTGACAAGTTTTCTCCTACATACATGACAGCACGCACTTGATACTGCATTCAAATGTGCGTGTGTGTGTGTGTGTGTGTGTGTGTGTGTGTGTGTGTGTGTGTGTGCGTGCGTGTCTGTCTGTCACATAAGTTAGTTCAAAGAAATGTTACATTGCGCAGTGTTGTTTTGCACAAGACATTTTATTTCTAGATAATAGATGCATTCAGATCAGAGGTTACCTGCTGAAACATCAGTATGAAAAGCACATGCCACTGAAGTAGTCTAACAATAATATGATGAGACATATAATTTTGAGATATACAAATAGACATACATTGGAGACAGAATATTTAAATATTCTTTAAGGCCTCCTCCAATAAGTTGAGAGCTATTTTGATTGTGGCTGCAGCTGTCACCTGTTACTCAGGAAGAAACTCTGGGTGGCCTTCCACAGCTAACACAACGCCTGTAGCAATTTGTCTTCTTCAAATAAATTCTTTCATTACCCATTTGAAAACAAAGCATTTTCCACAAGAAAGGAACAAATTTCTTTGCCACCACTCAGTCATTTGTGACAAATAGTAACCTCTAAAGGTAGAGTAGGATTGTTGCCCCAGGCCCACAGATGTGACCACCTGAAACCTAACATGAAGAATGTCCTGGTGAAGGGATTTGTCAGTGGTTGCCTGAATTGGTGTGAATCATTTTGTTAATTTAATTTTCCTTAAATAAAAATGGTAGAGTGAAATAAAAAGCCAGTAAAATATATCTGGATGCAAACTCAGTACTGAGTGATACAGAACAGGAAAACACCACTGCAATGTCTCTCCCTGTATCAAAAAATCCTCTCCACTCATCTTTGACTCTGTGACCCATTTTAGCTCTCAACTGCTCTCTCTTCCATCTCTCTCTTTCTATCTATCTCTCTCTGCACAGAATCACTGGTATTCACTAATAAAGATCACAGAGACATAATGCAGGAGATATAGCCCCATTACAGAAATAGATTTATTGCTAATCCATTATGCATAGTGGGTAATGTAACATATCTGATGCACTCGCTCACAGCAGGAAGAGAAAGAATTGAAGTGCACTGAGCAATAGACGGAGAGGCAGGATGAGGAGAAAAACCCATGGGCCTCTTAACATGCCACCCTGGAACAGATGCACAAACATGCCCCCCAACTATAGCTCTACAAAAACCACATCTACCCTTCTCCCTCCCACAAAGTGAAAAGGTCACAAAAGGCAAGTGTTCCCCAAAGTGATTCCCAAAATGAACCATAGTTCATTAAATGCTAACAGGCTAGAATAATCCCAGACAGTATATCAAAACAATACCTAATAATGCAAGTGGGTTTCAAAATAAAATACACAATTAAAAATCAAAGCATGTTATTGGGCACTATAGGAACTAGTTCTTTTATGTTGTACCACATCGTATATTAATATATATAAGTTTAGTTTCTCTAACAAATTCTTAAATGAATTCTGAATCATTACATGATTTTATTTTACTATTTTAGTGGCTAGAGTAAAAAAAATCTTGAAAAGACCTTATTGGTACGATACACAACATCTCTGATAAGCTTCACAACATTTTAGAAACTAAAGCTCAAATGCCACTAAAAACTCATAACAAAACAATTTGTCTTTTTAGCATATAATGATTTTCTTGTGTCTTTTGACTGGACTAAATCATGAAGTTGTGTGTGTCTAAACAGCATTAGTGGTCCTGAACTGATATGAACTGTCCTGACACTGTACTATATTTATGGTTAGTTTACATGGACTTTATTGGAAAGGGTGTCCCCTCAAGCCAAAGTCATCACAATTACTGGTGATATACTGACAACAGGGGGAGTTCAATATGTTCTAGTTGACACTTCTGGCCCTGGCAGAGGGAGGACAGAGGCTCTATACTTAGCGGTTTGTAAACCCCCAAACCAGTAAACCAGTGCCTCACCTCTGCTCCATGTCAGACATGCTCCAAGGTCCCAGCACCCTTGTCATGAACACAAATGAGAGACAGATGGCTGTTAACAGGGGGCTGTGTGACAGCACACCAATAAATCTGTTAGACATAGACCTCGTGCATGGCAGTGATGAGTGCTTGATTTTTCCACTAGTTGATCCAAACCTGCTAAAATAAATAAATAAATGAATAGATAGATCATTTAGGGAAAATCAGGATCATCTGAATGGATTCAAATGAAATCCATGCATGTGCATATCTGTGAAGCATAGACACCATATAACATACAAATTGAGTTACTTAATTTGCTGTATTACATGCCCTTCACTTGACACAATGACAGAGATAAGAGTTGTTTAATTCATATTTTCAAATAACATGATCAGCATGATTATCCAACTGTACTGACTGAATTGTGAAATGCTGAATCTATGTCTTACAGTGTCTTATGTCTTTATGTCCTGTACCTTCATGTAATTAGTTTGGTTAGAGCTAAGGCTTAAACAACTGTGGCAGCACAATAGCAAAGTGCATAATGAAGTGCAATAAGAGCATCAAGGGACATTACTGCCACAGCCAACAGACTTATCCAGCAGGGTACATCATCCTCCCAACACTTTACACCCAGTTACTCTCCCATACAAGAACTGTGTATTCTTTATCTCAAACCATTGCCAGGAAATGATGAAATACCGGAACAAGAGTTGGTCTAAAAATCTGCACTTTTGCCATTTTTAAAGAGTAAGTCACATATATTTGCTTTTTGTCTTGATCTATAGACAAAAGAAAAACATGCAATAAAAAGGTTTTATTCAGTATTTCTTAGTAATGTGTCATTTCACCAGGATGCTTGGAAGAAACGAATAAAATCACGTGAGAGACTTTCTATGGGCCTAATTGATAGGGTCATAGCTTATCCAGTGGTGTTGGTCTATAGGCCATGTTAATGTCATTAACATGACACATACCTTTGTCATGGAATATCATTGCTTCAATCTTTGTAACCATACTAGGAAATACATTTTTATATGGCTGCTTTTGATTTATTCCCACCAAAACATCCAGTGATAAACTGATTCACAAGATTCCCAAATTCATCTATAGGAGTGACAGCTGGCAAAATGTTCTGCATGGTGATTTGGCAGTAATATGATTATCTAGTGAGGGGAGTTTGAGGACTGATTGGAATAACAAGGTCTTTCTCCTCCTTTTCATCAGTTGCAAAATGCAACCATTTGGAGATTCAGCTTTTTTTATTCCAAGCTTTGCAATATGCATGTGTGCATTTATGTGGACTTTCATAGGAAGCCAATTATTTGAGGATGTAATATATATATATATATATATATACTGTAAGAAACTTCACAGTTTTAGTGTAGTCCTGTCTCTTTTAGAGAGATTAAGATTTCACAATTGGTCTGTAGAATGAAATGTATTATATTAATGACTATAGATGCTTTGGTATGTTGCATTGTCTCCAGGGTCCTCCACTTTGGAACAACAGTGCTAAAACATATGGGCATTCTCAGAATCACAGGACTACTCCAAGACACAGCACAGTTCTGGCTCCAACTCCCTCTCTGGGGAAGGGTGTTACACATTACACACACACCCACCCACCCACACACACACACACACACACACACACACACACACACACACACACACACACACACACACACACACACACACACACACATATTGTAGGAAATATCTCTAGGTTCCAAAACGTCATGGCCATCGACTAGAATCAGATTCTCTCATACTACAGTACTGATCTCATAGATTCTACTTGCACATCTTGTACACACCATTGTACATAACATTCATATGTTAGCGAACTCGAGAGCACAGCCTTACCTATTTGGCCACGCTGTGTCATGCAGGGCAGAAAAGGATTTGGTAATCAGTAGATAACCTTAGTTTAACAATATATTAGTTACTACAGTATGCCAACCTAAAATGGCTTATATGATTTCTAAAAACAGATTATAATAACAGACTAATGCTATTGTATAGTATGGTGTGAGTACAACGAGGTGGCAGATTTGATAAAGGGAGGTTTGATATGTTGAGGTCACGTTTTGAAACTCACAACATATGGGTGTAAAAGGAAGAAGGCTGAAATGGAGCAGTGCTTTGGATAATTAAAAAAACATGGAGGAGGGGATGGAAAGATGTTGGCTTATATGGATTGTATCAGTTATGAGATAATGTTCTGTTAAAAAAGAGAATAATGGTTGTTCTCTTCCTTTAGCATGCTTACTTGTCTCTCCATAGCATTGCACTTATTGACTCACATGATGCATTTAGACACAGTTAAGGTCACAGTTCCTTTAGAGTTACCTTATTGAGAACTTTAGTTCACACAGAATTCATTATTGCAGCCATTCTTAAAACATGACAGGGATCACTGATGGTTCATGAATCTTCAGGAAAGAGGGAGAAGGGTGGATGAAAACAGTAGATTTTGTTTTAACAGAGCTTGGCATTTTCACTTTAATGTGAGGGGTTCATTGTAGGGGACTCCGAAATAATACTTAACCTTTAAAAGGCATAGAAAACATAGACATAGACATAGAATCATAGAAAACAGACTTCTAAAGAGCAAATGTTACAGCCACCAGTAATTAAACTTGGCCTGTTTGTGATTCAGGGTTTGGCTCTGTCTGAGTGCTCACTGAAACTCTTCTATCATAGTGTTTGTTGCTCCACAGTGTGTACACTGGCTCATTTTCATCTGAAATGCGTAAACTCCTCTTCACTGTGAAATTGCATGGCTTTAAAATATTAAAAAATAGAGGAGAGGAGATACTTTTATGAGAAATGCAGTGTCTGTAGCTAATTTGGAGGAACACTCTCAGTGCACTGTGAACAAAGCTATAGGGTCCCACTCTGGCAAAGCTGCCTCTACTTTTTAAAGACGTTTTGGAAACAGGAATTAATCACCTGCAGTATGGCTACTGGTACAAATTACTACAAAAACATGAGTCAAGTAATGTATATGGAAAATTATTGTTTTTTACAGAGCAAAAATTCACAGCAAGAATTTTGTATTTAGTTTTATATACATGGAAAAAGACCTTTCTATCTGTACATACTGTGGATATGTTTTCTTTGTTTGCATTCACACATTAATTCATTCATTCTGCATTTCTAAGGCCCTACAGTTTAATGCCTGCCATTAAGATTTTTCTGTACTGTAAGACACTAATGTTCTCCTACATATACATGCCTATGTTTATGCAGGCTTTTGATTGTTCACTGTCCAGCCTTTGTCTAGCCCAACTGTGCCCGTGTGTACTTCTTTTGTGTCACCCAGGACAAATATGCAGAGACGTGAATATTCATCATGCCTGCTGTCCACCCCCAGAGCAGGCATCACAGATCGCAGTGCTGGTGTGTGAACAATCGGTCCAAGTGTCCATTGACCAGCTATGGACAACAGCAGTGTTATGTGTCTGCTGGGTGTATGGGTGTACAAGGGGTTTAAGGGTGGCGATACGGTTCGTCACTACCAGCTGGTATGGAGGGTATCTCTGTGTGGAGGAGGTCCATTGTTCTTATGCTGTCCAAACAATGGTACATTTGAGAAGGACACACTGCCTCAGAGGGACAAGGCCCTTTCTGACAGTGAGGGAAGGTCAGAGACACAGAAACTGCATGTGATCCAAGCCTGCTGACCACAATGGACTGTTGTTGTTAGCTGCTTATCCTTCTGTCATCACTTTGCCTTGGTATGTTTCCAGTATTTGTGTCTATTTGGCTCACACTCAAAAATTGGGTTGTCATAGTATGGGGTTTATCACAATAGGGTAATAAAAGGGTGTACTTTATTACATGCACTGTTTTGTAGTTCTCAACAAACACAACGGTAAATCATACAAATAAGACACAATGATGATCTAAGGTAGAGCAGGCAAATCAATAATTCCCTTTAGCGCTATCTAGCTGCAGGCCAGGGGCTTTGTGTTTTTATTTTCATCTCACTACACCCCCCCATCCCGTAGCGCCTTGCCTGTGATTATCAATCAAATGCAGTGCAGTGGGGCTGTTGCTGAACCCAAGTGTCAATATAGTAAACCACTCACAACACACACACACACACACATACATACACACACACACAACCACCACCACTACAACCAACACTACCAATACTGCAGCTTCGTCAACTAATTTTAAATATTATATATGCATATTTTTCTCAGGAAAGCATGCTCTTTAGGACATAGAAGGATCCTTGCCTACTGCAGTCTTGTCTCTTCATACATTTGTAACTGTTGCTTCTTCCAACCCCCACCTCCCAACAATAGCTTCCTTTTCAATCCATTTAACACAAACAGAAATTGTTTTCTTGGCAACCTGAGTTATGTGGGTGGTGAAATAGGACATATAGCCTGCCAGTGGGATTGACTGATGGAGTTTGGAGAATGGTGCATATGATTGTGTGTCTGTGTGTGTGCGTGCATGCAGGCGTGTGTGTGTGTGTGTGTGTGTGTGTGTGTGTGTGTGTGTGTGTGTGTGTGTGTGTTTATATGCCTTGGTGGAGTTTGATAACTGTGTCCTTATTTCTGCCCAGGTCTAGATAACTAATCCTAGTGGTATTCATGGAGAGAGAGTATCTTGTAAGTCTTTCACATGGGTAAATCTGTTGGCTAGTAACATAACAACTATGAGTGAAAGTATATTTCTCTGCAGTGAAGATGCATCACTTTTCCAACATTTTACCACTCTTACTCCACCTGATTGATTCCTAAGATAGATTCAATAGTGTCTCTTGTGTATGTGCCAGCCCTTTTTTTCTGAGGGAGGAGTCATTTCACTCACCATGTTCTACCCAACTTTAGGCAACCAGAAAAAAGTGAGCATTTTATTTGAACAGGTTATCAAGAAAAAATAGAAGAACCTAAAGAACCTACAATTGTGTAGCTTAAGTATCTGTTAGATAAACCAGCAAAGCTTGCAGATAAATAACCAACACTGACCTGCACTTGGGGTTTGCAAAAGAGGTTTAGGCATGGAATTTATAAACTCTTATTCAAAGAACAGTGGATAGAAAAAGACAAAAAGTCATCAAGCACACATTAGACTAAAGTCCCTCCTACTATAGCATGGCTGTGGCCTCCAGGTTACATGTACGTCAGCATTAGTAAACAGGTCCTGCTCGAAATCATTTCATAAAATGCATCCCTCACATCCCTAAAGTCTCCCTCAGACCATTAACCCTGCTACTCAGTAATGGTCCATGGCCAGCACTCTAGCCAAATACAGTGCCCCCCCCCCCCCCCGCTCCTTCACAGGCAGCTTACCCTGCAAACATACAGCTTCACCTGTCAAAGGACAGCTCTACCACCTCCCTCTCTCTCTCTCTCTCTCTCTCTCTCTCTCTCTCTCTCTCTCTCTCTCTCTCTCTCTCTCTCTCTTCACATGCTTTAGTCACTAAGCATCATGTAGAATAAGAGCAGCTATGAACTGAAGAGACCAAGCATAGGTAGCAGTGAAAGGCTTCTGGGGTCATAGATATAAATATGGGTCATTAAGTAAATTTTTCATGACCATGAAATGAATTGCTGTCTAGACATATGAATTACTTGCAAATGAAATTAGGTGTCTAGGATATACACATTGATGTATCTATTAAGAAATCCATAGGGTTATAAATATCTGCACTGTGTGTGTGTGTGTGTGTGTGTGTGTGTGTGTGTGGTTCTACCTAATGGTGGTGTCTTGGTCTAACTAAAACCATATAAACAATGGCACCCTGAGGAAACTTAGAATTTAGAATTTATGAAATGTACACAAATACACAAATTTACACATACATATACACATACTCACACATCATTATAGAGACATTTAAAACTGATCTTCATGTCTCACAAAGAAACTACCTTCTAATTTAAATAACAAATCTCACCCAAACTCCAGACTCAGACACCAACCTGTACAAAATCACCTAAACATTTCTAAAGCTAACATTACTCTCCCTTTCATATGCTGAGAAACTACAATAAATACTAATTTTTTAATGGATGATGTCATACTTTGGTTACTATAATCTGCTAACCTCTGGACAGATCTATTTTGGGGATTGACAGCAGCATACTCAAGGAATGAATCTACTCCAAAATCAGCAGTACTCATCCTTAGTAAGACATTATGGACTCCAGCCCTGATACTTTAAGATTCACACAGTGCAACGTAACCCCTATTTATGATCCACATGTAACAGGTTTTAAACACATCCCATAGTTTTTATACAGGAATTCACTTTGCAACTCAACTTTCCTATACCCTTCCTTACCCCATCAATTTGATTAAGACCATGGAAAAGCAAATCTACTAATATCTGCAACAGTAGCAATACTGCCACCTGCTGACTATATCTCCATTCTCTTTGTCACATGAAAGAAATTACAGAAACCTATATGATAAATATGGTTTAATGAACTTTTGACTTACAAACATAAATGTTTCTTACTATGATTAAGATTCCATATTATTTTAAAGATGATAGAAGATATGGATACTGCATTTCAAATAATTGTTTTACAGATTTGTAAGCACACACACACAGACACACACAGACACACACACACACACACACACACACACACACACACACACACACACACGCACACACACACACACACACACACACATACAGATTCATAGCCATCAGTAATTTCTATGTCATTCAATTAGACAGAGATCACGATCCCATTTAGCTGAATGTGTGGGCTGTCTCTCTCTCTCTGTCTGAGCTAGCTCATGTCTGAGTGATGAACTGAACTGTCAGTGTGAGTAAAGTATTTTGTATATACAAAACAACAATACCAGAAAATTGCACAAAACATGATCCCCATCACCAGTTGAAAAACCCAATATATAGCATTCACTCATATCTAAGTGACAGCATCATTTCTGTCTGCTCTTTGCCATGTTCTGTATGGTATGTGTGCGTGCAACAGTTCAGGGCTGTCTGAGGACCGAGTGGCAGCAGATGGGAGGAAGGATGAGGTAAGTTTACAGCTGAGAGGAAATGTCTGAAAAGCAGAGAGAACATACAATTCATCACACTCCCACAGTCATACTGCCTATATTATATGATGAATGAAACAATGCCAGTAGGTATTCTGGGGATAGCCATCACATAGACTAGACAGCATATATTCACAAATACTTTTATAAAATATTTTTTCTATCCTTCTTTTCAAACATTCTTAAATATGATTTATTTCATACCATGCTGTTCTATGATATATAAATCACTCTATGTCTAGTTTTGTCTAGTCTCTGAATAAATAGCAGTACCAATTGAGTACCAAGCCTGTTTAGTCTAGTTTTAGGCTTTATCTAGGTCTGGGTCCCCAATGATTTAAATATGTGGTGTCTTTACAAAAATAAATTAAATATGTTTATTAATGAACATTTCTATCTGTTTTTTTTTTGTTTTGTTTTTTGTTTTGTTTTTTTACTGTTGAGCCAATCAAGTATTGTAACCATTTATTCTAATCAGTTGTCAGGTAAGTCCTTGAGATACTGCTATGTGTGAAAATGCAGGTCTTACATTACTCATATTACATGTCTTGCATTCTTCATATTTCTCAGGTGGCACTGCTTATCAAAGACAAACTGTAACCACTGAAGCAATTTGCCACTGACTTTAATTCTATTTTGATTAACTTACAGGCACTTTAAGATTAAATTAACAAAAACTGTTCTGTAGAGAAAAGCACTTTACTGAGCTCAAATGAAATTGATGCTGGGAATCCACTTGTTAGCACAATGCTGTCATTTTTACTTGATGACATTTTTATTTGAAGATATGATTACAATCCATAATGCCTTCATTACAGTATAACAACTTCATTAGAGGATAACACTTCAACAGAAATTGGTGTAACCACAAGAAATATGGTGTCATGGTGTAACCATAGCGTCTTTGTAAAGTAGGAAAACATGCATAATTAAACTAGGCTAGCTCACACATCCACTATTCACCACCCTCTCTCCTTTCTCTTTCTTTCTGATAAAGACCATCTGACCATCCTACATGGGTTGAAATCCTCATCCTAAAAAAAGCCTAACCTTTGAGTGGCTCTTATGACCCATTTACAAGATTTCTTACATGTGCATTTAATACACTTTTTTTCTCTCTAATGTACTGCTTACATTTACTAAAGTATATGACTATTCATACCAGAACAGCAGTAACACAGCATCGGCCTAATGTATTCCGCCTCCGCACAACATTCACATTTAAAAAATGACAAACAGAAGGTGTGGATTAAAGAAATCAAATACAACAAGCACCCTAATAGCATGCTGATCCTGTATCTGGCCTGACTCTGTATCTTTCCTTCCTGTCCTGAAGCATACCTTGAAGTAACTCTGGCGGATGCAGTGGCACTTTTTGAGGTCATACCTCCAGATCACTGGTTTAGAGGCTTAACTGTCCACACTCTAAAGCAGCTTATGGGTTTATGTGCTTTGCTGCAAACTAAAATACCTGAAGAAAGATGTCCTCCTTACTGCCGTCATTCCTTTTGTACTGTGTTTTGCTTCCTATTGTACAACACTTAAACATGTGATACATTATTGACAAATTAGGTTATTAGTCTATAGATTTATAAATCTCAGACCTACAGAAATACAGAAGTGGACAAGAAATTTTGTAATTAAGTGAATGCAGCTCTGTCTGTTCTTCTTCAAGCATGGCCTAAAAGTTAAACTTTTAAACTCTCACTTATGTTGTCAAGTTTAACATTTGAGATCCTGAATCATATTTACATTTGTTAATAGCATACAGGTATTGTCTGTTCTCAGAGTATTCTATTTATATGCTATTGTCTCCTAGCTATCCTATTGCAAATTCCATGGATCAAGCAGGGCAGACAATTCTCATACTAACTAAAGCAGACTTCTTGCAGAGTTCCCAGAATACTTTTATCTTTGATCTCAGTATGTACAATAATACTGATAATAATTCTAACAATTTTAAAACACTTTATTATGAGAGTTTGGTACAGTTTTATTCACAATAACAAATATAACAAACACAATACACAAACACTGCCTAAAAGGCAGTGTTTTATACATTCAACCAAATTAATCATTTATTTTCACTTTTAAGTTTACAAAAAAATAAAATAAAAAAAAATCAGAAAAATATATTAAGATTCAAGTACATATTCAAGCATGGGGACGTCCAACAAGTGGCATCCTGAGGAAACTATGTTAGAATTCATGAAATGTACACAAATACATCAGTGAAACAATAACCAGGCAAGCCATTCACAGTGCAAAGGTCACAAGTCAGGGTTTAGCTGCCATACCTAATGTGCCATAAATATATTACAATGTACTTAACTGCAGTCATTCCACTGTCCTGCCACTCCTTCTCTCCTGCATTTCTGAAGGTTCAGACATCCTCATCTTAGCTTATTTCAGTTCATTTGAAAAAGACCAGTTCACATACTTTGTTCACACCATTTCCCAAATCTTCCATTTATTTAATTATTCTCATGTCAGTTTGTTTGATCTGAAAGAGTATACAATTTCCAGAAAGCATTCTGAAAATCCCCCAAATATCCCATCATAATGAAAATATTTCATACAGAAAGAAAAATTGATTAATGTCTTTTTTCTCTCTCACAGTCTCACTCCCACAGTCCCCAGCCCACAATCTGTTTACAAGGATGATTGGTACTGCATTTATACAATATATTTAGTGTATATGCATAGCAAAAACATTTAAACATGTAATTCATCAAAGTTAAACCAACATATCTGAGTAAAATCAGTAGCTGGTTGTGGAGCTAGGGGGATAACCGCATCTGAAGAGATATAAAGAGATCTGATGAGGACTGTGGAATGAAAGAGAACTAAAATGAGAAATGAGTGAAATTGAGATGTGGTTGGTGGAACTCCACAGTCAATGTAATTAGGCAATTGTACATTCTACTTTGACAGGTAAAAATGGATGTCAGTTTTGCAATATTAAATCTATGTTATATATCTCATAACTACTGCGTACTCTACATATTTTGTACCTCAGTGTTAAATTAACATTTTGGACAATACATTGTAATTACTGGATTGTCAAGAATGGACATAAACTGCACTCCTGGACCTTGCACACAATGCACCTTAATGCACTTTGTATATAATAGTATAACTGCATATTACACACAAATAACATAATGGATACTGCATACATGTAACATTGTTTTACCTAATGCATATTGCACACAAATAACATGCTGTTTGCAGCCAAATAACTACTCATTGTACACTATTTTTTTATTATATTGAATGTAAATTGCATGTTCCATGCACACTCATTTTTACTCTTTTTTACACTGCCTGGCCAAAAAAAAAAAAAAAAAGGTCACACACTCTAATATTTCACTGGACCGCCTTTATCTTTGAAATTTATTTTTCCCCAAGATCTTGTATTGATGATGGGAGATTTGGACCACTGCGCAAAGTCTTCTCCAGCACATCCCAAAGATTCTCAATGGGGTTCAGGTCTGGACTCTGTGGTGGCCAATCCATGTGTGAAAATAATATCTCATGCTCCCTGAACCACTCTTTCACAATTTGAGCCCAATGAATCCTGGCATTGTCATCTTGGAATATGCCCATGCCATCAGGGAAGAAAAAATCCATTGATGGAATAACCTGGTCATTCGGTATATTGGGTAGTCAGCTGACTTCATTCTTTGGGCACATAACATTGCTGAACTTAGACCTGATCAACTGTAGCAACCCCAGATCATAGCACTGCCCCCACAGGCTTGTATGGTAGGCACTAGGCATGATGGGTGCATCACTTCAGCCGCCTCTCTTCTTACCCTGACATGCCCACCACTCTGGAACAGGGTAAATCTGGACTCTTCAGACCACATGACCTTCTTCCATTGCTCCAGAGTCCAATCTTTATGCTCCCTAGCAAATTGAAGCCGTCTTTGCCGGTTAGCCTCACTGACAAGTGTTTTTCTTAAGGCTACACAGCTGTTTAGTCCCAATCCCTTGAGTTCCCTTCACACTGTGCATGTGGAAATGCTCTTACTTTCACTATATATAAACATATCCCTGAGTTCTACTGTTGTTTTTCTTCGATTTCATTTCTCCACACGTTTAAGTGATCGCTGGTCACGATCATTCAAGATTTTTTTCATTCTTTCCTCGAAGATGATGTTTCCCCACTGTCCTTCCACTTTTTATTAATGTGTTGGACAGTTCTTAACATGATTTTAGTAGTTTCAGCAATCTCCTTAGATGTTTTCTCTGCTTGATAATAATTTGACCCTTCTGAAACAGATTAACATATTTTCCATGACCACAGGATGTGTCTTTCGACATGGTTGTTTAACAAATGAGAAGCTACTCACTGCATCAGTTAGGGTTAAATCACTTGTTGCCATCTGAAACATGATCACCATGCAGTAATTATCCAATGGGAGGCTCTTACCTATTTGCTTAGTTAAATCCAGATGGTGACCCTTTTTTTGGCCAGGTAGGGTATTTTTAAAAGGTATGCAGGCTAACTCTGCTAATGATGTATAGCTTGAGTGGCGTACCATAGCTTGTCAGTGTAACAGTCATTCACAACTCTCTACCTTTGGCGGAGTTCTGGGGGCTGGGGTATACCTAACTCAATGTGGCAACCGCCTGCTTTTCTGTCCCCACCTCTACCCGATTGCCTTTGCCCATGGCCTTCATTTTGGTTATGACATCAGTGAAGGTCTCTTTTACAGTTTTCTCCAGGATCCAGCCTTCACTTTCACTCTCAGGATCCTCTGGGTTGACCAGTGTGGACAGAGATGTGTTTACATACTGTAGTCCCACCATCACACCAACCTAAGAGTGGAAATAAAGTTAAGCTTTCCTTCATGTAGATGACAGTGACTTTTATATTTACAGTTCATTATACACTAAAGTTTATTATACAGCAATAACAACAAACATATGAACAGGAACTGAAATGAAGCAGAGAGACAATTAAAATTTATGATTATTGTTACATTGATTTTTTTGCCCTGATTCACTGCTTATCACTTTTGAATAACCATGTTAATTTCAAAGAATTCATGTGAATTAAACTAGTGTAAATGGTAAAACATTATATATTCACTAACATCAAGAGAAAAAAGGTTTTTGTCTAATGTGAAACACTGACAGCACCTTAGCACCACCATGCTCATCTATGTTAACACACACCTATATTGTATTACTGAAGTCTAGACAGTAGGCAGATTATGACCAGTTCATCATGCATTGTGCCATTAGCTGACTTCTGTATGGAAAACAGAGCAAACTTCAAACCAAAAAGCATATGCTTTTGAGATGTAAATAAATAGGGCTCACAACAGCATCAGTCTTGACATACCAGGTTTTTAAACATTGTGCATTATCTGCTGTAAGAAAAACACAACTATTAGATAAACTGACCGGAAAGCTAAATCACAGTGTATTTTAAATAATCAGAATTTATCCACTACATAAAGTTACATTTACATTTTCAACATTTGGCAGATGCTCTTATTCAAAAGCACTTACATATTTATCAATATGACAAAATGTGTGCTCCTTGGGAAGTTAAATCTGAGGACTCACTTTGTGCTTTGGATTCTATCTTAAGAGACAGCTGTCACTAAAACAAATTTTCCCCTTTTCATTAGAGAGCTGTTTTAGAAAGCACATGGTACAGCAATAGGATTTACCTGTAGGACAGTAACCAACAGCACCACTACACCAATAGTGTTCATCAGTCCTCCATAGTAGGAAACTAAAGCCTCCCTGCAGCCATGTTTCCAGATGTTCAGTTCCTCTGTGTGATGGTCATAGCTGTAGTGGGCGGAGCTGTTAGTTACTTGGTAGTGGATGCAGGGTCTTGGAGAGCTTGGATTGCAGCAGCTGAAAGGGACCCCATTCACCAAGTACTGTCCATCTACATTACTGTTGATACGGCTACAGACAAGTGAAGAAGAAAAAAACAAATAACAACAAAATAGTCATATTTTCTCATTAAATATATTACCCACCCCAAAACAGGACACCTTATTGACCTTCCTGGACATTTCTGGGCAAATACCAAATGCCATAACAAAACATGATGAGACCAGGAAAACTATGACTCAGTGGCCTTGTCCAGAATCCCATGATTTATCCCCAGCCAATCAACTTAATCTTCAAGTGATTGGCAAGGACATTAAGCTCTAAAGGACACTGAAGTGTAATTTGAGAAGATTAACAGCAAAGTCTAAGATAGCTCACACACGAAACCATTTTCATTGCACACTGTTACCCCAAGATCACCTCACACTGTAAACTCACTACTGAATATGAATGAAAGTTATATTTATATAGCACCTTTCAAAGAACCCAAGGTTGCTTTACAATCAACACACACACATCCAATCACACAGGTGAAAAGTACTTTCAGTCGGAAACCTCGGCCCTCTGAGGGACTGAATCAGGTGCAGGGAGGGGAGAGAGAACAACAACCAGGACAGAACACCATCCGCCACTGGGCATGCAGACACACAATCATTCACACACACTTGGACAACTTTATTAGGGTAGTCAGTTATTATGGTAGTCACTAGGCATTCATACGCGCACATGCACACACACACACAAACAAGGACAGTTTATTAGGATAGCCACTTGACCTAACCTCCATGTTTTTGGACTGTGGGAGGAAACCAGAGACCCCAGAGGAAACCCATGCAGACCCATGGAAACTCCACCCAGACAGGGACTCGAACCAGAGACCTTAGTGCTGAGAGGTGTTAATCACAAATAAAAACTTGCCATATTTATATGCCATATAAAATGCCATATATCTGTGGCTGCATATTATAATATTAAGTAGAGCTACTCTTTGGGTACTAACCAAAATCCATCACTTCCGTGTGACAACAATCAAATAGAACTTTGTACTACAAATAAGAGAAAAAAACATGAATTGTACTATGAATAAGAGAAAAAACTCACATTCAAAACATGATTAGATAAGGTACTAAATCTGTTCCAGGCCCAAATGCTTTATAGAAGACACTTACTCTTTGACTTTTTTTGAGCTGAAGTCCAGGTAACGATTGCTAATCCACTGTATCTCAAACCAGTCTTTGTAGTTCTTGTTGCCACAACAGTGAAACTCCATCTGCATTAGATCCACAGTTCTCTTCATGTAGCAGCGTCCAGGTACATCTGTGTCCTTGTAGTACTTCATGCTATTCTTTAGGCCTTCCGCCAGGATAAACTGCAGAGGAATACGCATGGTGAAGCACAAAAGTGCTGTAAAGAAGAGGAGAGCATTGAAGAGCAAGCAACAGAAGAGGAATGGCTTAAGAACTGCCTTCCACTTGGTGAACTTAGATGAATCCAGAGAGTCATAGCATATCTTGCCACCAAAAGCATTGATGCCACAGGCTGCCAAACCCACACCAATGAGCAGATTAGGTACAAAGTGGCTTTCATTGTTGTCCATGAGCTCACTTCGCTTATGCAGTTCAATTTTGTAAAAAAGGCCCAGACTGAAGACCAGCACTCCAGCCATTATGGACAGCCAGCACATGAGCCATACCATCTGGGCCAGCTTCACCCGTTTTTTCAGGTCAAACTTAACTTTCAAAAGTGCCATCTTTGACCACAGGTTTTATTCAGATACACTGTCTAATGTTTGGTTAACCTGTCACCTTTCAGAATTCAATGACCTCCACCAGCATGTTTTAGATCCAAACTGTTTGCTCTATCTCAGGTGTGTGTCTTCAAGCAGACACTTGTAATCCCTTCCAGTGAATAGAGCATATTAATTATTTTCATGGTCCCCTTTGTGCCCATGATAAAAAGCACATATTTCAGTTGGTGAGAAAGAAACAGATTTCCCTGAGTTTTCCTCCTTTCTCCCTAAATGGATTTGTTTACACAGAAAAAACACAGTGGCATTGTTGGGTCCTGATGCTAATAACAATGCGCCTTTTATCTGTGTAGTGAAGTGGATGGTCAAGAATTCAAAAGATTAAACCCAAAGTTACAATACGTCATCCTAAACCCTACTTATCAGCCTTATCCCGTTTACAGAAATCCTTTGCCAATGGATAAGCCTATGAGTAAGCTGCTGCCATAGGATATGATTGGTTTCATTGGTCATGTGGTCTGGCTAGCAACACCAATGCTCAAGAACCTATGGAAGACTTAAGACACAACATTTCCACTCCAGGGTCTGAGAAACATAACATTGTCCATTGAATAAGAGTGTTGTTTAAACATGGCTTCTAAGTGCTTATGAGAGTAGACATACTGAGTTCTCCAGTTCTTCCCCATACATGACTACCAATAATTTTAAAAACTATCCGGGTGGTTTACTATATGTTTTACTATAATACAGTTTATGTTTACTATAATACAGTCTTCAGAGAACCTAAAGTATCTTACATAAGATGACAATAATGACATAAAAGCTGCTATAATGCTCCTGTAACTCACCTGGTGGAGCAGGCAGGTAGCAACACCACAATTATGGGTTTGATTGCGAGAGAGTATGTATACTGTCATAATTATGGTAATAATAAAGATATTTTTCTAACTTGATGTGTAAATGTGTATCTTATAACAAATATAGCTTATATTGATTTTTCATTTACATAATAAGTGATGCATGTGTTGTACTTTTAAAATGCACCTGTGATTCCATATTCAGTAAGAGTTTGCTTTCCACCATTGTCTATAATATACCAAAAGATAGAGTTTATAATGCCATTTGCCTTTCTCGGCAAAATCTTTGTGCCACAGGACATTTGACATGGTGGAGTTATGAATAAACACTGTTATGCTCCGTTATGCCCAAAACTCTAGCCCACCTCCACTTTTCCTACACTTCCACAATATTTCCCTGTCAAACAGCATTGAAGATGCAGGGTGCACTAGAAAACCATCATCTAATTAGTTCAGTTACTTCAGTTGTACTGAGGTTGACATATTCACCATGCAAATGATTAGAAAAACCTTGCAGAGGTATAATTAGACATCCTTGTTTTGCCACACATTGCTTGTGTTGGTTATTGTCCAAACTTTTCAGGAACGCTATTAATCAGTTTCTGACACTTTTCACTGTTCATATTTGGTAAGCCCCAACTTATAAAGGCAAAATAAATACTACCACAGCACTACACGGTCATTGTCACTCCTATGTTGAGAACATTGTATCAGACAAATAATATCAAGTGAGCAGCAGAGCTGTCTTGTCGTTAAAAAATGATAAAAAGGGATGATGGTATCTGAAAAAATATACATAGGATCATCTTTGATTGTACACCTATAACATGCATCTGGAATACAGATGTATTTCATAAAGTGAGTCATTGAATATAGGTGTACCACTGGTGTTTATAAATAAATACACATGAAATGGGGCAGTGGTAGCTCAGTGGTTAATAAGGCAATTGCTTCTGTTAAAGATTCTCTCTGAAGTTCAGAAAGCCATGTGAACTAGTGTCACCAGTATTTCCCATCTATACAGAAGTGTTGAAGAAATTGAAATGTGAATACATATGCACAACAGATATTCTTTTCCTACTATGATCTATATCAGTCACAAATTTGTTTCCTCCAAGCCAAATGCACTGTATTGTGAGGTTGGCTAAAGTTTGTTTAAGATAGGGATTCCACGTAAAACTAAATGTACATTTAAGATTGTTTACAAACACAGGTGTTATGATCACCATACCCTCCATGACAGAATTTTAAGTTAATAAAATGAGACAACAATTTTTATTATTTAGACATATTAAATGACACTAAGTGAAATTTGTAGCCTTTTGAGTTGATCGTAACTGTTCATTTGAGCTTGGCTTTCCCAGTAGGAAAACACTGTCTTGCCTTAATAGAAGCTGTATATTTAAAATAATAAAAACAATCTGGTGCAGTTTCTGAAATGTTTTTATGATAACTATTCCAGGCTGCTTAATGTCTTATTATAATGTCAGTTTGTGGTGTCATGGCCATTAAAATTGGAGTCGGGTGAGGTGGGGAGGTATGGGGCATTTGCTCTGCCAGATTTTTCAAATCTTTATTTTTTATATCTATAATTTATTTATACCTCAAAAATTGTCAGAAATCATACCTCTATTTCCCTATGTTATTGATTTTCTTCCCAAAAGTTGCAGGATGAAGTCAGTTTAGAATGGCAACAGCAGGTACACAAAGGGGTTAAGCCACAGTTAAGTGCTGCAGAAAAAAATTGTAAAAACATTATTGATGTAGTGCATTAAAAAACCAAAGTGCTTTACAATCAATGAACAAATTTGTCTGTTCTTCGTCCACACTCAAAAGAACACACCAATAACACTACACAGTCCTCAACACAACAGCAGCTCTTGAAACCTCTGGATTTAAATTCATGTTTTAAGATTGGATTTAAAGACAAATCTCAGACTATGTTTGTCTAATTTCAGCTGTCACTCTTGTCTTGGCAAAAAAAAAATCAAAAATCAAAGGCACACTACACTCATTCTTTAACTTATGCCAAGCATCTTGAACAGTTAGCAGTAACAAGAAAGCAGAACCTAGGTCTTGCATGGGCATGTAAGACCAGAGCAATGTTATTTTGCTTCACACTACTTAATAATTGGGCGGCAGCATTTTGTATTAATTGTAAAGGAGCAGAAGATATCTCACTGATCCCAAGATACAGCACTTTACAGTAAACTAATCGGAATATTAAAAGAGACATGAATGACCTTTTCCAGATTCGATATTTTAAGAAATTAAGTTGATGTAGTTATAAGGCTTTAAGATTTGTTTAGCAAACTAAGAGTCAAAAATTAGACATTTTTAATCTGTGCATAAACAAAAGGTTTTCAAGAAAAGATTTTCTAGAAAGCCATTTGTAGATGTGGGAAGACCAAATACAAAAATCTCCTAAATAAATAAGATATTGGGTTAAAAATGATTGGTTTTATTCTTATAAGTGAGTTTTAAGACATCTAAATAATGAATGAGCTCTCTGAGTATACCATGTCGGCAGCATAATTTTTACATCACATATCATATCTATTGCGTTAAAGCATCTACCAATTAGAAGAAATTCTAGATTACAACAGTTTAAGAACTGGGCTCTTTGGCATCCCAACAAGATATCCTCTCAGATTCTGGAATTACAGTCCAGTTCGGTGAGGGGGTCCCAGAAGCAAGCCAGTTGAAATCATCCACCTGAGACCAATTGTTTCTTTTGGGATCCAAACCAGATACTCTGAAATCATTGTCCATTCCCTGATATGTCCAGTTAAAGGGAGCGAAACTGACTCCGTGACAGTCTTCTATTATTGCTCGGCTGGTAACGTGGAGGTATACTTGAGTTGCTGTGGTGTTGTGAGTCCGCAGCTGCTGGCAAGCAAACACTAGCGTGCAGCCAGTGCACTCGTCAACAAAAACAGAACTTGACACTGGTCCACAGAGAATCTGACAATCCCGGACATTCTTAATATGCACCGTGTTTGGGGAGCCGTAAAGGATCACCTTACAATCTGCTAAATGTGATAATAGCACATCTCGTTGCTGGATCTCTTCCGACCGTTTGATTAAAACTTGACTGTCGACATTGGAAAACCCATACTGCTCGGCACTAGCTCTAACGTGAACCGCAGCATTTCCCACGAAGTACGTTGTTTTGTCCTTATCGCCAACAGGCATGGATGCTGACGGTTGGCTTGTCCTTGCGGTACGGGATCTGAAAGCGAATTTCTTTTTGGGCATTACCTCGGCTCTTCTCTCAACGACCGAACCTTGGAGTTTCTGTACAGATGCCTGAGCTTGTCTCAGTTCGTACTGTGTGAGGAACATAACACTATCGTTCAGGAATTTCTGAAGCTGTTGCGTTTTTAGTGTCGCATCCTCTAGCATCTTTGTAGCTTTCTCATGGTCAGTGTTTGCGCAGCTTGATATCAGATCCTCGATAGCAGCCTTCTCCGCGCTAAATGTAGCGGTGAAGTAATCTACATTCTCCTCCGCCACCGACTGGCTCTCCTTTTCATTTCTGCGGCGCTCTAACTCTTCCAACCTTGCCTGATCCCTACGTAAAACCTTTTCAGGGATTTTCACAGTGTCACTTGCACCCACCTCCTCTGAAGTCTCCATTTTAGTTGAAAGTACCACTCCTGCTTCCCCGGCAGGAAGTAGCTCGTCTGAAACGTGCCTCAGTAAACTCATTTATGATTGGACAAGAAAAGCCTCAGCTACGTTTTAATTGGTGTTTTCAATTTCCTGGAATATATTGACCACAAAAAAAAAAGGAAAATAAGGAAATATTACATACATATAGAGGCTATTAAAATACTCCGTAGTTGTCACTTTGTTGAATCACTTTGTTATAGCTCATTGAATTGCACTTGACAAATGGCCATAATACTTATATAGTTTCATTCATCTAAACAGAGCCAAGTCGTTTCCTTTGTCATTCTTTTATCATAAATTTTGACGTAAACATTCTGCATCAGACACAATCATATTGATATATAATATCATAACGATATTATTAAAAGCTTTGTTTCTTATTTCAGAACGAATCTATGACTACCTATATAACCCTAAGTATTTTTGCTAAGGCATTAAGATCCAATGTAAAAATGACCATAATTTAGCCTCTTTGACAAATTTGGGTGTGGTCGGAGTGGACACCCCGCCCCCTGTCGCTAGTAAACGTTTAACAATTCGACAATTATTTAAATTTGGAAAAGCTAGTATTTCTGTATTAATAATGCACACGAGCTGTAATCTTATCGAGAAAACTAATATCTGTCTTTCATATATGTCTTTTAAATGTATTTATTCTTCGGGTTACTACTCTGCTCCTGAGAGAGTCCCAGGTTATAGTGTACAGTTGGTTGTGGTTCCCCTAGGGCTGCACATGCTGCCTTCTGCTGGAGCGGTACCGCTTCATCGGCCCGTGCAGAGATGGCGAGGAAACCCCGTGGACAAGGCACTGCTTTTTCATGACGGTGAGTTTCCCTTTGAGTGTATTATAATTTTGTGATAAAAATTTCAAGGAAAAAACACACACAACCTCCTTCCTCCCCTTCCTTCGGGGAGGGAAGAGTGAGCGTGAAGAGAAAAATCTATCTGAGACAGAGCAAGGACAGTGAGAAAAATATATGAGTGGGAGAGGGAGAAGAAGAAGAAGAAGGAGGAGGAGGAGGAGGAGGAGGGGGAGCAAATTAAAAGTTGCCAAATGGAGATATTGGGTTTCAAGAGGAGTGAGAAAGGAGTAAGGGTTTGCCTCTTTTCGGTCGTCTTTATGCCATGCAAATTGAAATAAATATTTATGGTTCGACACGGTTTATTTCGTTATGTTTGTCGACGAATTCGACCTGTTTCTGGAGAGGTGGGGAAACGTCCTCGTAGCGAGCTAGCGTTCACTTCAGAGGAGGCCATTAGCTATAAAAATGCTACGGCTTTTTAGCTAGCCAACCTGCTTTTTCTCGCAAACGACGACGAATACAAAACAGACTGGGGTTGTTTAGCCAAGACGGCCGCAAATGTGTCGACCGTCTGCATGCCGCCAAACCAAAGCAACCTTCTGTACGGTCGCTCGTCAAATGGTGGCCGTCGCAGCGTTTTTCGGTCTATTTTGGGTAAACTCAAAGGCCTTTTCTAGCTAGTTCTAGTGCGTATTTGGAGCTGAAATGGGTTTGTGTGCACTCAAAACTATTACCAATCCGCCGGCTAAGCTAAATACGAGATTTGTTTTTTGTTTTTTTTTTGCGTAGCCACCCCTATTTGAGGCAACGTCCAACATTAACTACCGAAAGAACTGCCACATCGCTTCGACTGAACTGGTTTTATATTAGAAAGTATATGTAGGGTTGATGGTGTGTAGCGTGTCCTTTCCGCCGCCCGACTTTACATTCAAAGCGAACAGCTAACATTTGCTAGTTTTTTAGAGAGTAAGGAGAAGGAAAAAAATCTCCCTTATTTGGATAGAAATGTATTAGTGGAACCTGTCAGATTGGTGCTATAAATATACATTTCTTGACGGACGTACTGACTTTTTCATATTGCGCCTTAAACTGAACGCCATAGTCTTAACGGCAGGAAGGAGCCACTATGCGGCTGTTCCAGTAGTATTTTAACGCAGAACATGAACGGATAGCTACCCCATTAAACTGCATGCTCCCTTCTCTGATGGTTCACGGGATATTTAAGTCTATTTAATATGTAGAAAGTATAAAAGGAGTGAGCAGGGTCCCGAACAGAAACATCATCAGTGCGTCATGATTTTGTCTGGTAACCTACATGTCTTAGTATAATTTATTTATTTTTTACATTATCTGTTATGAAATTTATGAAAGCGTCTGCATTATCGAATTTTAGCGCAAAATATCTGGGTGTTTTAACGCTTCCAAAATGTGCAGCTTTACATTCATAGAGCAATTTAATCACACAAATCACTACGTCTCGATAAGTCGGATTTTCAGTAGGTGGGACTGTAAGTCATCAAGAGGTGGTTATAATCATGTTTACTTGAACATTTCTTAAAAGCAACCCTGCACGAATAAACAGGACATAACTACTGGCCGAACAGATGTTGCCCATCCCCCATGGCTATCTTTTGTTACAGCTCTTCATGTTTACTTAGATCCGTCATTCACTCGATGACATGCCAGTACATATAAGTATACATGCTGTGCCCCAGTATTCTAATCGTAGATTGTGTTTATTTTGTGCACTACATAGTGTGCCAGTCGTGTGTTTATCCAATACTACTATAATGGCGTAGTTACAGATAACAGCCGCCATTTTAAACTGAGCGTTGAGATACATTGTATCTGCTGACATTACATGTCGAAAAATGAATAGTTCCGCGGATACATTTTAATAAGCTTTTAAACACGCATTTACAATTAAGATCTTTTAACTCCACAAAAATCGAGACGTCAATAATTTGACGTGTTCATAAACTGCAATAAACAATTGATTTTGTGGTTACATACTCTTCATATAATTTTCCTAAAGTAATCACGCTATATTTTAAATCCTTATATTACAAATATTTCAACTATACACGTGGCATTATTTTTTCTAGAATAGCTTATCCTTAAAGAATATTCTCAGTGCATTCATTTCACTCATACAGCAAGTCACTCTTATCAGAAAACTAATATCTACTCGTTTTTTGTTTTAACTGAGTTCATGATTAGGTGCCTAGTCTTCCAGTTTCACAACAAAGACTCAGCGCCATTAATTCATTTGGTATTGCTGTAAATAAGTGATTCCAGAAAGGGAGGCATCATGTGGTTGTCACAGGAGTCTGTAAGTGTGTTTTTCCTTAACCGCAGGTGTCATGGATGATGAAGACGATCGTCGTCTTCTGGATTTTATAGGGTGAGTTGGAATTACTAAAGTTCTGTTTACTTTTAAAATAAACCACCTGTGCAAAAAAAAAAATGTGAAGCATCATTTTACACCAAAATATTATCATCACACTGATATAGGATTATTATTATTAAGAAAGTGCATTTTCATCAAGTCCCTACAATTAAAAATAAAATGAAATCATACAGAGTTCAGGGCTGGTTGTACAGTTCACTTATCAGTGCATTTTACATATGAGTACTACAGTCACCTTAAAAAAAAATCTAGTGTCTATCATAGTCACACTTTATAAAAAAAAATTCAAATTTGGAATATTATCTCCCTATATTATTTCACTATATGTTGAACAGTCATAATTTAGACTTGTTTATGTGGCATATGTATTTTATTTTCAAACCAGAGATGTGCAAGCTTTGAATGACTATCTTCATGGTTCCAATAGCAAGTCGGTAAGTTTATCAGTATCGTGAGTGGTGCATTGTGTGGGTTGTTTATTACAGGATGTTAGCTTTTCCTGTCGTGGTTTTTGTTTTCTATGGTTTAATACACCAGGCTAAGTTAGACCAAAGAAAGCACAAACTTTTTTTCTTAGTCATAGTTCAGAAGGCAGTTCATGATTTGGGTCAAGTATGTAAGAGAAACTGTGAAGTACTGGGCTATTCAGGAATTGTAAAAAACCTCTGATTTATTGGTGACTTTTTATGATTTTTGAGCAGATAGAGGAGGATGACCTAACAAATGCAACTTATGGGTCAGCAAGCTCCTTTTTTACAAGTGACACGGTGAGTATTTGATAGATCCCAATCAATTAAGTGTACTATACATAACAATAAAGTGAAATTGGTCTGTGCTTTCTGGTTCAGGGTGGCACAGATGAAGGGATTAAAGATGGCCACAATCACTTGGAAGAGTTTGATGAGGCTAGTGATACTGGACTTCAGCTCTCCAGTAGTCTTCAGTTTATTGAAGATGAGCTTGAGGGGGGAGTCTCTCCCAGTGAGGTTGATCTTGGTGGTGAGGACCAACCATTTGACATTCTCCAGAAGTCTTTGCTGGAGGCAGATATCACAGAGCAGACACTGGCTCAAGAAGCCTTGTTGGACTCCCAGCCATCTTTAGCCCCTGCCAATACCACCTTCTCTCAGCAGCTGGTCTCTGGGGGATTTGGAGGAGTTTCGGGAGCTGGAGTGGTGGCCCCAATGCCCCTTTCTGGGGTACAACCTCAGGCTTTTATCCAGCAAATTCCCCAGCTGCCATTGCCAAATGGACCAGCAGGACATATTCAGTTAGTGGGTTCCTTTAATGGAAGTGCCCCCTCCATGATGACTATCAACAGCCTAGAGCGGCCTCAGATCCTGTTGAGGCCTAGTGCAAATACAGTGGCCAGCAGTACTGGGCAGAGTACAGCTTTTGCTCCTTCTGCACCTGGTCAGGTGTCTGTTCCCTTTAATAAAGGGGCAATACCACTGCAGAATATTATAATTCAAAGAAGCCCTGCACCACAGACGTTGGTGAGACCCATTCAGCCTAAACCCCTTCAGACAGGTGGACAAACCGTGTACAATATCAGCAACTTAGGGATCCAACCTAATACGACCACTACGGCAAGTCCAGCCAATGGTTCTCCACAGACAACTCAACAGGTAAAAGTAGTTAGTCAAGCCACCAGCATTGTAGTGCATTCTCCTTTAGGACAGCAAGGACAGCCACAGGCCCAGTCTAGTCTTCCACCGGGCCAGTTTTTGCTACCCAGTTCTCTAGCCCTCACCACTGGCAGTACCGTTCATGGCTTCCAGGCAGTGAATGGTCAGGTGCTTCAAACCAAAACACAAGTCAGTGACCCATCCTTAACTAGCACTACCTACTCCATTTTGACAAATCAGAACACAGCTGTGCAGATTATTGCTGGGCAGAATTTTGCAGCTGGGGGGCAGCTGATAGTGAACCAGGGTGTGGTTAGTACAGGTCAGATAGGCCAAGTGTCTCCTACTGCAGTAATGCAGATCTCCCAGAGGCCTGGTGTCGCAGCCAAAGTTTGGACTGCCAGCACATCACCCAATCCAGCTGCTTTACCGACCTCCCAGGTCCCAAGTCGTCTCACGTTGGTTAACTCAGCAGCCCAGGGCGTCCAGACTCACCAGCAGATATCTGTCAGCCCAGGACAGCAGCTTTTAGTGCCTCTGGCACAGAACACCACAAGCTCTTCACACATTGCACTTCAAGAGCTACAGTTTGAAAAACAGCAGGTTCACCAGGTAAGACATGTTTTCTTAGGTTTTTTTTCTCTTAGCTTTTTTTCTTTATTAAAGTTACCTGCAGTTCTAAACAAGCATTTTAATATTTCCAAGGATTCCACATTACCAACACAGAAAGGACAGACTCAGTTGGTTAATCTTCTTGGTACCAAAGGTATGTTTTTGCAATTTATTTATTTGTTTAAGATCACATTTATAGGTTGACCTAATGTTCATTATGAAATTTACAGGTGTAAAAACTCCTGCTAACCAGGAATCTCTTCTCACAACCACCCCCAAAAGACCTGCAAATCAACAGCTTAGCAGAGGAGGAATGTGAGTGAACCTAAAGAGTAAACCTAAAACTTCTCATTTGTCCTTTTACTACATTGAGGGCAGGTCGAGGTCAAGTGTAAATCTAGCTTTAAAAGAATTTCTGGCACTGGCACTGCATCTCAGTCCTAAACGTGGACTAAGCGTATTCCATAATATTTGCCTTAAATGTATTAATACTAGATCCAAAGGCTCTATGAGTAGAATTATTTAACCTCTCTGCTTTTACAGGGTTCTCCAGCAGCTAAGAAGGGATCATACCGGAGTCATGTCTCCAGACCGTACACCCTTCACTTCACTAAATGATGTCATTGACAGATTGCTGCCCTATCATGTGTTCCAAGGAGCACCACCCTGTGAGGAGGATTTTACCAAAGGTACCCTTTACTGCACCTTTATTACATGTTGTAACTATATCTAGAAAAAGTGTTGGATAAAAGCTCCTGGTACTATACATCTTTGCAGTGGATGAAGAATTTCAGACAGTTGCTACGCAAGTGTTGAAGAGGACACAGTCTATGGTGAATAAATACAGGCGTTTGCTCATGGTGGAGGCTGAGGTAAACTTACCACAAACCACCCTCTGATTAAACAGAACAAATACCAATGCTCAAAAAGTTCTGTATTTAAGTCTATTATCTGTAATTGGTCTTAACATATAACCTCTAGTACTGATTAAGTCTTCTACATAGATGCACCACCTGTTACCATACCTTAGATCTATACTTATCTCTCTTACAGCGGTCCAGCCCATCATCAGAAATAGTGATGATTGACAGGACATTCAACCAGGAAGAGCGGAGCAACCTGACTCAAGACAAACGGATGGTACTTGTAGACCCAGGTAAAAACAACAGAATAACTTTTATATCAACAATGACATGTTTGTTTACTATTTTAAAATAAAACAGCAATTTCTTTATATACCTAACAAGTGTAATAATGTTTCAGATGGCTTCCTAGAAGACTTCTGTTGTGGGCCTAAGATATTAACTTCAAGCTCAGGGGCCATGGATACAATTGGCCATGAAGGGATCCCCAGTTTAATGGGGACAGCTCCCAGCCAAGACACGACATACACAGGGGAAGGTGAAGAAGGGAGGGGTGGCTATATAGAACCTGATTACAGGACAGAATCCTACTCGGCTTTTGAGGATTCAGGGGGAGGGGACCAGGGAGAACATGGAGAGACTGCCATAAAGATCACCCTAAACCTGAAGAAAAAGAGGTCCAATAATGTCATCAGTAGCAGCAGCAGTCATCACCATCAATGCCTTCACCCTGCTCCATACTCCGCATCTCCTAGCCACTCCCAACACAGCTCTGCCCAGCTCTGTACCCCTGAACAACCCTTATCCTTAGATCACAGTCAAGTCTCACTGTCTGACACAGACTCTGTTCTTGAAGCTGCAGTGAATAGCATATTAGAATGTTAGTGCCATTTTTTAAAATAACGTGTTTGACATATCGTATTTTATACCATCACAATGGCTATGTGAGTTGAGTTCCATGAAATAAGATATTGGAGGATGCACTTGTGCAAAACAAAGCTTTGTGCAGTGTCCCTTTAGGTGTGTGAAAAGCAGGGAAGAGTAAAATAAGATTGATTTTGGTGATGTTCTACTGTGCCTATTGTTCTGGAAACGTTTACATGAGAAAGCGTTGTTTGCGTGCGTGCACTCCCACACACCCATGATTTTGTAAGGTTCATGTTTGAAAAGTCCAGGTTGAATATTAGAGAGAGCGAGCGAGAGAGATAGATATCTTAAATCAATTTTGAAAGTCCCTGCTATTGGAATTGCTTTTCCAGCATCTAACTGAGGGTACTCTTGGACTAAATTAACTGTCCAGGGAGGTCCTTTGTAGAAAAACCATTTTAGTTCAGGTCTATGCTTCATTTGGGTTTGGAAAACCATCCATGTGCAATTCTTGCAATTACTGCTTCTCCTTTCTGTAGTGATGGGTTGCTGCAGTAGATTTTGACCAAATCAGACACAAATATAGGCACATTTAGTTGATTTAAAGCAGTAATATTTAATCCCTGCCCAGCAACTGTATATATTTTTTTTGTATTCTTCCTGATCTTACACTCCTGATTAAGCTCAAGAAAGGCTTGGAAGCTGGCTATTGAGTGAATAAGGTAGAAACACTAAACTGTGCAGTCCACATGGGGGGGGGGTGGGGGCTGGGGGGGTTTAATACCACTGCAAGAGCATTTGCTATGCTCATATTTTTCTTTTATTTAGCATTTAGTTTTGTACCTTACAGGTATGTGACATCCTCTACACAGACAAGCTCATCCTGAGTGGTATTGTGCAGAGGAAACTAAGTCCTCAGATTGAGGGTACAATGTTACATTTTGTTTGAATCTTCATTCATTTTTTAAATGACTTTCTTTTCTTCTTGTGCTGCTCCAAGCCCTGGACAGAAAGCCTGCTTTTGTGTAGCTATAAGTTGTATTTCTGTGAGCCTACAGAGGTATACTTTCTAAAACATGTTAATTTCCCTTGTGGAGGGTGTCCCCTGCTGGTCAGGCTGTGGTATCTATAGTTTTCAGCCTTGGCCACAAGTAGCAACTAACATTTGCACACAAACATTTTTCTTTCTTATTCTTTCAGTTAGACATATTTTTTTTGCAGCCTGTCACTATTTAAAGTGGTTTGGTAATAGGCTAAATACCAAGATCAAGTTGTCATGTAACGTAGAGGATAGAAAAATCACTCATATCTCAAGAACCTGAAAGCCACAATCAGGAATTTATAGCCATTTTTGTTTACCTTTTTCATTATTATTATTATTATTATTATTATTAATTATCAAGGTTAATGCCTTTTAGGTAGGTTTCCAGTTGTAACTGTTTTTGCCCTGTTGTGTACCAAAACCACTTTTAAATAGTAAAATCCATCTTGCCTTTTTGTCTATCATTTAAAATAATAGAAATGCTTAAATTTGGTTCTTTATGGCTTTGATTTGTTGGTTGCATTCAGAGCTCTGTTTAGACATCTTAGGTGGCAAACATTGTCCTGAACTGTCCTGTATTTTAGCTAGAGCTGTCAATTTCTTGTTTTAAAGTTCCTTTATGTTATTAACCCTGCTTGCAACAAGTTAAAAACAGACTTATTCACTTCAACAGGAGATGTAAGACCAGTGCAGTGCAAAAGATTAATGAAGGCTGATTTATTTAAGTGTATGTACATTTTATAGTGCTTGATTTTTGCAACTTTGATCAATTTTCTTAATCATAAACACTACATATTTAGAAATTTCCCAACAATCCAGCCACATAGGGTTGACAAAAAAATATAAATGTATCTCCATATCCCTGTAAACTCCTGCATGTGGAGGGGGTTCACATTGAAGACCTTTTTAGTTTAAGGGCTCCTTTGCCTTAGGAGACAGTATGAAAACACAAATTTCAATTTTTTTTTTAACTAATGTGTGAGTGTGGCCTTCGATTTATCTTAACACCCTCTGATAAATTGATGTAGGGGTTCCCATGCTTTGAATATTTTATTTTCTACATTATTCAAAACTTTTTTTTATATTAAAAATGGAAAAGTGAAACACAAAATATTTATAATTTTTGTAAAGAAAATAATGTAAAAGTAAAAATGAAGTTATTTTTCATTATGTTGGATATACCATGTTTGTCAAATCAAAAAATATGGTCAGCTCGTTTTATTGTTTTTGCGTTCACTACAACAGCAAAGATCCATAAATATTAAATTCTTTTTGAATACAATGGTAATTGTTGCCCAATTGTTTAATTAGAAATCCTTCAGAATTCATTTATGAAGGTAATCATCTGCTACGGTTACCTTTATGCATATTGACTTTTTTAAAAGTGTTTGTAATTTTTGCAGTTTAATACAATTTATTTGCCAAAAAAGTGATACTGAGTAATCAGTAAGGTTCCAAAATTTCTAAAATGTATGAATGCTCCATACTCTAGTGGTATTTCCTCCAGCGTTCTTTCTCTGTAAACCAATAGATCACACATTACAATCAATATAAATAATGTTGTAGGAAAAAAATGTTTCAAAATTTGACTCACTGAGATGGGGGTAACTCCATGCATAACTTAGGACACAGTAGCCAGCAATCATCATTGCAAGTCCACCAATTCCTCCTTTCTGCACATCAATGTACTTCCTGTAATACCACTGCCAACCTGACCACACCAAAGGGAGAATAATACAGATTTTCAATGTGACTGAAACAGCTTATGGGTTCAGAAAGTGTGAATGTATAGGTACTCTCCAGTTCTACAAGATTAGAATCCTACAGAACTTAGTGTTTTCTTTCTTTACCTTATTACATGTTATTACAAAACTACTCACAAATTGAATCAAGTGTCTTTCAAGAGGGAAAACAGGAAACTGTAGAACTCTCATCCTCCAAAGTTGAAGCTGTGCATCGTAGTCCCGTGACGTTATTAGAAAGATTAAAAAACTGAAATGGCAATGAACCTTTGTTCAACAGTGTCACAGCTTCCCTTGTTGACTTTGGTGTTCGGGCACTAAGCCAGGCTGCAAGCTCGTTCAGTTTCACACCTCCAAGTCTCTGTTCTACAACCGGACCTGTATGGACAGAGAAGACATTTAGATAAAAATGAGGATTCAATCATCATCTGCGATATAATGAACAGGGCTTATGATTTAGAACAAACAGATCCATATATAGGAAAGAGTTAATGGGATTACAAACAGAACTTCAAGAACTGCAATAAATAATTAGATTTGTTTAAAAACGTGGCAAGGCAGTAAATGTATGACAAATAAACCGACTCCTTACCTCTGCAGAAGTAAAGGTTCTTGCCAACTGAGCTGAACTATGTGGAACCCAATCAATATCAGCCTTAAATCCTAGACACTGAGCACTGTATCTCTAATGTTAGGCTCCCCTAATGTGAACATGAGTTAAGGAAATGTAGTTTTGTTCTAAATAAGTGAAGAGAGCTGTTTCTTTTATAAAAACGTTTTGTGGTAGTGTTAATAACCATCAAAACAATCTTTCAGTCATATAATACTGCTGCATATTCCTTTCTTATTTTTTATTTTAGATGCTGAGGTTTTGATTAAGTCATAATGATAGGGTAAAATGTTAATTTGCACTAAATGTGGTACTGTACCTTGACTCTGTGGAAGAGGCTTCACAGGTTGATACTTGGTACAAACATTAGAGGATATTCTTGAATGAAGTGAAAAGAATAGTGTTCCACCATAACCTGTTGCCATCTCAGGTGTCAATCCCATAATATTCATGTTTTGTAATTTTGAACTAATCATGTCTTCAGCTGGCCTTTGGACTGAGGTCTGACAAATTGGGAACAAGGGTGCAGAGAAGGCCTTTGTTTCAACATACTGATTATTCTCTATATCAGGTAAGTGTACAGAGGTTGAAATACTTCCACACTTTAAATCTGACACTTTGGGAGTCACCACTATGGAACACATCACTAGCCTAAAATCAGATTTCTTGTCATAAAGGCTGTTTTTAATGTGTTCCCAGACACAAGTCTTGGTTTGAAATAAAGTTAGATCTGCTCCATGTGAAACCAAAGAATTCTTATTTAAAGCTTTAGGAATATCCTTTATCTTCTCCAAGAAGTTTTTATTGGCTTGTTTTGGTATGCTCTGTTCAACCTGGGGGCAAGCAGTACATGGGACTCCATGCAAAACATTAGATGCAGTGATGTCAATCTTGTTAGTGTTTACTATTGAGGTGTAGCTGGTCCCTTTATGACTGTTTTGGTCTTGGGTCTTTGGTCCTCCTTCTGTTTTTTGGGATTCTTTGACTGGTTTTTTGGAGGTTTCAGGTAAACTGTTAGGCTCCATCTGTTGAGGGTCTGAAATAAATTTTCCTTCTTTTTGTTTCAAAACTGTAATTTGCTTCAGCATTTCCTGTTCCCTTTTCACAAGCCACTTGCTTTTGGGTTTCAAAGTGTGTGAGCTCACATCCTGTACAGACTGATCTTTGGCCACATTGTTTGCAAGCTTAAAGAATGGGGTTTCCAAACCCTTAGCCATCCTCTCCTTTGAAGCTTTCCTCAGGGGTTTTGGTTTTGTTTGCCTATTTGAGATTACCTGATACAATGGGTCATTTAACTTCTCGTCCAAAAAGTTTATCTTTTTTTTATCGGAATGGGTTTTGTGTTTAGCAATGGGTAAGTCTTTAGGAACTTTATTTTTCTGTGCAGTCTTGCAATCAGGGGACATTTTGCAGTGAGGAAGGTGAGATTTCAGCCTTTTGAATGGTTTTCCACAAAATGGACACAGCTCTGTTTGAAAGGAATAAAAAAATTAATAAAAACTACTTCAAATCATAAACTGGTTTTAAAAAAATCAAACATACACACAGTAGGACCTTTAAAACGGCTTTCTACATGCATATGTAGTTTATACTGAACCATAAACCATTGGAGCTGAAAGTAAATTTACTTAATGAAGTTTGCTTAAAACAACCCAAGACGTTTACGTTAGAGGATAAAACTTTGATGAGTAGCTAGCGTTATTTTAGGTTGGCCTACTAGGTTAAACTCTAACTACTAGCTAACTAGGTACTCACCTAAACTCATCTTGAACCTTGAATAAAGAAGTGATATCTTATAAGTGATCTCTTATTGTCACTATCAGACCGTTATCTAGCTTTGCCTTAAATAAATATAACATGAACGTAAATCCTTCACCGAAAGGGAATTTCTCTTTGGTCGACACGTAGCAAGCTAGCTATGTCAACCTATACCGCAGCCATAGTTTTTAGCAAATATTTTTGAAATGCCACATTAATAGCACCTGCGTATAAACATGGTATCCAAAAGCCAGTGACGATTTGCTGGTTCATAACAACGGCGTTTACGTTTACGGCTGCACGTTTACGTCTTTCGTCACGTGAACAGCAGCAGATGGAAAGGACCAACTGCCACAGTGCAAGCTAAAGGAAATTGACAGTTAGCTAGCTAGCTAGATGCCTGTTAAATTTGAGTAGTAGCTAATGTTTGAGTGCGTAGCTACATAGTTAGCTAGCTAATCAATTTTATTTTATAGCACCGAATGAAAATTTATATAATCACATAACTAGATATTAGGCACTAGGCTGCCAGTTCTGCCACGCGACATTAGTTAGCTAGCTAGCTAGCTAACTAATAGAGTTCCTGAATAGAGCTATTGGGTAAATAGCTAGGTTAGTTTACACGGTAGTTTTCAGATAAGTTAACATTTGTCACAGAGTTCGTGACGTTCATCGTTATTGAAGCGAGTGAAGTTGACCAAAAGGTAATTAGTCGGTTAAAGACAATAATGTTGGCGCTAGCTAGCTGGGTTATTTAGCTAGCAATTGTATTCTTTGAGTTACACTCTTCTTTCACAACGCAGTTCATTAGCTAGCCTAGCTAGCCCTATGACCAACAGTCCCTCAAAGATTATCCAGTGTAGCGTAACGAGTCTTGAAAACAATCGATAAAGATCCGATGTTGACATACTATGGGATTATGGTGCTATGTAAAGTTAGTATTTTATTGGTTTGTTAAACTTAAATTATGTAACCTATGATTTAATATTAAAGATAGGTTAACTAGCTAGCCAGCTAGTCAGTTCCACTGTCTTCAACGTTAATACGTGAACGTATCATCTGAAACCTAACTAAAAAGCAAGACTGAGCATTTCTTGCCGACTTCGGCGGTTCCGCGAGAAGACGTCCGTGTGTGCGCACATACCCTCCCTTCCCACTGCCTTGCTATCAAATGCACAGCTTCCTGATGCTGACAGAAAGCAGGTAAGATTTTCCTCAATATCTTAAGGCCGCCTTTTTCTCGATGGTTTTTCGCTTTATAGCTATATTTTCAGAATCCGATATTCAACAAATATTGTACTAGCATTGTACATGTGTGAATATAACGAACATCTTTCGAATAAGTTGACTATTTTTAGAATTAGCAGTCAGTGAACGTGAGAAAAGATCAAGTAAGATGATGGTAGATTGACGTTGTGACCTCAAAAACCTTAGTTGTAGTTAACAAGTAATGTCGGTATTCAAGATATAAGAAAATGATTCCATGTTGAAGTAGCTGAGTCATAATCCTGCGGTGTACATTGATAACTAGTGGTTATTTATTGGTTAACTAAAAGCTATCTTTTGTTTCTCTTGTGTTAATAAATAAGACTTTTTACTGTTGTATATATTAAATTACTCTATGGCAGTAGGTTATTGCTGTACAATGATTATCATCCATGAATAGTTAAATCTACACATGCTGCATTTTCAGACAGACTTAACATGCCTATAACGGAGCCCATCTTGCTGAATTTTCCCAGGCATATGCTTGAGACTTTGTGTTAATTGACCATAGAAAGTGAGTCCTCATAATCCTACGCTTTCAACAGAAAACGGCGTCATCCCTGTGATGCTGAGGAGATGCAAATTCTGCCTCAGAATAAGAGGTTGGTAACTGACCCTTTCTTCCCTGAACTGGGGCGTGATGTTTGGGACTCTGAGGTAAAAACCCTAATTTATTTTTCTGGCTTTAATCATTATCTTATAAAACATCCAATGAAGATGACCCCTGGTCAAATATTTTGAAGGACTTATTTCATTTTCTCTTTACACCAGTCTTCCAGCAATGACAGCAGTGTCTACAGCAGTCCAGAGAGGCTGGCAGGAGCGAGTTCCATCAACCAGTCCACAAATGAAAAGGGAAAGTGCATCGGACAAGATTTGTGTACCTCCAGTGGTTCTGGTCACTTAGTTGAAGAGCCAGCCTTCTTCAGTGAAAGTGATACCTCTTACCATCATATCAACCGCATCCTTAGAGAGGCCCATTTCAGCAGCCTTCAAACTCGAGGCCAGTCAGGACCTACAACATGACTTCCACTGGTTCTCCCAACACCCAATGCCAAGTAGGGGCAGTGCATTGGGAGCCTTTCACATGGGAAACCTCGGTAACTTTGTACCTCTAGCCCTAGCACAACAGGAGGCTCTCTCTTCACTAGAACTTTGGCTTGACTACTTTAGTGTCCACTCCTTTAGCACTTTTTCATTTTCATTATATGCATGTGGTTTTGTTGTTCTTGTGTTCATCCTGTTCTCCACTTGGGTGCTACAGTACAAGAAGAAACCTCAAATGGCATTTGTAATGTTATGTGCTTATGCTGTTATGTAACCTTATCTGTTTTACTCAACCAGGCAGATACACATGGTGCTACATGGTAAATGATTCAGAGAAAAGGTCATGTTTTTGCTAAGTAAAGGAGAGTGGCACCAGGATGTTTTTGTTGTGAATGCACCTTATGATTGAGTGGATCGAAACTAATCGAAAAAGTACAAAATGCATATTTTTTTACTCTCTTTGTACTAAAGACCTCTGAGGGCACATAGTTGGTGTACCTAAGCACAGTTGGGTATTCTTGCTGTTTTATTATTGTGTACTGCAGGAATCCAAAATTATTCTGTTGTTTGCTATAATGCATCCACACAAGATCTGGAATGATTGTGTTGCCATTGTTTCTACTGGTAAGTTGACTCATTCAGGAAGCATTTGCAGTTCAGTTGGATCCTACATTAAAACTCAGGCTTTGGGATTTCCTCCAAGTGTGCTATGAAGCCAAATTGGAAACTAGGTGGAAAAGTGATGGCTGTAATCCAAACCTGTGTCAGAAATGTGTAGTTTATGCTTTAAATTCCAGTTTGTTGGTTGCTTAGTATAGTGACTGGTTTCACTTAGCATTTAGGCACACAGTAGCAGCACACCTTAAATTAGAATTATTGAACTGTTAGATTCAGGCCTGTTTTAATTGATACATTTAGGGGTTAGTTCTGGGGAAGTGGTGACTACTTTTAAATCACATGTTAGATAGTGAAGCCTTGGTTACATTTTCATTTTAAAAAACACCTTGTAAAGCTTGAAATTAAATTGGTCTTATTAAGATCATTGGGTTCCTTGTAATATGATTCACAAATCATCTTGGACCTGACCATATACATGTTCAGGTCTAAAATTAACTCTTAACATGGCACCCAGGAGACTCCACCCAAGGGACTAATACCACTACTTAGTCATAAATATGGAATGGTTGCAGTATCTATGGCTTTACATGGGTATGTATATGTGAGTTGAGCTTTACCCAAGCTCAAGTCACATAGTGTTTACACCATTTGATGTAATAATACATTTTTATTACCATGACATGCAATGTCCTTTGTTTAAAATCACTTTGGAGTTATACTGAATAATATACAGATGGCACCTGCAAATTCTAATTCTCACTTTCAGTGTATTACAGTATAAGTAATGTGTTTGGGCCAAGGCCATAATAGAGCATTCAGGAGAATATTTTGTGAGTTTGTCCTTGTGTATGCAGGGTGCTGATATAGCTGTTTACACGTTGGTGCACTATTCTGAAACACTGTGGTATGTCCATGTGAAAGACTATCAGCTTTTGATGATAATCATTACAATCACTTAAGTTTTGTATGTAGAATTGTACATACAATAGCCAACACATTTACAAATTTTGAATCGTTATTTTATGAAATGTTAATCGAACACCATTGAAAATAAACACTTTTTTAGTAGCTTTTTATTGTATTGGTTACAATGTTAAAATGCAGATTTGCTAGAGAACTTTTTTTACTGAAACTTGTATTTTTGAGTACATGGATTTTATTAGAGCTCTTACTTTTTCCATTTTAGTCAACTACACAACAGTGTGCAACAGCAAGTGTCATTGCCTAATCCTTCTTAAACTTTGGCAGAAATATGTATCTTGTTTGAAGAGACTTGGGGTAACAAACTCAGCCAATACTTATGAATACCTAGTGCAAAATTCACTGTTAGCTGTAATTTGACAGTATATGTTAAGCAAGCAACAAACAGTAAAAGAATCCTGAGGTATGCATCAGCTTTCAAAGCAAAATACTTAAGATTTGCTCACGGTTAATGTGAGAGCACACAACACTGACAGCTGCATTAAAAGTGTACAATTTTAGTTTAAAAAAAAAATATGCATGAGGAATATGGATCTGAAGTCAGACACCAGATTTGTTGACAGTAATTTCCTATAGCTTCAGCCAAGTATACAACTAAACCTGAGAGAAAATCAGGACAGACTACAGAGGACACAAGGCATTTTGAACTATTCCACTACTTTCAGTGCATTGGTCATGTAGCAGGATTCTGGAGATGGTGGGCAGATTTGAAACAGCAGGCAGTGAATCTTGTGGTCCAGCTTTTCCCTGCTATAACTGTTCTTCCCCTCAAAGCAGGAAAAAGATATTCCAAATTTGGGATCAGTTAAAAATTCAATCTCAACCCAAAACCCAACATTCTATGCAACACATTGATATTTTCCAAACAATTTTAGTGTAAACAAATAGTTTGGTGGCACCCTTTTAAAAGCTTTCCTTGGTTGTAAACAAGTAGCAGCATTTGGATACATATGAAGATTGCATTAAGCATTAACTGTTTTTGCACCTTCATGCATTATGCCATGGTTTGCCTCTTGGAAGTGACTGCAAGCTTTTTCCATCCCTATTCTAACAAATTACTTTCCCCACCAATACTGCCACTGTAAACTGGGTTTCAGAGGATGGAGATGTTAGCAATTTAAATACTTCCATTAGCTCAAGTCATTCCTATATATGGGTCTTAATTCAGAAGGCATTCACACATCAAATGCTAAGTCAGTCAGAGGTTAAGGAAGGAAAAGGCAGACATTTGTTCACTGCTAGTAGATAAAGAGTGATCTGCATTTCTTTCGGAGCTCTTCTCTATAGCCAAGTCATTTTCTGTAAATGCTTCCACCCCTGCCTGGTCATCTGGTTCCACTGGAACAGGTTCAACGAGACACACAGGTTTCCCTCTATTTACCAGTTCCATGCCACTGAACAGTGTCAATGCGAGATGGAATCTTGGAGGCTCAGGAGCCTCGCATGGGTCTGCTGGTCTGGTCCTATCCCTCAAAGAAGTCTCCTGGTCCTCTGTTTTTCCCTGTAATCTTGCTCCACAAGCAGCACCTCCAGCCTCAGTATCGACCTCCTCCCACTCTGGGTCATGCCCAGCAGACTGATCCTGCAGGCATGCTATGGATGGAGATGGCTCTGCAGCAGTGTTAGATGGAGCTATGGTATCCAGTGGTGTTGGGAGAAGGGGACTGGTGAGGATGGGATTTAAGTGCCGCTCTGAGAGTGAGGATGACTCTGGACAGACTGAAACATCATGCTTGGCCTCTGGTGTGGAACCACCCAACAGAGCTTCAAACTGCCTAAGAAGCTATGCAGACAAAATACCTCCAAGTTCCACAGGCATATACCATTGATGCATACATTTGACCACTTACTTCACCTCTTACTATTTTATATATCTCCTTGCTTTTACAGTACCTTGGTTGCCTTGTTCGCTACAGGTAATGCTGCTCCTTCACTCAGCTGGGCTAGATGCTTGTGTGTGACACTAAAGATTTGGTCCAGAGAGAGAAGATCTGTGGACATCAGGCATGCCAGGCCAGACAGTGCCCTCTGTGGAAAAACAGTGTTACTGAGGATTGGTCTGCTTCCATTTTAATGCAGAAAAATGTAATGCTACCAAAAACGTTTAACAGGAACATTAAAAGTTGTACCATTTGGACAGTCTGTGTGGGGTCCTTCAGCTTATGAGAGAGAAGCTCTACCACAACCTCACAGTTTAAAGTACAGCACCTAAGGGAAGGAAGAGAGGAAGCCCCCCCCCCCCCCAAAAAAAACCCCACACCACCACAAAAAGCAGTGTTTGGTGCACAGTTAGAATGTGACTACCGGCCACTAGAAAAAAAAAGGGGGGGGGGGGTTGTTCTCCCCCCCCCCCCCGTTAATCACAATTCTCAGCCTTTAAATTGTCTGCTATAGTCCAACACAAATGCTTACTGTTTGATGAAATGCTGGCTCTCATCTCTGGATAGAAAGATTTTAGAGCCATTTGTCAGACTGCTGATCAGGGCCATCTCCTGGCCACAGTCTCCCAATTGTATGGCCTCCACCCTGAAAGAGAGGTAGAATTATTAACTTTGTGTGTGCAATATGTAGCTTCCAAGTAGGCTCTGAATGTAACAGATTATAAGACCTGGATAAACCACACTGAAGATAAAGCAAGAACCCATTTTAGATATTACCAAAAGGTGCATCACATGCATTTTAAAGGGAATAATGTAAACCTAATTACTATAATGAAAGAGATGGATGATTAAAAAGAGCTAAAGGAACATGTGGAACAGCCAATGTGGCCTCTGCTGAAAAACTAAATGAACAACCCTTTGAAGTACATTTATATTCCCATAGGCATTCCTTTATCATCATTTACCACTGTTGAATTCTGGCCCTAGACTACAGAGTGGTCCTGATGTCATGAATTCAAGTGCCTGGGAACACTGTTCAACAGAGCATGGTATTTACACGACAAGTATTGAAAATCCAGTACCTCTCCGACAGGTCTCCACCCTCTCGACTTGCTCCCGACTTGCTGCCCCCTCCCACGGAGGTCTGGCTGAGCGGCTCGTTCTCCAGGGAGGAGTTGTGAGAGGAGCTGTGGTCACTGCCCGTCTCCTCCCAGCCTCCACCAGCCTGCCCTGGACATCTATGAGAAGCTTTAAAAAAAGCCAAGAGACATCATTTTAAAACAAAATCATGTTTAAATGGAGATATTGGTGACATTTTGATATGAATACAGAGCAAGCAAGGGTGTTCAATATAGTCCTTGCATTGTGGACTTTCCTGCCTAAGCAGCCCACAGTTCTGTAGTATTCCAGCTCTTGACCAGATTCATGCAATTAAGTGCTGGGTTGAAGACTTTATGGAAATACAATAGGCTTGTTTGCCTTACCTTTACGGTTGCAGGGAGGGGGGATGCTAAAAGCACATGCTGGCATTGCTACCTCCACAGCAGCATAGGGTGCTACCACAGCCCGATAGTGATTTTCATGGAGACGAATACCAGGGTGCTCTGTGGGGGGCAGGACAGCACTGGCCACGACCTCTGCAGCCTTCTGGATCTTATCTAAAAGAGTCAGTTTACCTTGAGAAAAGAAGGCAAAGATGTTGGAGAAAAGAAAGAGGATATGCAATTAAGACAGGCATCAGAAAGTTTAACAGTTTCAGGCACAGTGATTGGCCTGTGTTAAGGCTGGCAAAAACTCCCCTTACTGGATGATTGCTTCCCAGGACTATTTCCAAATCCCTGCATCCCTGATCTGGGAAACTCTGATCCCATTCCTGCCAAATAAAAAGATCAAAGTCAACCACATTTTCTTTAATTTTCTGAATGCCCCATCACAAATATAACTGTCTAATACTAAGTCAGTCTATTGAGACTTCACTTTTGATAGATGTTTGAAGACATTTTGCCACTCATCTTAGAAGTTTCTTAAATTCAGCTGAGTTCCCTGGCATCTGTAGGCTATAAACCTTTATTTATACCCCTGATGTCATGAAACTTGTTAAGGTACCAAGCTGCCAGGGCAAACTGTTATAATTCTTGTCCTTAGTCCATTATATAGTGAAACATGAATAGTCTATGAAGACATGACTGCTGGACAAGACAAGATCAGCAATGACCTACATCATTAGCACTCTCTCACCCATGGCTGAAGGTGCTGCTTTGCATGGAGAGAGTCCAGAGTCTGTGGACATAGTATCACAAAAAAGCACGCTGGCCAGTTCCTACAGAGAAAGGATTAAGCAAACATGCGTCAGTCATGAGGAAGCTTTTCAATTAAATTAATTGAAGTCTAATTTAAAGGTTATCCAAGTCTGACTACATTAACTTGGTATACAGAGGTGAACAAATTACATGCATACAATAATTAGCTGGGGGGACACAAACAAGATGCAGCAGAGTGTGAGTTTTCCTGTTTCCCATTAGACATGGCTCAACTTACCTGTGCAGAGACCCGGACTTTTTGAAAGGGTGCATTGCCATGAATGGGGTCTGGGGGACCACTGTACACTGAAGAAACAGTCACACAATAGATATGCTTACACGCTTACTCTGCCATAACATATGCCATCATTTTCAAACTGAAGGGAAGTTATTGCCTGACGGCTTTAGAATAAAATACGATGCAGCACTATTGTTTACTCCACTCATTACAAGGAAAAAAAAAATTTTTTTTTACTGTAAATAAAATCATGTAATAAGGATTTTGATTTTGATTTATTTGGATGTCAGCATGATGTAACATGTTTAGATGCATTTGCAACCTCCCTACCAGTTGCTTCCTGAATAAATGTTGCATTTCGTCTCAGTTCTGTGAGAAAGTGAGGGGGGCCATGGCCACACAAGTGCAGGAGGATCTTCAGAACCTTGGACAGAGTTTAGAGAACTTTTATATCAAGTTACTTTTAAAGAAAAATAATATTTCCTTAAGGTCCTAGAGATTATTTTTTTTTTAAACTGTACATATCTTTTTGACAGGGTGCACGCATGATATGCGTATTTGGTAACTTATTCAGCAGTATAGAATAGTTTGCTTACCTTTAGTTTCACATTACATGACTCTCCTTGCAAACGCTGCAAGAGATATTCAAGAAGACACTGAGAACATCCCACCGACTCATGCGAAATTTCTGGGATTGTATAAATTAAGGACTTTCTCTACTAATATTTTATTTTATTCTGAACTAAGGAAGTGTTAAACTACTGTAGTTAAAACGGATACTGCTGATGTCTTCAAAGAGGTATCCTGGGCAGGGCGTTTCGTCATCTGCTGTTGCCTTCATAAGTGTCGGCACCTAAAGATCCCCGTAAACGAAAGGGTTAAACCTTGTAAGCAACACACCAAAGGTACAGCGATCTGCATCTATTTAGGAGCAACAATTCAAGGAAAAACCTAGAAAATGTTTCACGTATGGGAGGTTGCTAGCTAACTGGCTAGCGAACTACCTGGTTAGCGAGCCAATTAGCTAGCTAGATAGCTACCTAGCTGTCACCAGACACACTAACCATAAACATTTGGCTAACTGGTTATCTATCCAAAGTAACCTGAGCTACCTACTTTCTGCAGGAAAGACAGTCGTTCCATTAAAGCTGCCATTTAGTGAAGACCTTGATTGATGGACTCGTCTGCGTACCATTTCTGACTAGCTAACGTTAGCGAAGCCCTACCGACGAACGTGCACTGTCATTCAAGCTAAGCGAGTTACGCCTTTTTGTTCTGCGTTTTTATTGGCTCATGAGATGTACGTAAATATCAGGGATAACGAATGAGTGAAGCAAAGGGGATTTTACGTCATACACTTTTTTGTCCAATCGCGTTTATCGACGGAGAATCAGTCGCTGGGTTAGAGGTTACAAATATGGCACTGTCCTTATCTTACAGAATGGAAATGTTTCATAGTTTGCTTTATGATGCATGATTTAAGGGATTATTAAATTCTAGCTAAGTATTCCAAGTGTTGGAACATCTTTTGTTTTGACCTTTTTGATAGTAGTGAAATATCCTTAGTGCCAACATTTGAGCTGCGTTACCTGCGTTTTTCGCACTGAGCTACAGTCATGTCAGGGGTAAATGTTTGGACTCGTAGCCGGGAGAGGATGAAGCGATTCCCCGAGTTGTTTGCCATGTGTTCCGCAGAGGTGAATGGAAATCACGAGACTCGGTTAGCCGAATAGTTAACGTCAACACCGCGACGAAAAACTGACGTTTCTAAAAGTCCAATATTATCTATTTTTGCTGCTAGCTAGCTACGTATATGCAGGGAACTGCAGCTCTAGCTAACCTAGCCTAGGGATAATTATTTTATGTTTCGTAGGCGGCTGTTTATGGCAAATGTGTCGTTGCAACAACAGCTGGCAAGCAAGAACTGAAGAAAGATTTATGTATAAAAGAATTCGAAGCACTGAGGACCTGCTTCATCTCTGCTGTATGTGAAATGTAATTTGCTAAACTCTCGCAAGGTATTTTAAAATTATCCTAAAGCACGCGGAATTTGAGATCTAGCAAAATTAAAAAGCTAACGAAGGTAGCCATGACGGATAGAGAAACTAAAATAATTATAGAAAATGCCAAACATCACTTTGCTAAGACCTCAGCTCACCGAGGAAAGAGTGCTGGTAAAATTGCTTTCGTTAAAGTACACTTTATCTGAAAAAGGATTTCTAAAGCTAGCTTCTCAGTGTTATGTGAAATGTGAATTTGAGCTAAAAATGACCAGAATGTTATTTCTGGTAATAATACTAGAATGTTAATTCTGGTATTATTATATTATTGTATTATTTGTGGCATTGTTTCCCTACAAAACTGTATTGTAGACATCTTAATTCCAAATGTTAATTTTTCATCTAATTTAGATAAACACTTTTCTTGTCTTTGCAGGCGAAACAAGGTGTAAAGTAGAGGATGAGCAGTCGTTTCCTGGGTATAAGCATGCATAAACATATCAGTTGCTGTTTAAATTTAAACATATCAGTTGCTGTTTAAAATTTATATATAATGTAGATGAGCAGATATATTGGTTTATTGAAATATTTAAATACAATATTCATATTAAAACATAAATTATCATGCAGAAAATAAACAATTTGTATACCTCTTGGTTTCTTTGAGGAGTGAGCAATGATTGTGCCAGGAAATGTACTTTTTTAACAGTGTTTACTAGTATGGACAGGTCATTCTGACAATGGCTGGCTGTATCTATCTTTTGTTAAAATGTAATAAATTAGATCAAGATATAGATAAAATAATTGAACTAATCATAACCAGACTGTTAATTTGCTTGCAAGAGAAGGGGATTGTAGAAGTCAAATCAGGCAGGATGAGTAATGAGCTGTGTTACACCTCTAAGGGTGGCACAACACACCCTAATTGCTTCTCTTGAATCTGTTTTTAAAGGGTACACTAAAAAGACACCTTTTAAAGAACTGCTCCCAGCTCCAGAGATAAACATAAAAGGCTGGCTGATTAATGTTTCACTATGGGTTTCATGTCACTGGCACCTGAAAAGCTTACACACTTCAGCTTGCCACATATGGAAACACAAGCTGCATTGGTGTTATTGATGCCTTGCTGCAAAACCCACACCCTTGTTAGCTAGATGTTAATTGATGGAGTGGCCATAAAGGCAATTCAGTAATGACTTTGGATCAACATACAATTCAAATAGCCAATTACAGAATGTGCAACAGTAAAAGAAGAGATAAATTATGGAAGTTATACTCAACTTCCCTCAGCTTTGACTGAATCATTGTATGTGGCCTTTGGCATCATGTGCTGGTGATTCTCACATTTCCAGTGGAGTATAAGGTGTTATTTAAAAGGCCCTGTAGAAATGATTGTGTTTAGCCACTGGCTAGCCATTTTATAGCCATTTATATACACTAAGGGAGTTGTTGAATTTGAACTTATTTTTAATTTGCTAGTAATTTGATTAATTTTTCACTTAAACACAACTGTCAGAATGATAAATGTTTCAACATGCATTCTGTAATCTCAAATGTGCAATTTTTTTTAAAGAACCAGTTGTGTGCATGTTTGCAAATGACAATTGCACAGTCAGAGTTGAATAAAAATGAGCTTTTAATTGTAGCTTTTATTTTTTGACAAGGAATACTTGACATTTAAAATCCACAGTAATTTGAAACAGAAAAATGGTTTCAAAGCATGTTGTTTGTGCATATTGCATATGAAATATTCAGATGGGAAAAATTCCAGGTGGAAAAATAAGGTGTTTGATATTTGATAAGAACTCTACAACTCTAATGCTTGAGTTGGGGAAAAGTATTAGTAATTATCCAATTTTTATATAATGGTATGGCCAAAAAAAATTAAAAAATAAATTAATAAAAATCACAGCAAGAAGCATTTTGTAAAGACAAACTTTATTCCTGAAACAAAGCATTTACTTAACAATATTTCCATTAGGTTATTGCTTAAGAGAAAAATATTCCTATACACTCCACAAAGTGAGTTTGGATTGAGCAATGTCCAAACACTTGTACTTAAAACACATGTATATGTCAAGTATCTAAAACGTCAGCTGCAGTCTGATAAATTTACAAAGTGTATAAGATGTATTTAATGAAAGATTTAAAAAAAGCTTTGAACAAAAGTTCACTACCATTTCACATATGCAACATGAACACCAGACCAGTTGACAAAAAAAAAAAATAAATAAAATAAAATAAAAATAATAATAATGCCCCAAAGGAAGGTGTCAACAAGCACAAACTTATAATACATTAAGTGAAGGCTTGAAACACAAGCTAAAACCACAAACTAGTAAAGAGGAAAAGACTGAAGAAGCAGGACTGTCGCACACATAGCATAGGTGTAACAGACCCACAAAGCACTGGAATCTTTAGCCATATATGGAATACAACATGGAATATAAATCTGAAATGGAAAAAAATCTGCAAGAATAAAGAATTGCATATTATTTTCTCAGTTCATTTGAAACTCTCTTGATTCAACTTAATTATAAATTATAATCAAGATATGTAAATAATTATGGTAAAATGGTCCAATTTTAAAACACTACTTAGAGAAATCTAGTAATGCCAACACAAACAGAACATCTCAAACAAAAATGGCAAATAAACAACAGCGGGTGAAATAAGTATTGAACATGTCACCAATTTTCTAAGTAAATATATTTCTAAAGATGCTATTGACATGAAATTCTCACCAGATGTCGGTAACAACCCATCCCATCCACACATGCAAAGAAATCAAACCATAGATGTCCATAAATTAAGTTGTGTAACAACGAGAAATGACACAGGGAAAAAGTATTGAACACATGAAGAAAGAGAGGTGCAAAAAGCCATGGAAGTCATGACACCAACTGACATCTATCAGTAATTAGAAAGCAATCCTGCCACTTACTGCCAATTAATATCAGCTGGTTGAACTGATGGCCTATAAAAAGGTGTCACATTACCAAGGTGCCACACAAGAAACATCTCATGATGGGTAAAACCCGTGTGTGCGCGCTCAATACCTCTGTGATGGCATTGGTTACAGAAGAATTTCTAAACTACCGAAGGTTCCAGTGAGCACTGTTGGGGCCATAATCCGCAAGTGGTAAGAACATCATTTCACCATAAACCGGCCATGACCAGGTGCTCCCTGGATTTCAAGATTTCAGACAAAGGAGTGAAAATAATTATCAGAAGAGTTGTCCAAAAGCCAAGGACCACCTGTGGAGAGCTACAGAAAGACCTGTAATCAGCAGGTACAATTGTTTCAAAGAAAACAAGTAATTCACTCAACTGCCATGGCCTGTATGCACTTTCAACACGCAAGACTCCATTGCTGAAGAAAAAGCATGTTGGAGCGTGTTTAAAGTTTGCTGAACAACATTTAGACAAGCCTGTGAAATACTGGGAGAATATAGTTTGGTCAGATGAGACCAAAATTGAACTCTTTGGATGCCATAATACACACCATGTTTGGAGGTCAAAAGGCCCTGCATATCACCCCAAAAACACCATACCAACAGTAAAGTTTGAGGTGGGAACATTACGGTGTGGGGCTGTTTTTCAGCATATGGCACTGGCACACTTCATATAATGAAGGATGAATGGACAAATGTATGGAGACATTCTTGATAATAATCTGCTGCCATCTACCAGGATGATGATGATGATGATGATAAAATGAGGGCAGACATTTCAGAAAGACAATGATCCCAAACACACAGCCAAGGAAACTCTCAATTGGTTTCAGAAAAAGAAAAGAAATCTGCTAGAATTGCCCAGCCAATCACCTATGGAAGGAACTAAAGCTCAGAGTATCCCACGGAACCTTCAGGATTTGAAGAGTGTTTGTGTGGAAGAATGGGCCAAAATCACACCTGAGCAATGCATGCTACTAGTTTCTTCATACAGGAGGTGTCTTGAAGCTGCCATCACCAACAAAGGCTTTTGTGTGAAGTATTAAATTTCAGTAAGCGTGTTCAATACTTTTTCATTTCTCATTATTACACAACTTAATTTATGGACATCTATGGTTTGATTTCTTTGCATGCATGGATTGGATGGATTGTTACTGACATCTGGTGAGAATTTGATGTCAAGGGCACTTTTAGAAATATATTTACTTAGAAAATTGGTGATGTGTTCAATACTTATTTCACCTGCTTTATGTATGAACAAGGGTGGTTACATGATTTCTTTAGTTACAAGGTAAACTCTTGACAGTTCAGAAAGCTTTCATACTAAATACAAAGCCACCCTGAAAAGGAGAAAAATAAATTACAGAACTGTTTAGGTCTACAAAAATTTCACAATTTTTTTCTGGTGCTACAGGTGTTTCTACCACCACAAAAGGATCATTTACAAAGTGCTCAAAGCATTTATAAACTCTGATTCAAGTACATACCTATGCACCTCACATAGGCTAATTATCTTTTCAGTAATAAACCCTGACTTGTGTGGAAAGTAATGGCCATAATTTGTCAACCATATTTGTAAGGAGAGCTACAAGAGGCAGTACTGGACAAAAATATGACATTTCTGAGTCTTCAAAATAAAGTCTTTGATGTGACTGAGGTCAATGGCAATGAGTAGAAAGAATATGTAATTGTTTATTTATAACAATAGAAACAAAACTATTTAATTTAAAGAATAGCAAAGATAGCAACCAGGGTGATTGGTCCAAGAATCAGGTTTAAGTATAAACAGTCATCTCTCTTCAGAGAAAGTTTTACAAAGCAAAATGATCACCTTACTCTTTTCTGACCGACAGTGGAAGTACACTCAATTGACCTGAACATACCAGAATGCAGTTAAGGTCCAACAAATCCATAAGATCTCATGGACATACTGTAATAGTAACAGAGTTGTATCTTTAGAGGGAAAAGAAATATAGTTTGAACATGTGCTTTCTTCTAAAGGTGTGGCTGACCACTAAGCAGAGGGAGGAGAGAATAGTGTAGACCCTGAAGCTCCTTCAGCTGAGTGCAGGGATGGGACATCTACCAGCGTTATAGGAAATCTGCTCCTCTAGAGAAGAGAGGGTGAGAAGTGGATTTGTATTGGATGGTTTTGCAGATCGAGCCTACTTGCAGTGGTGTAATGAACTACAACCCTTCACTGGAGACAGACATGTTCTAGTAGGAAAAGTACAAAAGTGGAAGAGCCCACCCAAGTTAAACGTTCAATGTACAAGTATTTTCAAGCATCAAATTTAAAATGCATTTTCCAGACTTAAACATCAAATGTAAAATATTTACTAGAGGGTTTACTTGAATGCTCAGCTTTTATGATTCAAAGCTGATCTTGGTCAATTCAGCATGTTCAGTTTAAGTTGCTATAATTAATTTCAAGGAAACCTGTACCATAATATAACATAGTATGGCATGGTATGTTGTGTATTTGTATATATTCTATATATAAGGAGTTATGTCTGTCATGACAGTTATATCAGTCAAATGACAATGTGAAGAAAATTCTCAGTATTTTTATGATGGTTAGTTTCAGTATGTCAAATGTTCTTGTTGGTTTTGGTTTTTAATTTCCCTGAAAAGTAATGTGCATCATAGACTATACTGTAAAAACAAGATGTGGAAAAGTAACTGTAGTTGCCAAATGCAAAACTGCTACAGTAAAGTTCTGAAATTCTACTCAAGTATATTCCACCACTGCCTAACGTTTAGTAGGAAAGCTTCACTGAAAATAGCTCTTCTGGTATAATTGACCATCCTTCTGTTGACAGAAGATTCTGCATATGTGTGAAACATGGAAAAATATAGCAATATGGGAATATGGAGAGAGGTCCTTCGTCTCAGCCACAAAAAATGAACCGTGGAAGTGTGTGCATATATGATTCTGTGTGCTGAAACCTTCACTTGCTGAAACCTGCTATTCTGCATTTTGGCTCAGGGGAGTCCGTTTGATCTGGCGGGAGTGGACCACAGCTCCAGCCAGTAGCTGACCCTCCAGGGCTGCATGGAGGTCTGATCCCTCTAGCCCCAAAAAGGGCTCAAGACCAGGAACCCCCCTCGCCTCAGCCCCCAGGGCCCTGCGCCTCCTCCTCAGGTCCATATCTCCCTCCTCTCTGCTCTTCTTGTCATCTTTTTTCATCTCCTGCCCTTGAACAAACACGTCCTCCTTCAAGTCCCTGCCTCCTTTATTCAGAGGTTTAGGCACGTGACCCTCTTTAGCGCCAACCTCCTCCTTCCTGCTGTCGCGCTTGTCAATGATCTGCTGCAGCTGGGCCAGCCTCTCCTCCTTCTCCTGTAACATCTGTTCCCTCTCAGCTCGCACCATCAGCTCATTATCAGTCTCCTCTTTCTCTCTCTTCAGCCTCTCTGCTTCCAGCCTCTCCTTCTCCAACCGTTCTTTCTCTTGGCGGACTCGTTCCAGCTCCTGCTCCCGAGCAAGCTTCTCCTTCCTCTCCCTCTCCTTTCGTTCTTTCTCGACCCTGGCCTGCACCTCTTTCTCAATTCTCTCCTTCTCCATCTTGTCCTTCTCTATCCTCTCATTTTCTGCTTCCAGCTGGGCTAGCCTCTGTTTAACTCTCTTCTCCTCCTCTGCAATCACTTCTGGCTCCAACTGCTGCATGTTGTCTTTGAGCTTTGCTGGTTTGTCTCCGAGAGGCTTGGGCTCATGGTTGCGCAGGGGTACCCCTCTAGCGCCCACCTCTTTTACTTCATCTTTGGGGAACACTTCTTTTGGGACCCCATCATGCACTATCTGGGGAGGCTGATTCTTTTGTTGTTGATTCTCCATGCCTCCATCTTGTGCTGCCATGTGTTGAGCAGCATTCTCCGCCTCCGCTGCATTCTTCCCAGCATGGACTACGACGGGATCTTTCGCTTGCTGCTCTTTGGCCTCAGCTGCAAGTGCTCCATGTGCAGGATCCTGTTGGTGCTCCAGGTCCTGGTCTAGAGCCCTCACATTTCCTGCTCCATCAGCTACTTCAGGCTCTTGCTGGACCCCCTTGCCTAAGTCTGCTTCAACCTCAGCTGAAAACGGGAGATGACGACAACAGATGGCTTACTATATCATATCCACTTACACCGTCAAATCACTTTTAAGAGTATATATTTTACACTCACAAACCTATATGATGCGTTTCATCCTTTTTAGTAGATGTTCACTTCAGTTAAGCAGATATTCAAGAGAAGAGTATGACTGAAACTTTTAACAAACACTGCTCAAGACAAAGGTGAAACACTCATTCCACCATAGCAAAAACTTTAGGTTGAACACATGGTCTACCCTCAAGGCCTTGAATGTGGCATCTCATCTGTGGTTGGTTGAAGTCCCTTTAACTATATTTTTTAAACTTTTAACAAACCAGAAAACCAGCTGCCTCAGTGCTCGAGACCTTACACTGACCTCCTACAGCCTTTGAGTCCTCCTCTTCCCCCTTCTTCTGATGGATCTCTTTGTGTTGTTCCTCAATGACAGCCAGTAGCTTCTCCTGCTGGTCCAGCAGCCTCTTTTGCTGCTCTTGTTGCTCTTTGATCACTTGTAGCAGCATGGCATGGTCCAGCACACCCTCTAAGTAAAACATTTAAAATTCTCTAGTCATCAGAGCCCAGCATTTATAGACCACTACTGGTACTGCCAACTGCAGATTCTTTAGATGATTCACTGGATAAAACAAAATATTCTAGTTCTTTCTACAACACATTTATAGTACAGTGTAAGTAACTTGAGGCTTTCCATGTCTGTCATTGTAAATCATCTTAACTCTGATCCATGGAAAATCTGGATTTATTTTCTTTATTAAGTAGTAGTTAAAATGTTGTCAACTGATGTTCTTGCTTTAACAATAGAAAACAACACATGAAGATCATGGGCGTTGTTTGAAACACCGATCTCATGTTTCCTACTATGGATCTGGAGGGATACCAAACAAGTAGTAGAAGGAACAGACAGGGATGTAGTAATATCTACTACAGGGGTCTTGGGTTGAGTGTTACTAGCATAATTTTGTTAGAGATCAGAGGGAAAAGAAACAAACAATTACTATTAGATTAGTGCGGTCTGTGAAAAAAAAGAAGAAAGAAAGAAAAAGAAAAAAAAAACGACTCATACCTGCAACTATCTTTTTAATCACTGTGGCAGGAGTCCATGGCACAAGAGAGCAGTGGAGCAAGACAGACAGAAGAACAGACAGAGCACAGAGGGCCTTAAGAGTGCCTTAATCCACATGAACAAGGCAAGCAAGAGACAGAAGCAATTCAAAGATTTTTCATATTTCATCAGAATAAATGCAAAATACTGTGATGCATGGTCCATTTGCAGAGACTTGAGGAAACAGCATGAATCATTTGGAGAATGAAGTGCAGAAAAAGCAAAGTAAAGAAAGACAAATACTTGCTGACGAACGCAGGATAAGTCAGCAATCTCCTGTGCTGTATAAATCTTAGCTCAAAACAAGTGGAGTCTTACATGGATGTTTCCAATTCCCCCCCACCCCCCAAACACAGTACTACTTAGGAATCATGGCCAAGTTCTGAACTCTGAAAGGTTTTCTGGAACTCTGGTTCTGAAACTTGCTATGAGAACTCTGGTTCTAAAATGTTTGATGAGGGCCTACTATAAAGGATAGAGAATTGTGCGTGTGAGGACAAACTTGTTCATCTTGGTGTGTTCCTTCTCCTATTTTAAAACAGTGAGGCAGCCTTTTCTCATTGAGGAGACACCAGACAAAGAAGAACAAATACATTCTGAACAAAGCTCAAACATGAGAATGATGAGCTCGATATCAATATGCCCCCCAATACTTGATTACTCATCACTCTCGCTCTTACACAGGAAAACACATTACTGGGAGTTACTCAGAATATAGTCTTTTTTTCCCCATTTTTGATCATTCCTTTTTTGAAACACAAAAAGCTCCATCAGACCCTGGCAAGTTTTCTACTGTAAAGTCATATGAAAGTCAAATACAGAGAGACACATTTACTTAGTGAGTCTCTCTCGCTCTCTCTCACCCCCCCCCCCAAACCCACAGAGAGAGAGAGAGAGAGAGAGAGCACAGCTGTGCTCACTGTAGCACAAAGATGACTACATTGTCTTTCAGTTCTTGTGATACCAATCAAAGCTATCATTTTGCCTGAATACATTTAAATGAAACAATACATTTATATAGAACCTTCTGCTTAATAAACATTTAGAAGCCACTTCATACATAAATAGCAGTTATATTAGCACCTGTTGTTCCAGGCTGTTCCTGTTCTTAGGCACAGTAGTGCGTTTTAGAGGAGATTATCTAAGTCTGTGTGTGTTACAGTATATGGTCATGCCTCTGTCTCCTGAGTCTACTGAGCTCTCAGATGGATTGAAGGAATTTACCTTCCATCTTGTCTCCATCACCGTCCTTGAGCTCCTTCCCATCTTGGCTCTTTTCGTCTTTATTCTCTGGAACAGGAGCCCCATCCCCTGCCTCAGGCAGAGGGGCCACTGCTTCAGCCTCTGTCCAGAGAGTCGGTAAGGGTGTGCAGAAGTTAAAACCCGCATGTCAAACCCTGAGTGCTTAAGCCATCTCCTCAGGTGACTGATACATGCTTGCTAACAGTGTATACCAACATTTCTTGATAGACAGACTTGATAAGTGTGCAATGTACTCAGCGATACTCACGCTTCCCTTCCCCAGGATCAGCTGCCTTTTCAATTCTCTCCTCCTTTTCACCAGCTGCTCCATCCTCAGCCTGCTGCCCCTTTACTAAAGGCTGTTCTCCATCCTTATGCACCAACACCACTGGCTGGGGCTGCTTCAGGTCACCTAAGTTCATCTGAACCTCACTGGCCACATTCTCGACACCTTCCTGCTTTTTAGGCCCCGCCTCCTGCTTCACGATGTCTTGGGCTACCTCTGGTACCAGCCCCACCTCCTGATTGGCCAGCTCATTCTCTTCATTTTTGGCAGGCTGGTTCTTTTCTTCATCAAGCTCCTGCTGGTTCTTGCGCTCCTCTATATGAACTTCATCATGAGGGATAGGAGGCTCATGGCGATGGGCCTCTCCATCAGGCACTGCGACTCCTGGAAAGGAGACAGAGATGGTGAGCCCAGACACAGTCAGTCATTCTGCACTTAGAGACAATAACAAAAGACAACAGAACCACAGAACAAAAGAATCACAAGCACTATACAGTATAACATATGCTGCAGTAAGAAAATGTTCCCCAAGCAGATACTAAACATCTATACACACAGTGTTTTGATTTAAATTGCATCTTGTTACCTGCTTCGGGGCGGTTCAGTTGTGCTTCCTCCTTCTTCTTCCTCTCAGGCACTTCCACAGGTCCTATTATCTGTGGAGGATCAGCTGGGGCCTTTTCCCCAGGCACCACCACCTGGCCTGGAGGAAGGACCTGCTCCACAGCAGGTTTTGGCTTCTCCAGTCCTTCTGCAGGCACTGGGGCTACTGGGCTTTCTTGAGCTGAACCCAGAGAACACAGTTGGCAATGAAAAGTTATAATCTATGCAATAGGTTGAAAGGTTTTATTTAAAACACATGCCTTATCAGACACCTGAAACTCAAGTATAGGTCAGCCTACGTATTTATCTTTTTACAGTCGGTCTACAACCCCTCCATGCTGAATTCAGACATACTCTTAACACTGAGCAGCAGAGGGCAGCAGAGTACGGGGGACCACAGCAAAGAGGCTGTGCATTTGGAATTCTATTGGAGATAACAGATAGATGGATGCATAGTGCTTTCCATATAACCTTGCCTTTTGTCCTGAGCAAAAGAGCCTTTGAATATTTACACTATATCTTCCTTTGTCCTGGGGCTATGGCTTTTTTCATAGCTGAAAATGCGTGGAGTGTTATGCTCAATTTGATTTACATAACCAACATCACTGAAGAGTTTTGATTTAGACATGTAAATATATATATATTCTACAAAAATAAATTCTGAGTTGTCAATGTATTACCCCAAAAATATATCTATTTAAATATGGTCTAATCATTCAAATCATTTGAATATTATACTGTGTAAAAATTTTATGTGAATAGAAATATCTCTGAACAGGTCAACGTTTAAAACTAAAATACATAAAACCAAATAGACAATAGAATAATGGCCTGTATATTCATAATTCATTTGGACATACAATTCAATTAATCAAATAAACAAAAACTTCTTGATAATTTATGAATACATTTGCATTTCATTTGCTAGAACAAAATAAAAGATCGACCTGCTGTCATAAGGAATCCATTTTACCCATTATGACCTCAAGAGACATAAAAGCAACAGAAGGAAGACAGCCAGCAAGAACAAGAGCAAGTGAGAGTGTGAAAGGAAAGTAAAGATCTGTGCCGTCCTGCTCCTGTATACACACACCTCCACACGGCTCTGTGCCGTCCTGCGCTTGCAGACACACACCTCCACACGGCTGTAGGCAGCAGGCTTTTCTGCTCACTCCACCATTCACACTCACTCACTCACTCCCCAAGTCCCGAGTTTCCGCACAGCTGCCCTTACCAGCACGCCGTAAACAGGAAACAGGTGTGGAAGTGGGTGTCCGCTTGGTGATAAATGCCAGTGTCAGTCAGGGAGATGAGAGAGAGAGAGAGAGAGAGAGAAGAAAGGTGCTGTTGGGATATAAAGCTGTCTGAACTGCCCTTGTGCACTTTTTTTTATGATCCTCGCCCTTTATACAGTGGGGGGAATTTGAGTCCCTCCGTCATTTCCTTTGCCCTCTCCTGTATTTGGACGCCCTCCCGCCCCTCTCCCCTGGCTGGAGCTTGAACGGGAAAACGCCAGCGGCCGTCTCACTGCTGCTCTGGGACAGAGCGCGCTCAGGTTTGAAGGGCATCATTCAGGTCACAGCACCACTCAAAGGCCTACTTTTGGAGCTGGTCCCACCCTCTCCACCTGCCATTTTACTTTAAGTCCTCTCTCGCCTCCGTTTCCCCTCACTCTAGTTTTGTCCCATTGCTGCCCGTTCTCCCCCAGCGCTGACGTACCAGGGTGTTTGGGCAGGTCAACCGCGGCAAAGCCACCCACTTTGTCGTTGCCAGAGGCAGCGGGCTGAGGCCCTGGCTGGGCGCGCTCACTGGGTATGGACAGAGTGGTGAAGGTGCTCAGCAGTAGGATCCCGAGGCCGACCCACAGAACTAGCTACACACAGACAGATGGGAAAAAATAAAGAGGAACCCGATATTAACATTTTTAAAAAGTATTATCCTCCTATTCCTTGGCAATGGAATTCATCTCACTAAATACTGGCAGAGATTGCAACTGTGTTCATTAACAGCAATTCAAACTGAGGTGAAATCTATTAAAGAAGGCTCTAACCATCACAGTATCCCCAGAATCTCTGAGTATTCTTTTGGCACTAGTGGCATAAGAGGCTTCAGGCCACTTGGCATGAAAAAGGGGCACTATCCTGGCAGGGGGGCATTACTCTCTCATGCCAACCCAAACATCTGCTGTGGCCATTATGGAGGAATAAATAAAAAAAAAAAAAACAATTGCTAATTCTCTTTTGTGCCTTCCCTAAATTAGGACTACCATCCTTTTGGGCAGACACCACTGGCTAGGCAAAGAGAATGGGCATTGGTGGAGGCAAACACAATGGCAAATAGAATGTGACGCCTGAGGGCACAGCACTATAACATCAGCTTGGCGGCATGAAGAACAACAAATTCCATGGTACCGTGTGTTTGGTGACTGCACCCTCTCATGCAAAATGCAGTGAATTGGCAAAAATAGACAAATCAAACGGTCTAAAGTGGTGCAATTTATTTAACACAAACTATATTGCATGTCAGGTTTATGCCATCAGTCTGTTGTTGCTGTGCAAGTAATTAAGGCTAAAGATGGAGGAGATGCAGGAGCTCAAGGCACTAAACAAGACAGACTCTGCATGAACTCCCTCTCAAACACATGCCACACATGACGTCAACAGCTGTGTGGACCTCTATACTAATGATATTCTACATTAAAGACTCAAAGTATCTGCCATGTGTTTGTATGTCGCACATGTGTAAAGAATTTCTGTGTATTTCTCTTAGTACATATCCTGCAGAGACTCTATACAATTTACTTTTATATTGCCTTCATGTCTCCCTATGGCAAATACAGAAATGTCCAAACCATGTGAACACGCACAATACTGAAGGACCAAACTGTCTTGCTCCATCAGTACCAGCAGAGTAGTGCAGGAGACTGATGCTCTAATGCTTTTAGTTTCAGTCGAAGCTGTACTGATGGATTACAGTGTAAGAGGGGCCATTAGACCAGTCTGAAGTCAACATACAAAAGGTAATCGCTCACAGGGACTCTCAGACAGATGAATACTCAAGCATAGATGGGCTACTTTGTGTGCAGTACCTGTGCAGCAAGGCCGTTCTTCATGATCTTCCTGTAGATGAGAGCTGGGCAGATAAAACAGATCAGGCTGCCCATAGTGGCTCCAGTTAGACCCAAGATAGTCTCCACTGGAATACACATATACACAGACAGACACAGATGTTTATTATGCATCATAAAACATGCATATAATGCAACACACATTACTATTAGCACTTATATTATCAGAATAACACTAATTGCAGCTGAACACAAACAAATACGTGTTTTTGAAATATGACACCCTGCACTGCAAACTATTAATCACTGCTCCCCAGTATGTGGAAAGCATCCAATCGGATCTCTTGAATCACTGTACCAGGCTTTCATCACTCCTTCTGCAAACCTCTTACCATCTTTTCTCCATGCTGCCCTCACACTACCAGTCTGGGCACAGGGCCCATGGAGCATCTTTCATCCTAAGAGCAGCCATATTGTTTCACTCAAATTTATGCCCTGCGGTGTCTGTTTCCCTATGGCTGGATTTGTGGCTACAAATTTGTGGCTCCACTGGTGGGTAGTGGAGCCATCATGGAGGACAGAGCTATGCCTCCCTTCAATCCCCTTTGTGTGTCTCACCCTCTCCCACTCTATTAGGCTAATTGGGTCCACGGAGCCAAGCAGAACCCATGCCAACAATAGCGAATCTCCACAGAGTATGAATAAAACATAGGCCATCCTCTCCCTAAAGATGCACCTCTTTATTGTCTCGCTTTACTGATAAAGGATGAGCGATTCTGAGAGGGAGGAGACGGTCTGACAGAGCATCTGATGGAGAGCAGTTTTAAAGAATGGGGTGAACTGGAGTTTGACGTCAGCGCACGTGACATAGTCATTAAGGTCAAACTGGCCTTGAATGGGAATTTAAATGAGCAGATAAGCACAAACGCAGATGAAAACATACGTGTGCTCACTAACCGTTGGGGATGAGGATACCGCCCAGCATGGTCCCGAAGACGATACACAGGGTGATGCTCTTGAAGCGAAGAGGCGGCATGTACCCACCTGCTGCAAAGGTGCCATCCTTCTGCTGTAAGAGACCACGGAGAAAACAGCATGATTCCCCATGACTACGTGTGATTTACTGAAGTGTCCAAGGTTTCCCCACATTCTTTCCCCACATTCCACACAAATATCGTGACATTAAAGTGACATGCGTGATGGTAGCGGATTCGGTACAAAGCGTGCTCCTGAATGACTCATTAAGTAACTGTTTTGTCAACAGGGCCAAAACATCCAGTGTGTCTGAAGGGCGGAGCCTTCATCCTTGCTCCACCCGGCATCTCAGCTGATTCAGCATTGTAGCGAGAAGACTGAGAGCCAGCATCCTGGCAGCTTTATGGAGGAGCTCTCCTTATCTCGTCATCAATCGCACACTTTTAGTTCCCCCCCGAATATGTCTGTTTGGTAGATTCTGCCTAACAGCTTACATCACCTCCCCCAAGCGCCACACACTGGGAGGTACCATGCTGCGAATGCCGGGGGTCTGACTCCACCCTGGCTTGTAATGGGACACTGGGATTGGTGGGATGAGAAGAGGTGATCACACAATGATAGTTGTTTAGTTGTTTACTGTGCACACTCTGAATAGCACTACTAATTGGTTCTCACTGAATAATTTGAGTACACCTGCCAAATATTTCTTAAAATGTTCCCATGCCCAAACTCATCCCCCTTGTAAAATACCCCTTTTGCATTGTTTTTTACTCAAAATTATATTAAGATGTCTATTAATTAATATTTTAATCCCATCTACAAATGAGTTCTTCAAACAAAATCAAAACTGGACAAAATGTTAACCTGTAACCATGGGGTGATCCCCCATGCAGTGGACTATTTGGTTCAGCATATGCAACCGCCATAGTTTCAGACAAGCACGAGACTTGATTTCCCAACCCCAACTCTTCAGGTGAAACCAGCCATCCCACCTGATCTATTTGACCACTGCTTACAAGATATTCTTATACATATTATAATAAGTTAAAAGCAAAAGCAACTTTACTCATTGTGTGTTTAATTTGCCATCTGGTGTGGACCAGAGAAGGATGGGTTTCTCTTGGGAGTCTTGGTTCCTCTCAAAGTTTCTTCCTTACTTACTCAACAGGGACTTGCACCTGAATTCTATCTATATATGATTTCTGTAAAGCTACTTTTTGACAACATATGTTTAATGCCCATCTCTGTGTCTATTTCAGGGAAAAAAAATCAGTGTCCATAAGCTTGGAATGTCAGACTGCAGAAAAGTGAATACTTGGCTAATAAGCTTCCCTTCGATTACCCAGAGTAGCCAGCTGGTGCATGTAGCCATAGTCAATCCAGGCAGTATGAAAGTCAAGCACCAAGTCCAAGCTCACCTGCTGCTCAAACAACATGGTGTTGATGGCCTGTCTGCAGGGCAGAATCATCATGGGGAAGCCCACTGCCACAGACATCATGAAGCCCACTCGGATCATCTCCGTCACCAGGTTTGAGGGGAAATTCATTAGCACGTTCCCATCAATGGTGTCAGTGAAGCTCACATAGCCAAAGAAGCCCACCTGTAGGAGACGAAAGGAAGCAAAACAGAAGTGGAAAGAGAGGGGTCAGACAGAGCAGGAGGAGGATTAGAGCAGCAACAACACCACATGTCAATGACTACCAGACAGTGAAATGCATATGCTTAATACTTAAAAAATAAACAAAAGAAATAAATAAATCAATCTTTGTTCAGTTACAGACTGAGATCTTAATGGCAGTATTCATAAAAACTGCCACAAATCGCCCACAATCATCAGCTTGCCATGCCTTTTTGATGACCTCCCAACTGCTTACGATGGTGCAATATCATGTATATTTGAAGAAACAATAGTGCAGAACTTTGCAGGGAACACGTGTTTTTCAAAGCTGTTTTGATCCCATTTGCCCCTGAACGCTCACAGCAAAGACACACAACAGCAGGACTCTCCTCTCCAAATCGGCCTTGATCTCAGTGCAGATACAGATAGAGGGTTCCTCCAGGAACGGCAGCAGACAGGAAGCCTCGAGACCTCCCCCCACTGCCACCCCCCCCCCCCAGTCTCACCACCTCCTACATTTGTTCAGGGACATAGAGTGAAAGCTAAGAAATGCAAAAGTGGGAATGCAGGAACAGCTGAAAAACACATGAAAGCACTATTAGCTCTCAAGGTAACCTATACGCGTTGCTGTGTGGAGTGAAGAATGGGGTAAAGAACAATCAGATGGCGTGTTAAATAGCATTCCACGTGCAGCTCTACTGGAAATATTTACGGAGGACTGAAGGAGGCTGGCGTCTGAGACTGATGAAGTGGGTTGATGTTTATGGGGTGAGAGAGAGGGCCATTCAGACTGGTCCAGTCATCCTCAGTCCACCCATTCGTGTCGGGTTACACTGAAAGAGAGCTACAGGGTATCACTGTGTGCCACAGAGCTGCAACACTTGGCCAGAGAAGAGAAATCGCCTGTGGACTAGATGGAATTCGCAGGATGCGGTGAGCACTTGCCTCTCCTCTGTCTAAGCACTCACTGTTATTGAAGCCTTAGCAGAGACAGAGAAACTATGTGCATATTCAGTTTGATTCCTAAACAGGCCCCAGTGTTTGATTTCAGTGATAAATAAGAAATATGATTTAAATGAATACTGAACTATTTAGTCTAATTATTCTGATCTACTTAATGTTAATCTTTAAAATAATTCATATAAGGAATATCAATGTCTTCCCCTTGCGCGCGCACACACACGTGCGCACACACACATATACTTACAGTGATGTAAAAGGTAGTGACAACATTGAGTGAAGAGGTGAAGATGGTGCTCATTCTCTTGACTGAGGGCTCATCCAGGCTATCATACGTAGGCAGCACCTGCCTATAGAAGAGAGGAGCTTTTATACTGTCCACAACAAGCTCCACACACCCCCTCTCGAACACTACAGAACTGTCTTACAGCAAGTCATTACATGAAAAGGTCATTTATAACATTAATTAAGAATTACATAAAATTGTCACAGAAATGTTTTACAGACTGTTTTTACATACAGTCACAAAAATGAAGCTGAGGCCAAATCACTATGTAATATGTAATTCTGAACTGGAAGCTTGAGTATTTGGGTGAACACAAACATTGCAAGAGAAGAAGCAAAGCAGGAATTAGACAGAAAAGCTTTTTTTTCAGATGAGCAGAAGGAAAAAAACAGAGGAATGGAGAGAACAGTGGAAGAGGCTACCTGAGAACAAATATTATAAACAAGACCAAAACAAAAAAATCCATGTGTGTCATCAGGACAACCAATAAAAGATTAAATGGAAGATTTACAGTGGCTATATATTAGCAATGAGTGCTAGTCAGATTTTAGAACGTTATAAAAGTTTGTTGCCATCCTTGGCTTTTGTTTGGGCTCTCTTACTCTCCCCCACTCACTGCTCTCTCAGACAGTCTGAGCCCATTCTCTATTTTATTGGAATATACAGCACTGTGTTATGTGCTTTTTAGCCAAAGCCTGGCCAAAGGCCAACCAATCTCAGTGCTGGAGCCCACTTGCAATAAAAACCAGGGAAGGGAGGAGACAGACGAGACTCGCTTCCAGTGAGCGGTACTGACAATCAATAGCTTTTACAGCCATGATACAAGCACAGCATTCAGTCTCATAGTGTCTCTTATGAGACCTGGAGTATGACCTAGTAAACCCTCCTGTTACACAATTACTGGGTGCAGAGTGGGCATGTGCATTTAAGCAATGATTTCATACCACTGAACAAGTGCTAATAAGCGTCTACATTATATGAAAAAGTAGTGTCAACATCATTATAATTAATTAGTTTGTGGTACTATTAAAATGATCATGACACCTGCTATGAAAAGTGTTTGAAGGTTTTACATAACCCATCATGACAATTTTATGACAGAAATAAAATAATGGTGTTGACTAATTACAGTGGCAATTACAAATCAAGCATAATGTCTGCACTCTAAGACAATACCTCATAGTATTAAAACCTGCATTTCAGTGATGCCTTACATAAAGTCAGTTCACCTCTGCATTTCTATTCTGGTCTTTATATGATCCACTACAATCCAACTAAGTGACAAAATAATTTATTTCACTAGAAAACAAGTTTGCAAACATTTGCTCATTTACATGCTATGTGGCATATAGTAACTGGAAGTAAATGAGGAGGTGGTGAAAGGCTGTTTTGTGGTCAGATCAGGAGTCAAGTGTCCTCAGATGGGAAGGCTCACCTCTCCTTTAATGATTTGGCATAAGTGGCATCATGTGTCACACTTTCTGACCACTGTCCAGAGAGCCAGAGCCAAGCATCACTCATCACCCTCTGAGTGAGTGTTAGTTAGTTTGTGTGTGTGTGTGTGCGTGTGTGAGAGAGAGAGAGAAAAAAAAAATGTGTGTGCAGAGAAGGTAACAGTCAGCCACAAGAGCAACATTACCTCATCACTGTACCCGTTAAAACTGTAATCCACCATTTACACTTCCTCCACCCAAACACTCGCTCTCAACCTCTCACACACACACACACACACACACACACACACACACACACACACACACACTTGTGTTGTGTTGTGTTGACAGAGGAAAGCTCACTGAGAGAACATGCAGATGGAGAATGGGGTTGAGAAATGAATGGACAAACAAATGGAGAATGACCACTTGGCGTTTCAAAAGAGAGTTACTATCTCCTCAATAACAATGCATATATTCAGACTAAAACATCCTTAGCTTAAGATGAAGTCTGAAGTCACAATGCCATATGAAGGAGATTTAACCAGAAAGTGCCAAAGATCTTGATGAAGATCTTAATGATGCCAATTTCTACCAACCTTGATGACCTCACATCCACGGTCACAAATTTCACCCCAACAAAAGCTGCTGTGTCTGACACTAATAACAAGATTAGGTCAGAATGGTGCAGTTGACTTAATTAGCTAACATCTTACAAAAGCATTAAAACCAAAACACTGCAGTAACTGCCAGTAACTTGCCCATTCTAGAACTGAATTATAAAAGAGGCAAGTAGACAGATATTAAAATTATCCTAACAAAGCGAACATCTATTCAGATACTTGATATTAATGAAAAAGAAAACCCTTTCAAAATATGATCATTTTCTTTACAACACAATCCACAAATCTACACTGCTTGTGTATATATAAAAAATATTCTGTGAAGTCTTTTATGAATGCAGACAGCATAAGAAAAACTATATATTGCAACAAGAAAGTTAGTACTATTAGTGCCACAGCAGAATCCAACAAACAAAGCACAGACAAAGGCAAAAATCTGGCCGATTGGAGTTTAGAATGGTGACAGCTAGCAGCTGAGGTCCATTTTCTCGGGGCAAATGCTTGCCACATCAACAACCCCAAGCTTCCTGATTCATACCACAACCATATACTCCCAAACGAATTTTTGCAGGAGGAAAAGGGAGCCCCGTCATTGCTAACCACCCATTTCTGCTTACCCAAACCTCTGCTTGAAGCAATAACACCCTGACTATCAAAACAAGGACACAGGAAGAAAGAGGGGGGGAGGGGAGTACTTACGACTGACAGGCGAATGCCATGCCACAGATAGGGATGCAGCGAAAGACGCCGTCCCAGCGTACGTAAATGACTCTGCTGAGCCACAGGCCAGTGAGGAGACCGTGTTTGAAGGAGGAGAGCACGATCTGTAGTGGAGGGGAGAGCAGCAGGGTTACAGCACATCCCACTAGAGAAGTCAAGATGGAGAGAGGAAGGTGAGAGCCTTCAACCAGGCCATCGCTCAGGCCAGTGGCAAGAAAAGAGACTCACAAAAAGAAAAGCCAAAGGAAACAGCAGGCTATTGGAATTACAGCCACATTACCACTACGGACTTTCAGTTTCAACTCCCCATGGTTGACGAAATCAATGCACCTGTACTTGTGGGCTTCATCTACTGGCAGTCAACTGTGGATTTGCTAAGATGAACAAGAATGCAAGCCTTAATACTTGTAACATACCATGAAGCCTTTTGGTTATTTTGCTTACCACCTGATAAACACATGGAAAATAAAATCAGCCTCTCTAGAACATGACGGGAAAAATAAGATGAACTGAAGGAAGTGAACAAAAACGTTGGAAGACATGAAGGACAAAACATATGCAGTATGTAATCACTTTCCCTTAAGAATCCAGTATACCTTCTGAACCATGAGCCCTGTCTATAAGCCATAGTCAAATCCACTTTGATGACAGGGAGTGACAATGAGCTGAATATCTCACACACACACACACACACACACACACACACACACACACGCACGCGCACGCACGCACGCGCACGCACGCACGCGCACGCACGCACACACGCGCACACACGCGCGCGTGCACGCACACGCGCATGCGCGTGCACAAACTATAATCACAGAGACTTGTTTGGGAGGGGGCGTGCCTGAGGGAGGTAATGCAGTGATCAGGTTGAGTCAATGACGGAATCGCGATCCAGCCCAGGGTGTTGACTACTTACGGGTGGCAGCAGAACGTAGTGGCGATAATGGGCAGACACTGCACGACACCCCTGATGCGCCACAGGTGCACTCTCTCCACCCATGACCCACTGATAATGCCGTAACGCAGGGAAGACAAGACTATCTAGAAGCAGCCGAGACAGCGAACGTCAGGGAGCATGAAGGGGATTGAAGCCGTTCAGAAAGGGGGCAAAGGGAAGATGTTATGGTTAGAGGGTTAAAGGCCAGACCGACAAGGTCTGAATGGGATCCTGCCCCTGGAAGCTAGCTTAAATGTCTACACATTACGAAGCAGCTACTGTCATATTTTGAAACTAGGCAATAAAATGTATTTTTCAAACATACCAATAATATTATTACGTGGAAGTTATTTCCAGGATGTAAAAGTGTTATTTTTATATAGGTATGTTAGGTATTTTTATATATATAGGTATCAAATACAACTTTGTTAAAATAGAGTTGTAGCAGCACTGTTACTGAAACTGGCAGCACTGCTAGGGCACATTGCAGCAAATTTAAACCCATTATCAAGACTGAATTATAAGGCATTTATGCAAAAGAGATTACATTAAATGTATTAGCTGTGATGTAGAAAAATTCATTATCTTGTGATGGATTTACTTACTGAATATTAAAGGACTTGCACTGATATGCTTAATGTTTTTGCAGTTTTGGGTGTTTGAGGGGGAGTCAGAGTAAAAGTGGCATCAGGTCCCTCAAGGCATAAGGACATCCTATGATTTCAGTTGAAGGTGATCTGTGTTTTGAAGTAACTACTGTTGTTAAAGAAGTGCACATATTTTTCTATGAATAGACTGGATCAGGAAATGGCTAGAGCGATTCCAAAGTATGTAGCTGAGAATACTGGTATGCTGGGCAAGACTGCATAAGTGATATAAAGGTATAAAGGTAGTGCCAAGCTTTAGAACCTGTGTTAAATGTTTACTTCCATGACTGGGCAGACTTGTCTCATCAGCAGCAGCCATAACTTAACTTAGGAAACACACCAGATGCATAAATTTAACACACATTGGACCATAGGATGGAACCATTCAGGGAGAATGAGAGGGATAGTAAAGATCAGACAGAATCAAAACTCTGCACCTGCCACTATGCTTAATACTGTGTTATTTAGAATTGGCCAGTGAAGTCTCCTTTCACATTACCCAATTGTGATGTATGCTTTATGTGGAGATACATTTAAGAAACATTAAAATTTTCCTTTAAAAGGATTTAAATAACATGACAGTTCTCATATCAATATAAACGATCCAATGCCCCCTAGACACCAAACACTTAATAAATGCTCCACATACAGTGTAATTTTCCCTGCAGGCCACTCACCGTGAACATAAAGAGCGTGTAGAAGATCAGCGCCATTGCAGAGAAGGACTGGAGAGATGCCAACATGTTCCTCTGCAGGCTCAGAGGGAGCACGATGAATAGTGACACAGCAATCAGCAACACAACACGGAAACTACCTGTCACCTGGGCATGGGAGAATGAACAAATGTGGTACACCATTGTTCCAGTTTTCCAGTTATGATGCTCCTTACATGAACACAGACTGCCAAGTCGATCTGTACTTTGGTCAGGAAAATTCTTTTCATGGCTTCATGAAATCTGTGCAGCATAGCACATTCTGAAGATAAGCCACATTTATTTTTGATTGGCAGACCCTCAAGAGAACCGATTCACAGCATAGTATAATGGTCAGTATGGCTTCATAGGGCATCTAACAAGTGTCCATGTTAATATGTCAGGATGTAACTGGGGGTTACAGGGAGTTATCTGATACCAAGTTAGCCAATGGTATATGAAGGAGAGATACTGGTTACCTGTAGACCTAGTAGCTGGGCAAAGAAGTTGGATCCCAGGTCTGCAATGACCACATAGAATGCAATACATGTTCCTAGCATTAGACCTATCATACTAAAGAAATAGAAACAGGGAGACAAAGAGAGAATGGATAAGTTAAGGCTCCATCAAAAAGGTTTGATGGAAAAAGTAACATAATAACTTAACCCAAGGGGATATATCTTACCTCAGTTCCACAAGTGCCTTCCCTGGTTTACCAAAAGCATGAAAAGCTGCAGAAAAAGAAAAAAAAGTATTTACTCTACACGTAGCTGTGTAAATAAGTGCAAATACGCTTAACTACACTACTTGAACCCAAACACACCAACAGAATCATCTTACCAAATGTCACTTTTAAAAGGTCAATATTTTGTTAGTCATTCTCACCCAGACCAGCGTAAGTCCGGCGTTTGGTGTTACTGGCCGTGTGGACCAGGAACATACAGGACTGATGGGTCATCCATGAGCAGAAGAAAAGCAACAGACTGCCTAATACAATACCACACTACATGAAAAACAAAAAGAAAACCGGATAAGAACGGTAAATATATTTATATAAATATTGTCAATTAATGTGGATGATCGGGTTACCTAATAATACAACAATAAAGAGAATTTAGTACAAACACCAATTAATCTAGGTGCAAAGCAAGACAAATAGGAAAGACTGAATGAAAGATTGCCATTCCTTACACATGCATAATTAGAGAGAATAAGTTTCTTTCTGAGAAACACTCATTTGTTCCAGGAACATTCATGGTGGGTAAAGTGTTTACAGAGTATATAGATTCCAACATGGAATAGCTTTGCAAGACTGTAGAAAGTACATTTTCTATGCACTCTCGAAAGGCTGTTTACCTGTTTAAAGCAGAAAGGCATAGTCAGCACACTGACCCCGACAATGCTGTTGACAACATTCATTATTAGACCCCAGTTGGACGACGTCATTTTCGCTCTCCGAGAAACAACTGTTATCCGAAGGTTTAAGGGAAATCCGCAGGTATAAGGGAAAACGGTACGTGTTTAATTTAGATGAGGTATATAGTCCAGCCAGTACAGTCCCTCTATTGCTGTTTGGTCCCCTTCATAAGTTTGTGACGTGGCGCTCGGTGAACACAGGAGGCGAGGAACGTTAGCACACAGGCAACTACAATTTAAAGGCAGGATGTAACAAACTGACATTGTGTAGAATGTGTCATATCTGTAGCCATTCAAATTTCTATCGAGTATGTCTGAATTTTAAATTTACAACCAGACGAGCCAACAAACGTCAGCGCTAGCTGGCTTGTATAGTATGCGCACTAATAAAGTCTGGGTACGTACCACGTCCTCACCTTCACCTCCGATAATGAATTCTATGTCACCATCAGGAGAGCTTATTTTTAAGAACCCCTCAATAATTAACACTGCTGCTACTTACAGTAGAATCATATTAGAAAGAAACACGTTTCGGTGTCAAAATAGAATATTTCCTTAATGCGTAACCAGGAAGTACACACGACGAAGCCGTTGGGGTAAACAGACTCTAATCCATGTGCTGCCCCCTGTGGTCCGGAGGTAAAATAAAATTTTGCATCAGTAATTATTTACTCCTCTCTCTCTCTCTCTCTCTCTCTCTCTCTCTCTCTCTCTCTCTCTCTCTCTCTCTCTCTCTCTCTCTCTCTCTGTGGAATGTCCCCATATAGTTTGTTAATCTAAATAGATATCTCCTGCCATAATAATGCCTGTCATATTGCACTGAATACACTATAGAAACTTTGAAATGTGGAGATCATTGCTCCTGTCTGCCATCATTTACTCTGCACAGATTATGTGTGGTGTTATTTCGTTTGGGTAGAGATATGAGCAGGAAAAGGAAACAGGAACGAAGGATGTTGATGTGCGACAGGAGCTTTGTGGAATTTAAGCCACAGGATCCTCCTGTGCCGTTAGCAGTTCAGATGGTGGAGCAAGGTTGTGATGAGTGTACACCAAACAGGCATTAAGGTGGTCTCTAAGGACAGGATTTGAGACTGCTGTTTTAGGGGCCAGGTTTAGATGGGAGACAGGAAAAGTCTGGCTATTGTGTGCCTCTGGTCTGCTAACCAAACTGACAACTCAGTTTATTGGATGGAGGGTCTTGTCACTCCACACCTAATCCCTGAAGATTGGAATTACGTCCCGGCAGCAAGAGGGGAGTCGGGGGCAAGACTGTGGACCAGTGGGGCAGATTGCTGTGCAGATTTCAGGGGTTCTCTAGGCAGGATGAAATTAGACACAGGCAGCCGATTGAACTACTGACCTCCAGGGGAAACCCCTGGTCAGTGCGGGGTCACGTGAACACAAAGCGGAGTGCTGAACTGTGAGAGGTCAAGCATGCGTGCAACTGAAAGGGAGTCTTTGTAGACTCAGGCATGCACAAAATTTCCCATCAGCCACCAAACCACACAGACTCCCCCAGGAACCGAAGAAAGGGGGATGAAACCTGCTGCAACCCGTGTGTGTGTGTGTGTGTGTGTGTGTGTGTGTGTGTGTGTGTGTGTGTGACCTCAGAAAGGACACACACAAACTGCCTTAGTAATCACATTTAATTACACATCAACCAAGCCTGTGAATGGGGTTTTAATGCAGGACTTATCAGCACACAAAAAGACTGACATGTCCAGCTAAACATTGCCTACCTTTGTCCTCTTCAAATCTATTAAAGCATTCCCTCGTAACCATTGGCCGTGCTAAAGGGCTTCAGATAACGGCTATTATGTTGATAATCATGAATAAAAGGAACAAAGGTGTTTTTGGGGAACAAGAGTGGTATGCCATTCAACCAAAGGTCAGAACCATTTATAAAGTAAGCCTAAGAGAATGTTAGGGCCAAATCAAATTCAAAAACACCACAATCTCAGCCAGAGGTTGCTAATCAAAGAAGAACCATGTCAAAAACAATGGCTTTAGGAGCAAATTATTGTCATTGTATTATAATCATAAAGAGTCATTTGTGGCTATTGGCTGTTTTACCTGATAGGGAAAATGTAGCATATGGAGTGCAATGCCAATGTGTTTGACATTTAGGTGAAATCCTAACTTTAGGATTTAACGTTTAATGATTTTTGTTTATTTTTTTGTCATGAACAGAACTAAGTATGAACAGAATTAAAGTCACATCCCTTACTAAGGATCAGATAGTTGACACGATTTTGCCCTTTCAAAGTCACACCAAGACATTGCACATCTCCTGTGTGACAATTACACCATTTGGTACAACTCCATCCTCCCTGATATCTGTATTGCTTTCACAGTGCCAAGCAAACCTTAGAAACAGAACGCAGTTATTGTATAGGGAAAATGTGCATTCATTTACAATGTTTGACAGTTATAATTTGATTGACATAGCGCTTAAAGGTGGGGGGTAATTAAAAAGACACTTTGTATTCTTTCAAGATTCATTATTCTATCCATTTATTCAGTGATTATGTGTGGGTGTGCTAAAGGCATATGTGTGAGACGCTATAGTTAAAAGTTAGTGTTTCAGAGAAAGCAGAACTGTCTGTCTTCATTAACAGGCCCTCCGCACAGACATGGCAGACGTCTGCGTCAGACAGGCTGCTATTTTTCGCTCCTCCCTGTTCTCTCCCTCTTTCCTTCCTTCTTTCCTTCTAGGCTTTTCCATGCCTACACCCCCCCCCCACCCCCCCGTATCCTCCACCATGAGTGCAAGGGCATCTCAATTAGGTCTTCATACTGAATCAGGCTTACCTAACCCCACTCAAACGCCCATGAGGTAGTAAAAAAAAAAAAAAAAAAAAAAAAAAAAAAAAAAAAAACTGACTGTAAATCTTTGAAGAAAAAGACAAACTCATAAAAAAGTAGGGGTGACAAGAGTTGCGCTGATGGGTTGATCTATACAGCCTCTCCTCCTCTGCTTGCTCACGACTAACCCCTCAAACCCACTATATATCAGCCACAGGGGAAGCAGAGCCCCATCAATGGCTGGGCCTGTTACCTGCAGCCAGCGCAGAAAGAGCCCCTGTGTTGAATCCTGCTGAGCCGCTCCTATTAAAATCCCTCTATGAAGCACGGTTGTGTGTGTGAATGCCAACACCCAACTGATTTTTGATATACGGCCTTGGTGGGGGGTTTGTGCAAAGAAAGAAGGCATCTCATGACTGTGTGGTGGTGTGAGAGATTTGGTATGTCTAGGATGTATTGGATTCCTTGGAAATAAGAGATCTTTGAGGGCTTTATGGATGAAGATTTTTTAAAGAAAATGTTATGATAAAAATGCTTTGATTTCAGCTCAGTTTACGCATTAGTTTACTATAGAAGAATCCTCACTACCCTTCATTGCTAAAGCATTTTCTGCCTCATGTTTACTTCTTTGGGTCCCAATTCATTCAGGAGTTGCTTAATTCTGGTCTAGAGCTGCTAAGCTGTGAAATGTAGAGTGCCCTCTCTCTGCATTGCAGAAGAAAGTCCTTCGGATAGTGTCTATAGCTTCAGTTTCCACCCTGAGAGAGACCCAGTTCTGGCCTCCAAATCTCTGTTATTCTGCCTGAGAGGAAGAGATGAAGCTGAGGAATACCCCTTACTCTGCTCTCAATGGTTTCACTCATTTGATCTCTCCATTTCATTTCCATATCACCGTCTCAATATTTTATGGACTGTTAATTCCCAAAGTACACTTTGTTTTTTAAGAAATGGAAATACATGAGTTCCAAGGAATGATAATAATTAACAGTATGCATACGACTACTACTGATAATTACACAGGACTATAACATGTCATTTATAAGATGTACAGTATCAAATGGTTAGGGGAATCCCTTTTTTGGTCACAAATAGCTTACAATGTAGCATAATCACAGCTGTATTTCTGTCAACATAGTAGCATTATCCATACCAGAACTCTGAGAAAGGTGGGTTTTGGAGAAACTGAGCTGGACTCTAGCTGTGTGGTGGGAGTATTCTTGGCCTGGGGTTCAGCCCACTGGCACATGATGACAGAGACCTCAACTAACCTAATTACCAATAAACAAGACATGCTGGCTCAGCCGCAGTCTCCCGCTCCCCACACTCACACTGCCTCCGCTGGCATCGTCACACACTTCTCCTGCTTTGTACTGCAGCTCTTTATTCATGTATAAACCGTTTTGTCCTCGTAATGTCCATTTTCTCTTCTGCAGTATAAACCTTGGCCCATACTCTCTTCCCTTTTCTGCATAGTTTACATATCTCTCAGTATAATCTCTGCCTAACCCGCCTTCTCATTCACTGAGAGCCAGAGTAGAAATGAGCAGGAATCAAAGACCCATCAGGGATTTTATATTGGCCCAAATGGCCACACATTGGTGACAGGTTAGAATCAACATCCATTCATTTTCTCTGCATCCTCTCCCAGAATGCACGCATGCACACACACACACACACACACACACACACACACACACACACACACACACACACACACACACACACACACACATACACACAATATGCTGGAATCTCAGGCCCCCTCCTTGTGCTCCCTGATTCTCTCACTCTCACTTTTTATTGCTCTGTTTCCTCCTACTCCCTCATTCTGTCACTCAGAAATGTGAGAGGATTGCTATAGGACAGCTGGCAGCTGGAGTTTTGGGGTTAGCCAAAGAGAAACACATTATGTTGCACTAAACAGGAAATATCTTTTTAAAATAGCAATAAGTAAAACATAGACAGGGTAATTCATTCCTCACAATGTGCTACTTTTATGTTTCTTGCAAAAAATAATGAATTTTGAAGTATGAAATTAATTCCTTCCAATTCCTTCCTTTGCATTTGTATATATTTGTCTATATGTGTTTTGTGGATATTGGGTCAGGTGTATGTGTGTGTGTGTGTGTGTGTGTGTGTGAGAGAGAGAGAGAGAGAGAGAGAGAGAGAGAGAGAGAGAGAGACAGAGAGAGAGAAAGTGTGTGTGTGTGAGAGAGAGAGAGAGAGAGAGAGAGAGAAGGTATGTGTGTGTGATTTTCACTTTGTGCTTGTATCTAGTGAATGGCCCTGGTATTGTGCATGAGTGAGACTACACACCGACAGCAGCCATCCACATGAAAGCCAGCACTGTCTTCCCAATCTCCCCTTTGTTCTTACACTAGCCTGATCAAGGGCATGCTTTGTGGACTCCCTCAGCCCTGCCTGGACACATTTCCAAGGGAATATTTCCCTTCCGTGTCTTCTCTCTTGCTTTCTTCTTCTCTTTCTGAAATTTAGTTCTGCTTTTTTTCCATGGAGTAAGTGAGGAGTGCGAGCAGCCGTTGCTGTGGGAGGCTCAAGGTAAAGAGCTTCCTGGGAAGAAGCAGAGCAGACGTGGTCAGTGTGCTTGCAGAATAAAACTTGTCATTATACTGTCCTTCCTGCTCTGTTTTGTTTTTTTGTTTTTTTTTAAGTTGCCTGAAACATTCTTGCCACTCTTGGTAGTTACTCTTTGTTATATGGTAGTTACTTGCTTTGCTGTGTTTAGTTTGTGCCAAGGGTACATTTTTCAGCATGGGATTGAGCACAAAACCACACAAAGGAGGACAAAGGCTCACAGTGTACATAAATATTTGGGCTCTGGGTTAAGTGTGGGTGGCCCTCACTGTCCGTGATGGGAAGCAGGCATCACCATGGGTACAATGAGGCAGCACAGTGTCACAGATCCAGGGACAGTTACCCACAACACGTTTAGTGCCTTTTTACCTCTTAAGGAACTGACCACAGACAGGCCACAAGCTAATAAAAATAATGAGCTACTATTGTCTGAAATGAATCCCAAAAGAATATTACAAAATTCTGTCCATAGAGCAGTACTGTTACCTCAGAGAGAACGTCCATGCTAAGTAAGAGGCCATCTGAAAGGTACTAGCAAATTATAACAATGTTCTTGGACATAAAATCTAAGAACTTTCCAGTAGTGTTAGTCAGTTCTCAATTTTACTTGATTTTATTCAGTTTTACTTAATGATACTTACAATTTTACCTTCAAGGACAATTGTCAAAAATAAATCATGCTAAACATGTTTAACTTTAAATTGATTATTTTTTTTCCAAAATGGCAGGCTGTTTGTGAGGCTTTGGTATTTTTAGAATAGACCCACAGTCTTACGAAGTGAGAAAACTAGCACCTAATGAAGGGAGAGTTGAGAAGCGTATGTGCTATGGGATTACACAGATCTAAATCTGTGTAACCATAGTAAAGGTTTTTTTAATTCTATTGGCTCACAATATGTTTCAACCTCTGTGTCCACTTTTGTTCTAAACGAAACATACATTATTCACATTGCTTACAATTTGCAATCATTTATTTAAATCTTTTATTTCTACACATTGGAACAGCTGAAAAATGATTGCTTTATCAAAGGACACTGTGATTTGGGGAAGAAGGGAAACAGTAGCATGTCACAGCCTGCCCGGAGTGTAGTGCCTTGTACTAGCCTGATATACCCTGCTCTAACACAAAGGATCCAGCTCACCGGTTAATTATCAAACCCTTCATGAACTCACTGAGGTGTGTTCCTGCTGGGACAATGCAAAACTGTGCATTGCAGGGGTTCCAATAAATCAGCATCCTTTGGTGTGGCATCCGTTACCAGCAGTACCCCGCTGCCCAGCTGCTGCCTTCTGGATCATTTAAAATGAACATAATTGTCCCAGTGCTATGTAGCACATTTTTTACTACAACATTATGCACTACAAGGAAAAAAATTAATCATAATGAACCATTTGGGCTATTTAGGGTTATGCAGGGATGGGGGGGGGGGGGGGCTCTTAGGAGCAGACAAGATTAGTAGCACTGTGAGGTCACAATTTTGGTGAGAGGAGGGTTCCAGGATATTAGAGGTAGGGTGTAGATGCCCATTGAGTAGATGGACATGCCACAGTGGAACATGTGGGTGTACTTATAGCCGACCTGACCAGCATCACCCCAGCCCTGACTACCAGTCCTTCTCAAATCACAGTCTCCATGTCCTGGAGCTACATAGTGTGGTCAGCCGACATTCTGGCTGCAGTAGTGAACCTTCACTTGCCTGTGTGAACTGAACCTCACGGGTGACCTCTGCTTGGCCTCCTGTTCACCCCATCCTTGGAGCTTCCTGTCCCACACCAGAACAACTTAACATTATACAGCTCTCTCCTCCTCTCACAGCCAGGAGCAACAGCTAGATTTTGCCTGCGTCTCTCCAAGAGTTCAGGCAATCATTTAATCTCCAAGCAATAAATCTTAAATGCTTTGATTCTCTCTGTTCCTCACTATTTTGTGTGTTTGTGTGCGTGTGTGTATGTTAGTGTGTTAGTTGCTGCATGCGCCAGCCACAGGTTGCGCATTTGGTTTTAATTGTGGACGTTTTGGACCCTGTGCAAATGAAAAGCACATGAACACCCCTCCACCTGCCTCCAGTTTGCTACTGACAGAAACCCAGCAAAGACCCGTTGTCCAGGAGGATAGGAGGGAGTACAAAATAGAATGGGGAGAATGGGGAAGACTTACAGGGTTGCAGGTAGACGAGGTATATTAGAAGAAAAGGAATAAAGTCAAAAACATAACGACAAAGTCTCAAATGAACAAGCGGTGACGTAAATTACATATGATTACGCCTTTAAAACATGGGTTTAGTATCGATTGTGAAACCTTAGCCTTACATACACACACAGCTGCAGCACCATGTCTCACAGGCAGGAGGAGCAGTGTCGTCTGAGTCTCTAATTAGCTGTGCAGGCCGCTTGTCAGTGAGCAGTTTGGACATTTGTGTGTCTGGATGGCTTGATAAGAAACACATGCAATCTCGTCAAAGCAAACCCTCTTGTATGTTTCCCTTTGCAGAGGCGAGAACATAAACAAGCTGATTCAGATTAAAGAACACTTTGTCAAAATATTTAAACTCACCCAACCCAGGCTGAACTGAAATCCCTAGGAATACAACTGCTGCCCCATGAGATACCTGCCTAAATGTTCGACAAGAAAGACTCTTTGATGATGCAACCGAAGCAAGCAAAGAAATCTGTTTTCAAATAAGATGAAAGTCTCTGAGGTAATTAGGGAAAGGGAAACAAATGAGATGGCAAAAAGCTTTCCATTCAGGCAAATCTCTCAGTGAACCATGCTATTATTAGCAGTACGTTAAATATATTCAATATAATTGTTATTGTGAAAATGCCTCCTATCTTCAAGATAGCAACTTGTTGGCAGTGAGTAAAAACACCTGGGTGTTTCACAGTTCTTGTGTAATTATTACAAAACTTCAAGGTGTTTAGAATTTATTTTTGTTACCACTCTCAGACCTATAAAATTCCTAGAAGATATAAAGTCAGCTTGTAAAAAATAATGTAAAAATTGAGATTATCTTCCAACAACAGTAATTTGTAACTTAGAATCATAAAAAAATAAATATGTGTGAATTAAACAGTATCCACTAATATCAAAATGTTACCATTGTTGGAAACTCCTTTATCCTATGTTGTTAGTTAATTGGTTAGTAAATGGTTATTGATGTTTATACTGTTGGCCTATTTGGTAAATCTAACTCTAAGTCTGCTAAGGGACACATCCTATTGTTCGTCCACTATAAGAAACCAACCTTATAAAGTATTATACAGCATTTAAAGGTCTTTATTATAAATGTATCTTGGTATCTGGTATATATGTAGAGACATTTATTTGTTTATTGTTATGCTAGATTTGTAAAGAGTAAACAGTCAAGAAAGAATTTTCTGGTCTGGAAGAACAACTTTACCTACTCACCTTGAAAATTTGGAAACAGATTGGGACATACATAATTGGGATATACATAAGCATTCCCACGAAACGGATTTTTCCAACTGTAGCACATAAACTTTGTTTTGTACACTGACATACGATCAGCATACAGGGAAGCAAATGTTTATGTTTTTAACTTACCTTCTTCTGAGACCAACTTCTAAACAGACATTTATTTACAAATGGGGAATGGAGCATTACTGAATAACAAATGCAGCTATATAAAGTGATGCCTCTGAATGACCTTTGGGTTAATGACTTACAGATAACTCCCGCTTTGCCAAGCCAGTGCTAGCATTTTTTAACTTTGTAGAAACTATAGGGGCTGTTCGAATACAACCCTGAGTATTCACAATTGAAGTCGGGCACTGGCTTCCCTACATTCTGCACCAACCAGCTTCCATATAATCATCATCCATTTCATTTGGAGTCGTTCAGCTCTGGTTCGTGAGCTCCTCTCCCAGTCTTGTTTCTACCTCTTTGCTCCATTTAAGAAATGCAGCTCCTCTCAGACCTGCTTACGTCACTGCCAGCCAGTCAAATCAGTTACGAATGTTCCCTTTATTTATGCTTAGGTATCAATTCACAGTACAAATCTTTTGCAGATGTTTGTGCCTTCCATGTATGTATGGATATATGTGTGTCTGGTGTGTATTTGTGCATCTTGTATAAATTATACATACAGCAGGTGTTACTGGTTACAGCTCACCTCTGAATTTGTGTGCCACAGTGTGGCATTCTGCCCACACACTAGATATTTACTTCCAGTATGTGAACAAGATGGCCCCCAAAACACTTGTTGATTAAATATTGATTAAAAAGATAGTTAATTTGGCACCCAACTTTTGACTTTAGTTGAATAATCATCATGTGTCATTATAAGCCTCACCTAGTTGGTTCATCTGGTTAGCAAGCTAGACTTTTATTCAGTTTGTCAAAACATGATGACTATGATCTTACTAATACCATAAGAATATCTATGAAATTGGAAGGGGTGGCAATGTAGGCAAACGTGCTTGAGTAACTTGTGTTATCAGCAACACTGGCACAATATGGAAGCCAAAACTCCATTATTCAGCTTTCAGCTCATTTAATAGAAAACATGTAAGCAAGAAAATGTAGAATTTAAACCAAGAATGTACAGGAACAGAATTAACATTTAAGAAGTAATAATAATTTTCTGTGTCATTCAAGACAGATTCATGCACATGTGCAGGTTTTTTTAATTATAACCTTGTATAGGAATTTAGTTTCCTTTCCTTGGCAGTTATCTATGTTGTGCACATGGTCCAGTTAGGCTCAACAGAGCCCCTGTTCATTCAGGCCATATCTAACACTTTAAACAGCCTATGCCAACTCCTTAAGCATATGATAACCCATTCATCCTGAGTTGTTCCTTAGTCCCAACACTGGCCTCCCATCAGTATATTCTCTTTACTGCTGGCCAGATTAAATATTCCAGGGATAGAGGATACATGAATTCAGACCTCCTACCTCTTTTCATCTGATGACGAACTCTAGGTCAGTGCTTGATAAGCCTGTAATGTTGAATTAGACCAGTAGGGGGAGCCATCAAAGGTCTGCCATGTCTGTGTTGCAGTATAAACCTTTGCAAACTGTACTTTGATACATAAGCTCTATACAGCTTTTTATCAACTTTTTTCTTTTTTTCTCCTAGATAGTCCTTAAAGATGAGTTTTCTTGATTTTTCATGAGATGAGAATTCTTGATTTTTATCACAAAATTTACAATTTTAATTATTATGCTTAGTTTTTCTTTTGTTCATTGTTGCTTTAAAAATATGAAATTGCATAACTTTAGGTTTGGATCTAAATGTGAACCTAGATTCAGTAAACAACACATCACCAGCTGAACTGACTCCATGTATGGTTGCATGTCCTTACACAAATGTGTGACTGTAGCTATTGTTCACTTTGAGGTGCATGCACACACACACACACACACACACACACACACACACACGTCGCAGTGTGTACAGGAGGTGGAGAGGGTGGAGAATGAGAATGAGATGAAGCTAAAGACTCAGCAGCACTCAAAGGACAGGAGAGGCAGCAGGCATGACCTTCCCCACCCCCGCCCCTTCTGCTTCAACATCTGGTTTGTCCATCCTTAGTCCTGTGCTGCTTCACTCTCTGACACGCACAGACACACAAACACACACACACACACACACACACACACACACATACTTTTACATACACATACACTTATTCAATGCAGGATACTGTGCACACACAGACACAAACACATGCACACGCACACGCACATCACACATCACACTTCACACATCACATACACAAAGTTTCTAGCTAACACCCATTAATCCTCTTTGCCATGTCATCACTTATACTCTCCTGTTATAACTTAATAAAAAGCGAAGATGTGAAAATTATGCACGTGCTTTTTAGCACCGGGAAGAATGGTTAACCTTACCTGCACCCTCCCCCTCTCAGTTTCTTTTCTCCCTCCATGCGGAAGCCCACTCCTCTCACTAGAGCACTTCCTTCCTCCGGGCCTGACACACCTTGATCTCCTACAGCACTTCACAGGCAGGATTTTTTCACCACCATTTTTGGATTGTCTGGGACAGAGCTTAGAGAAAACTTCCATGGAAATACAGTCTGTCCCCTAGTGAGTCTCCCCCAGTGTGGCAACGTTATAATATAGAGGAAATATGAGTGTTTAGAGCACACTGAAATACATGTAAATATGCCGCTGTTGCTTCCAGGAGTGAAAGGTTCCTGTACTGGATGGAGTCTGATTTTTGCTAGTCATTGTTAGTACACTGATGATGATGATGATGATGATGATGATGATGATGATGATGATGATGATGTTCAGATCTCATCTGTGCTGGAAGCATTATCTTACCAAAAGTAAAGCTCATTTTTGTAGATTTTCCAACCTTTAATATTTCTGGGTTTAAGGCCAATATTAAAGACATACTGCAGTTTATGCTATAATACAATGAATGGAAATGTATCTTACATCAACACCAATGAAGAACAGCTAAAACACAGACAAACATATGATTACATAAGCTGATTCACCAGTCCAAGGAAAGTCAATATAGATTATATCCTTTCCATGAATTTCAGAATCATGAATTCCTAAAGATAGCATAGTATATTTATGTCAATTCAAATCATATCTATTAGATATGTAGCTTAATCTTTGTAGCTTACTTTTTATGTCATTAGCCGTGGTTCTTGTATACTCAGAGTGGAATATTGTTAAAAATTAATTTAAATTTGATTAAATAATAAAGCTTATTGCATCCTGAGATCTATTGCCCCAGGAAGGTTTTTGCCAAAAACAAAAAAAAAGAAAACATTACATAAAACTATTTATTTAAATAAAATGAAACACTTGATTTAATTAGAAAAAAACAAATAAATTAAAATGAATTTAAAAAGGAAAAATGCATTAAAAGAAAAGATAAATGGTTAAAACAGAAAAGGATCAAATTAATTTCAGGAAAAAAATGATATGTATATGTATATAAAAGTTGGATTAAAATAAGCAAGATTTAACAAAACATATAAAGTGTATAAAGTCAAAGTTGGAAGACAGCAATACAATACTGAACCTGAGAGCTAAAGCAGTTTCTTGGACCTAACTGAAAAGATAGATTGGATAGAGGTTACTTTTGAGGTGCTGTGACAGTTGATTCCATCTAAGAGCTGCACAGAAGCTAAATGCTGCTTCTCCGTGCTTAGTGTTCACTTTAGGAACGATTAACTGATGAGCTCCTAGTGATCTAAGAGGCCTGTGCTCGGATTGTGCTGTTTGAGCATGGTGGATACATTGGCCCTGAACCATTAAGTGATATATATATAAATGAGTAATAGTACCTTAAAGCCAGTGTAAGGGTTACAGAATTAGGGTGATATGTTGTCTTCTTCCAATGCTAGAGGCTGCATTTTGAATCAACTGAATTTGTTTTTTTTTAGGAAGACCAGTAAGGGCACAGTGTAGGTAAGCTGGGAGGGGCATATTTGCCTTTGCATAATTATAGAAAAACATATAGAACGTTAAACTTTCAGAAAAACAGACTAACTTTCAAAATGTTTTACAGAGAAGAGGATCTTTATTCGCCCGGTGTCCCTTTTTGATTTCCCACTGTCACTTCACCATGCATCTATATGTTACCAATTTTGTACAATATAAAACAAGCAGTTCAAAGGTCAAGGCCTTTTGCTTTAGAATAATTTTTCTTTTCATGAAACCCAGAATTGAAGCAGCCGCAGTGATGCCACTTCAGATGTTAATGGAATCTCCACTTGCCCTAGAAGTCACATTGCTGAAGTGAGAGCGGTTAAACTCAGGTTTGCTGTATTCTTTGCTATGCTATTCCTTATTCTTTGCATGCATGTTGTGATGATGCATCATGATTCAACCCTAGGAATCGTAATTACATTAGTGGAAAAGATGTTGGGGGTAAATGTGTATAAGGGAGGGAGCTCATCCTATTTCGTAGAAATGCTGAAACTCCAGGAGGTCCGACAGCCAATTAAATAAGCACCAATCCACCTCCTCCCTACCCCCACAGATCCTGCAGTCTCCAGCTCTCTGTCCCACCCCTATTCAATACTCATTCCTCACAGAGCGAGCGAGCAAAAGAGTGAGAGAGTCAGTGAAAAAGAGAGAGAGCAAGGGACGGAGGAAGAGATTTTCCATTGAAATCTCCTGTGCCTCTGTCTGCCAGTCATAGCCATGGGCCACTGGAGGTATAGCAACCAGACCAAAGAGCAGAGGAAGGGGGCTGAGACTTCAGATATGCCCGGTAGCTTACACGTCAGTGGGGTATTGTCTGCAGAGAGCCCAGAGAGCACAGTGTAGCCCAGAGCCTTTTAAATCACAGGCCTAGCCATCTACCTCACCAGCTGTTGGGGAGGAGCTGATGATGGATTTTTTTATCACTATAATACCAGAATGACAGGGGCATAGCAATGATTGGCCATTCCAAAAGTCTTTGAACAATTTTACAAAACATTTCTAAATTAGCTTTTCACATTGGTTAAAGAACAATTTTCCAAACAATGCAGGAATTTTTTTTTCCCTTTTCTCAGTTGCTAAGCTGTAAAACTAGCCTAAAACTGGGTGGCTATCTTAAATTCAAATGGTGAAAGATATATGTCCTAATTAGTACTGAGGCTGGAGCTATACTAAGCCTTTAGTTGCCCATCAAAATAATCATACACATCACAGATATTGTGCACATTGAGTAAATTCTTAATGTACCGGAGCCGCAAAAAAGCACATTGCAATACTATAGCCATTAGGAGAGAACACATTATATACAGAGACTATATATTAATTAAAACATCAATTAATAACTCTGGACACCAGAGGATTAAACAGACTATAAAAACATCCCCTCAGCCCAGCATCACTATTCTAGAGGAGAGACTGACCCTCAATTCTGAGTAAAATTTGACCTTTCCTAATCCCATTGTTAAAAGAAACACCTGCCAATATTGGGATACCAGCAAGGACAAACAAGTACCCTCAAACTGCATATAAGTAGCCTGTTATTCTTAGGCATACATGAGCACTTAAGCAGGAGATGTAGGTAATAACCTAAAAGAAAAGCACCACAATAGAAACGTAATATTCAAGGTAGACACTTGCGGTTTGTTACAGTGCGATGGAGACAGATGATGAGACAGTATCAGTGTAACTGTACTTGATGAGAGGGTGGGCATGGCAGATTCGTGGGTGCTTGTCTTTTGCAAATTGTTTTTATTACTGTCAAAACATTTGTAGTGGGATTAAATGTGGGGGTCTGAAGTGGGAATCCAGCCCAGCATAAATTAGAGATACAAAAAGATGCTCCATATGGGGCCTCTGCAGTTTGATGGAATGACACAGGAGTGACACAACAGAGAAAAGTGGAGGCAGGGCAGCAGCAAAGACAATCACAGCATGAAATATCACTGCCCCACATCATCACTGGTCATCAATCAATACTCTCAAATGAAACCATAACCAATATAGGTGACCTTAGTAAAACTTGCATTCTTCCTTTGTCCACTGTACATTTAAAATAAGAAATTGCTGAGGCTCAACTCTCACCCATTCCATTCACTGACCCGATGTCATTTTTGACAAATTCTCCTTCACAGTGTACCAGAGGCAATGAACAGCAGCTGGACGTAAGCTCTCACTGAATGACAGAGTAACTTATACCAGAGTAACTGCATCTGCCTTGCTTTGGTGAATAAAGTTCTAAATCTGAAATGGGCTATTGAGAGATCACTAGCAGAATATGTATGCTATATGTGTATATACACATAAAAGTGTTACATACCATTTGATTATTAAACTACTTATAAATGGAACATTTTTCCTTAGTTATTTCTAGACCTTAACGAATTAGGGCCTATTAATAAAACTGATTACACCTCTGTGTATAACCTCAACGCTTCCGAGGCACTTCACGGAAAGAATCTACTCAAATCTTAATAAATTTACCTCTTTGTATTATTTTTGGAAAACGTTAGGGGTAAATGACCATGCTATTTCTGCATTACTCAAATATGAATTCATCTTAAGCTTCTGCCAATGGTCTCTATAATTCGCCCCATTCGAATAAAAATATTGAATTCTACCTAAGGGACAAAGAAAATAACATTGTGTCTCGACATTCGATTACAGACATTAGCACTTGCTGTGAGAAGAATTATCGTATGACCAGGAGGACTTAAGGTTGTTGTTTTCCCATCTTATCTGTGTTAGATATAATATACATGCCAAGAAAAATAATGTGAGTTAACTGTTAAAGTGAAATCAACTGAACTCGACCGACGTGTTTTTTTTTCTTTTTACTACTAAATGTAAGGCTTGGCGACGACTAGTATTCGGGTGCTGCGGGCCCAGCGGTAACAGTAACAACTCAGCCTAGAAGGAACTGAACAGCCTCAGCCAAAAATAAGCTTTCAGAGGTCTGAGGTCTAAAAAGGAGTCTGTGAATATTAGCTCAGTGACAAATAAATATTCGTTAAGCCTCTCAGTGACAAATAAATGTTCGTTAAGCCACGTGACCGTTTATAGGTCCGTTTTCTCCTTCCGAAGCTACAGCAGGAAAAACAAAAATAATTTAAAGACAGGTCCGCTAGCTCGACATTTGATAATAAGGACATCGACGATACATCAGCATACAGTGTAAATCTGTCGTTTTGTATGAACGATAAACTTTAAATCTGAGCTAAAAACACAACGTGACAAAGTGGAAAGTATTTGAAGGTTTGTACAAGTGACCTGCGCAACAAAATGAATGGGCGTTAAGGTACACTTTTTGACGTTGTGTGCCATTGTATGTGCTATAATCGCACAGCTCGTAGATTTGCTGGGGGAAAATAGGCCTAATAAAAAAAACGCTAGTGCCCCGTGTACGACAGCTACCGCAGGGGGGCGAGAAAGACTTCTGTGAACACTCGCCCTCCCCGTGAATGCCCCTGAGCCCACGGTTTTCTATGAAGCGACTGCCTGATGGACCCGTTTGTACCCTATATCGAAAATGACTGACGTTTCATTTAGTTTTTATTTACAAGAACATTAAAATACATGTTTGTTTGAACGTGTTGGGAAATATGGACGTAGATAACTAGACCGCGTCTCCGTGTACAGCCAAGACGTCCGCAAATTTAAGCAATACAGTATATTAAAGCTTCAACATTGTCTTCAGCGAAACGAGTTGGAAAAGCAATTACTGATTCATACGCTACAGACTGGTAACTCATCACTGGTAAGGCAAGTGAACAGGCAGCACCAGGTAGGCTTATGTTCACGTCTTTAATAGTCAACTTAAGGTGTGCATTGAAACGGAGTTCTTCACAATTTTTACTGTCTCAGTCACTTCACTAATTCTACATTTTTGCGCATTTGCCTTGCTTATATTTTAATGATAGCTATTTTATTGATCAGCGTTGACTTTAATGCATTCGATCCTAATTTTGCCATAGTATATATGCATTTAGTGGTTAGCTTGTATTTTAATCTTATTAAGTCACTTTTATTTTTATATAAAATTTTGATATCACGCTAATATTTTTTTTTCTGCTAGCCCATAACGTTTCTGGACAATCTGTTGGAAAATATTGAAATAATTTGTCTGTATTGAATTAGTCTTACGTGAACGTTGCAGGGTCCTTACACTAAATAGTTTCTTTTCAGGCGAGCATGACCCCATATGCACTATAATTTTTCTTTCGATCACTCTCTGAAAAATAACAGATCAAAAAACAATTTTAAGGTTCGCTGTGCGCTGTATTTGAAACAATCACCAAAACATCTTTCCACAATGTTTTTTAAAAATAATATTTTGAAGCTACATACAATAATTTAGTCAAGGTTCTCTACAATTTGCAAAGTGTTGGTCCTATAAGCAGTTTAGTTATGGATATATTTTAGGGTTGGAAATATTAAATATACTTGGATTTGCTTTATTCAAAACATGCCAGTATCAGTTCCACAAGAGGCGACCTGCTATACATATGCGTTCTCTGCCCATTGAAAATCTAGGAGCAGCTCTCAGGATGTTGCCTGGTCGGCCATACTCGTAGCCTGCAAATGTGCCTTTCCTCATAATGCACTCCAAGAGTTTGGTCAAGGAAATTTGCAACTGGGCAGGCATGAAGAAAGATTGGACCTTTTTTTACTTATATATTAGCCCACCTTAATAAGGACCTAATTAAATTATTAATAAGACTATGTTGATTTACTTTACATTTAGCCTATTCCTCAAGGATTATTAGTATTGTTGTTATCGCCGTCATTATGTTCATACTCAAAAGCTCCCCCTCCTGCTCAAGTCAGTTTAAATTAACTTCACAAACTCGGCGATAGCCGCCGCCGCCGCGCTGCAGTGCGACTTCCATTGTTCTGGAGGTTAAGGGTAAATTTTTACTGACAGAATAAAACGAATCAAACCCAAGTATTGTTTATTTGATAATTTGTTTTTGTTTTAATAACGTCGGTGCAGAACTGTGCATATCGCTTTTAAGACGGCGATAACATGTGTTCCTCGGCCTGTCAGCACTGCATGGAAAGAATATGATGAGTAAATAAAGCAATTTACAAATATCGGTTCAAACCTATTTTTAGTACCACTAATGGTGAGATATTGGTTGTGTAGATCGCCAGAATTTCTGCAATGTATAACCCAACTGCAATGTATAACCCAAATACTATTTTACTACTGCATTTATATATATATATATATATATATATATATATATATATATATATATATATATATATATATATATATATAGATATATATAGATATATAGATAGATATATATATAGATAGATAGATAGATAGATAGATAGATAGATAGATAGATAGATAGATAGATAGATAGATAGTTTGGACCAGACAATCTTACAAACTCATTCCCACGTTTAACTGAATGACTGGCAATAGGACAATAGACAAGACTTTTTTAATCAAAGCTCATCGAGCTTCAAATTAGTATCTTGGCAACATTATAATCTTCTGCCATACTAAGTACGATAATCTTAATAGCCTATCTGTAGTCGGTAGTTTTAATGGTAGTTTTAATCTGCACTGAATTTTAAACCTGGTAGATTACAATGTTTGCTTCGAATTGTTTATTCTTGTGTTTATTTGCGCTGAGAATCTTGGAGTTGTTAACATTGGGCTTTATTCGTTTAGATTAGTTTAAATTCAAAAGAAATAATGTTTGGAAAAATGCTAACAAAAAATGTATTTGACCTTATTTTCAAGACTACGCCTTTCACCCTTTAAAGTCATTTGTGTCAGACTTTATGGCATCACAACGATCGAAGACTGCGAAACCTATGAACATTTTTCAGTGAACAATGATCAACATGTCGAGAAAATAATGCACTGACAATGAATATATTTCATAAAGATTTTATTTTTGTCAATATGCATATAGAAAAAAACGACTAATTTCATGGTATAACAAAAATGTAGCATCTCTTGCCTTGCTATGTAATAGGGCCAAACGAATGCAGTGCGCTTAAAAGTAATATTCGGATAGGAACACATCATTTTGTGAAACTCCTTTTGACGGAACTATTACAGTTCACAATTATTGAAAATTGATTGTCAACATGTACACTGATATTTCCTTAAATTATTTCTAAACGAAACAACGTATTTTACAATTTGAATTATTTGTGAAATCTGATTTGAAAAAGTTTCATATACTTAAATCAAATACAAGTCGAAAGGATAATATAAGAATTTATAGTGCAGAAAGTTTTGTTATTACTGTTTTTGAATTTTTAGTTCACGTACTACTGGAACATTTGTCGATTAGTATGGCTGAATGTGGTTCATTTAGGGATTCAGCCACCTAAGTTCCCTTTACACACACACACCACACACACACACACACACACACACACACAGAGACCTCCCCGGGACTTCATTTGGTTTGCCCTCTAAATGATGCACTGAATTGTAACATTACACCTACACCACTACCTTTAGTACGGCAGCATGACATTGATGCGGTAAATCCAAAAATGCTAGTACAAAACGATCCAAACAAATAAAGTGTGTGTGTGTATATACACACATACACACACATATATACACATACATATATGTGTGTGCGTGTGTGTATATATATATATATATATATATATATATATATATATATATATATATATATATAGATATATAGACACACACACACGCACAGAGAGACACGCACACACACACACACACACATATACATACACACACACACATACACGTGTGTGTGTATGTGTGTGTCACAATCACTAAATATCGAAAAAGGTAACGTGCTCGTGACAGTTTGCCTTAGTTATTTGGAAAATTAATTAATTAAAAGGCCTTCGCACTTTGCAGATACATTTTGTCATATTAAATCTGAAAACACTGGAAATATGTAAGAATTACAACTACGTAAAATAACAAAAGGAAAATAGCTATCTATTAATTCATCTAGTTTAAAATCTTAAAAGGTTCCTTTGCAGCCCACCTTTTGGTAATGCAATCTCCAACAAATATTCCCAGAGCAGAAAAGGTCCCGACTGAAAACAAATTTTCAGTCTTATTCTCGTCTATTTTCCTGACCTCCTTCGTACTTGTGTGTGAACAAAACACACGCGCAGTCTCTTAGTAATTGCTATAGAATATTTGAAAGTCGCGCCAAATCCGTGACATCTCTCGCTCTCTATTACGTACCAAAACGGTCGCACGTAGCTCTCCGTATGTAAAGAAAAGAAATTAAAACAGCGATTAACCAGTAATCGAACTTTTTAAAAGCAGGTTTCTTAAAGAATACGTCCGGACCATTTGCGCTAATATGTGCTAGACTGCCATTAATTCTCGTCTTGCCGATAATAGCCTGTGTCATTATTTGCCTTTCCGCGCTGAAAACTGAAAGTAGTGCTTCAGCACCGATTGTGTAATCAACCCTCCCCCCTTCTTCTGGGGAATGATGTAGTTCCCTCTGCAAGACCTTTCTCCCATGTACTTCCATCACCGCGCTCTAGAAAGACTCAAAGGGACGCAAGACATTTGCCATGTCGTTCCCCCGATGCATTCCCACTGTTGGTCTCGCATCGTCCATTTCCTGAAGAGTTTCGTGAACACTCGAGCGCACCGTTGGGTCGCCATTCTTCTTAAAGCATATTAGCGCGGTCCTCTGGGTAGCGAGGCTTGAGAAGAGTCGTGCGGGGGATCTCCCCTCCCCAGTCGAACCACTGAGGTGGCGCAGAGGGGGGAGGGGAAGCCCGCCGGAACGACAGGAGGGAGCCCCTGGCCAACCGAACAAAAACGGTTACAAGGAATTCCCACTAAACACTGCGCGCATTTAAGGGGGAACTGCATATTCACGCAATAAAAGCAGCCACAATGCTGTTAACATTATATTAATAGAAAATCATTTATCATCACAGCACTTTGGAATTTCTTGGCAGAATGTATTACTGCATGGTATTTTGCTTTTGTTATAGGCTATATTAAGTGCAGAGAAAGCAGGCAGTGGTGAGTGGAATGAATAGCAAGAGCTCCCCCCCCCCCCAAAAAAAAATCACCATTCAGGTAGGTTGTTAATTTAAGTAGACTGCAATTAGTCTTACATTGTTCCAGTGTAAAAAATACTGTTCTTAATTATTTTTATTTTCTTTATTTTTCCCCTTGTGAAGAACTTCAAAACATTAACATTGTGTCCACCTTAAAACATCAGCCTCAACCTTTATGACTGGCTCAAACATGGCATGGGCTATGGTTTAGTCTATGCATGTGGGGTTTATGCTTTGGTTTGATGGCCACTGTTTTGCCTCCTTCTTTTTCAGACAAGTATTCTGAGAAGGAGTCGAATTTCAAATGAATTACTCTGGGACTTCTAGCAGCCACAGCTCACACCTATGTAAACGCACCCAGGAGGACAACAGATTTATTTGCAAGAGAACTGTTTTACCCCTCCTTCTTACCCTCAAGTTGGTGATGGATGGGCGATCTCCCTTTGTCTAAATGCAAATAGACTTTAACCCTGAATTAATGGGTAACTCCGTAGAGGGGTGATTACGCGACGCCCGGGTTTATCTGCTTTTCTCGAAGCCCGTCTGTCACCAACTACATGACAATTGATAATTTGACGCACATTTGGCGCACCCAGAGTATGTGTGAATTACTATCACACTCGAGAGAGTTGAGATTAATTGGCAGTGGGTCCACTGTAAACCGCTTTATCAGCAACCTTTATAACTACGAGTGGAATGATACAGACAAAGATCTCAGCTGAAATCCCTTCCTTTCTTTTTCTTTCTTTCTTTCTTTCTTTCTTTCTTTCTTTCTTTCTTTCTTTCTTTCTTTCTTTCTTTCTTTCTTTCTTTCTAAAGAACAGAACACTGCTGTAAATATATTACACAATGCAATAAACCCTGATATATCAGTATCAACAATCTATCAACAATCAATTTTCTATAATTTAAATAATCTTCAGGTTAATCCCAATAATCATAGTCAAGTATTCTTTACTATGATTTCATAGTCATGTATTTTATACAGTACATTACATTATCTTCAAGTTGTTGCTGTTGTGTATGGAAAATTAGCATGAGCATTATTAATTATCCACTGCTAGTGGGGAATACATATAGAGAGCTCCTTTATATTTAACATTGTTAGACAACATGTGTTTATTCAAACACATGCTACATTTTGTTCCTCTGAACATCATTCTTTACTCCCAGGCCCTGTAGGCTATGAGGATCCCACTTAAAGAGCGATGAAGTGTACAGTGCTTGACCTGAAGAGGATATGTAGTAGCATTTTGAGAAAATAGTTGCCCTCATTCTCATAAAATGTATGCTGTTCTGTAATTTGTCTTGATGCTGCAAGCCATTTGTTTGGTATTGGCTATTCTGATGTAAGTGAGCTTTTGACCTTTCCATTTAGCTGATGATGATTTGGAATGGAAACAGAATTGTTCTGGTGATTTGAAATGGAAACAGAATTGTTCTGGTGATTTGGAATGGGAACTGAATTGTTCATTAGGAAGGGTCTCTGGCCCAAACTGACCCAGGCATATTTGTAAATTAAAGTTTGCAGGTATTTGTATGGCCCTAGTTTATTTTTACATAGACATGTCATATTTTAGTGAGAGAACACAAGAATAAGAATGTATCTATCTTCACAAAGAATTCTGTCATTTGAAAAGTGAATGTAGAAATGCTTATGAATAAGAGAAGTTAGCGTGAGTGAATCTGTGTATAGATGTCCACAGGCCTCTAGCAATACTGCTACATTATGACCATGGGTACTAAAATTTTATCTTCATCTCACATTGTCAGGTTACGCAGTAACTGTGTGTGTGTGTGCGCGCGCACATATATGCGTATGTGTTTGTGGGTGTGTGTGTATGTGTGCATGTGTGTGTGTATGTGTGTGTGTATGATGGCTCTATGGCTCTATTACCTTTTGCCAAGGGCGGTGTTTGCTCTTGTAACCAGTAAAACGCAATGTCTAGGCACCTTATAAGCCTTCCTTGTGAAATATCACTCATGGGCTTCCTGCTCAGTGATAAAACAGCCATCAGGATTTGGAATTAATCTAAAGGAGAGGCCACCTGTTGCAAAGAATGGGGAGGCACAATGAAAGCCATAATTTCAGCCCCCTGCAGGATGTACTTAATATGACTCGTCATGTAATGTAACCAATACATGTCACATAAAGCAATCTCTACAAAGAATAGTCATTTGAGGGGTAAATGTTGAAATGCTTATGATTAAAAAAGCTTTAAATTCTGGTCAGTTTAGTACACTCTGATGTATTTTACTTAGCTGTGTAAACGTAATATCATTTGAAAGGATATCTGGTTTACAACTTGTGAGAGAAATAAAATGCATGCTGTGTTTTCCCAGAAATATCATATGTCTTTGCTGCCAATGTTGCACTTTACAAGTAATGCTTTTTTTTCAGGAAGGGATTGCTTTCTGTTATTTTTTTTGAGTATGTATGTTTTTTGAGTATGTATGTTTGTGTGTATATGGCCTCATTCTTTAGGTGACAGACTGAATATGAGTCTAAAATAACTGTTGGAAAGATGAACAAATAAGGAGCTCAAAATGTTGTCTTTATGGAGTCATACAAATAGTTAATTTATATCTTGTACAAAACTGATTTAGTAGTGAGACCAAGATCTTGCCATGGGTCATACTATGAACAATAGGTCGCTGCATTCTGTTTTTGTTTGCATCATTTTTAAAGATGCTGCAGGCTGGAGATGGATAGGAGTCAGCAAAAATCATGACAGAGAGAGAGAGAGAGAGAGAGAGAGAGAGAGAGAGAGAGAGAGAGAGAGAAAGAGATGCTTCATTGTTGCCTGTGCAGATCCACCACTTGACTGAGGTAGTCCCCAAGCCTGCAGCTGTGTTCTGCTGCCTGCACAAACTTTTCTTTCTCTCCCCAACAACAGCAGCTAGCACTCTGGGATCACATGAGCTGCCTGCCCTGCCACGTGATGGCACTGCAGATGCAAAGAGGGTAGTTTTTTTAGAAGCTGGGGCAAAATGCAAGTGCGTCAGATTCAGGAGAGCAGCCACAATACAGACCTTGTCTTTTGCTCCCAGCTGCTGTGTTTAACAGCTGCAATAAAAGGGCTTATTTGAAACCATGGAAAAAAATTGTACTGAACACTGCTAAGTTTTTAAGGGATGTCTCTATTTGCCTTTTTCTTCACAGTTTAGTATCTAATGCCTCACATATATGTATGTGGGCATAAAACTTCAACCTCTAGCATTATAGAGGTTGAATAAATGACAGGCATAATACAGATGTTCATTTCCATAGACCTTTCATGTTACTTTGTCATGTCATAGTTTTTTAATTGCAGTGACTTTTTGATAAGGACAAGATTCAGGTATTCATAAAGAGTGAACAGTGAACTCCCCTCTTAGACTGGTAGATTCAATCCCAATTTACAAAGTGGTTGCAAAATCATTGAAAGCCATGTTTGCATCTACTGAATATTTCACTGTTTATTTCAATCTTTTAGGTAGCCTCTACACCATAAACCTCTATGCAGGTTTTGTTTGTTTGTTTCAAATGAAAAATTCAGTTCTTGCACAAGAAATTGCTGGCCATCATATTTTATTCTCTTGGCACACCTGACATGACAGATTTTGCATTTCTCAGCACTTTGGAACAGAGAGAGGAGAGTAGCTTTCCCAGAGGTACTCAGTATGCATAGGCCTGTCTCAACCCAGAGCACGCTCATGTGACCAGGGCAAATCCAGAATAGGTGTATACCTTCTAATGTATAACCACTGCTGCTTTTCTGGTCACTAGGTCACCTTTTAGCAGTTTCGATTTATTGGGATGCAGATGACTTCAGTTTGAAAACAAAACAGTTTTAATTCTAAAGAGGGTGGATATGCTATGATTCCTCTTGTGTAATGTGAATTATCTGTGTAACTTTCACAGTATGTGATATGTTTGAAGGTTGGGATACATGTCTCATTCTTTTAATGGTCTAAAGTTTTTGATGTTGGTCTTTAAAATTGAACTTCTGGAAACACTATCTACTAAATATACTATTTTAAAAAACACTGGGTTAAGTAAATGGACATTTCCTCCAAATTTCTCTCAATAGCTTCAATATTTATTATATGGATTAATTTCTAAATAAAAAATGCATAAATGGACAATCAACTGGAGGCTGTATTAGGCATAGATTATGGAACAAACTTAAGTTGTATTTCATGAAGTAACAAAAAAGGGCCAAACACACATACACACAGACAGACAGAGATAGAGCAAGAGAGAGAGAGAGAAAGAGAGAGAGCTAGAGGGAACTGAAACCAAGGAATACTAATAGAAACAGAAATGAGGCAGGGGCTGGGTCAGTGGCCAGGATATTTATGTACAATATGGATAAGTCAATTTCTTCTGAAGCATTTATTTCCCTTTGGCTGCATTTAAACTTTCTTAACTCAAACAATGGGAAATTATTCTAGGGCACACACACTGTAACCTCTTACATTCACATGTGGTTTAGGAAACAAATATCAAAGCAGCCAAAACACACAATCATTAAGAATATTTCTTTCCTAAGCAAATAGTTACTATATCTTATGTCATTGCAAGTTTGACAGTGATACCATTTATAATGACATTGTGGAGGTCGTTGTAGGTCATTGGGAGTAATGAGGTTGTGTCAGTGCCAAATTCTAATGCAGAAGGATAGTAATAACCCCAGGCACTAGACTATCCCTGTTGCCCACTGACTGGTACTTTTTGAAATTGAATCCAAAGCATTGTGTGTCTAACCAGAATGAAATTCTTTCGTATAGCTCCATGCTCATTATATAGCAGTGATAATTGTTTTGAGTTAAAATGTGGTTGTGTCTACATGAACCTTTTATCCTACTTTACCATCGGTGCACGTTTCAGACAACGTAGCATGCTGCCTCTGGAGCCTGTGGCACTCTGGAGACTTGGTGAAGTGCAGGTCTCATAAATGTGCCAGACTTGCTGTAACCTAATGATCCCAAAGAAATAACTAAAAAGAAACCTTGTAGTCTTTCCTGACTTACTAAGTCAGTAAGCAAGTTGGACTGTTTCACTTGTGACTTTATGGTCCTCTTACAAAAGAAAATCACAGCTCACACCAATCACAGAATACACGTGACAGAATAAAATTCTATAAATGCGTTTTATTTGTCATTTATGTCTGTGTTTTCACCTGTAGAAACCTTGACATTGTATTTTAGCTGTAATGGTAAACAACCCCAAATGAATTTTGTTAGGAGAGAAGCCTTTTGAGAAACGGAGCTTTGAATGTGCAGAGACGAAGGAGTTAATAATCTGACGTCACGACTCCTGGGGCGTTGACCTTAAAGGTAGGGGTGGAGGCAGAATTTGCTCCGGGGATGAGTGGGAAAATACGCCTCGCTTTCAAGGCAAATAACCTATTTTGGATGTAAAAATATACGATTTATTTTCTAACCTGCTTTTAGGGACGGGCATTTCTTTTATTTAAGGATAACCAATGTCTATTGTAAGGGATACATTTTTACTCCAAGGTAAAGCTGTAAGTCGTTGAGTAAACAGTACATCGAAGCGAATATGTGTTTGTGGTGTTTTTACAAATGGCCTTAACATTGCTGTCTGTTGTTTGATTCTGAAGATATTTTAAACAAGCAAACAAGAACAGGTAACGACGTGGCAAAAATTCACAGAACACGTTTACAAGAAGACATGTTTTGAATGTGTCCTGCTAGCTTTTCGTCTAAAAACTTCGAAGTTTTTGCCGCCGCGTCGACGTCCTAAAAAGCGCGTCGTATATCTTACTGGACGATTCACTTTAGAGCGTTCTGAGTGAATTTCCGCATGTGATTAGGGAAAATATTAGGTTACCATGATTACTTTGATTAAGGTGGGGTCTTTTTAAAAGGGTTGGGGGTGGAGGGTTGAAAAGTCCAATATGGAGGAGCAAAAATGATTGAATGCGTCCAAGATCTCCCCGGAGAGATGGAAAGGGGGTCGCTTTTCCTGTAGTCCTTTCCAAGGTCCCGTTCAGTATAGCGATCTTACAAGGGAAAAATAACAGTACAAGGTGTGTCAGGGAGTGGTGGTATGTTCTGGAGATGTATACGTATGCACTGTCCACTAAAAAGACACAAAAAACAAAGGTCTGTATGTAGAATAGAGATTAAATTTCGTCGATCTCTCCATCAATTTTCTGCTTAATGTCACTGAGCTCCATTGTGGGAGACAAGGACGCGTCATCCAGCCATAAATTTGTGATTATAGAGGCTCGAAGAGGCAGTTGGCTGTATTCGGACGGATTTGCTCCGTGCTCTGAACTAGATCTTCATTACAGCGAGAGCTACACATAGAACCCATGTAATCTTTTATCTTGCAATTAGAAGAGTAACAGAGCAGCATTTTTTCGACTAAGGTAATTTTAAAGCCAAGAATGGAAACCGAATAACTTATTTTTTAAATAGTTACGATTTCCGACTCTGAAGGTGCTGCGAGACATGCGGAAACTTCACAAGGTTTTTCATTAGGCTATCAAATACCTGAATCTACTGGATTGGCGTGTTTTTGCTTTTTGCCCCGCTCTACGTAAATCAATAGCCAGTCCTTGCTCAGAATATATTTGTTGTCCGGATTGGCGTTTTTATAGGTAGGTCTTTTCTACTCCAGAATTTGATTTATCGCAATCGCGTAGAATTAGCCTAGAATTATATTTATATATAATATATAGTGCTACATTAATTGAAATTGTGTTTACGTGTTTGTTTCATTTACACAGGTTGATCGACTCTCTGAAACTAAAAGCGACGTTACAAATGGTTTCTAAGAAATCAATGCACATTTCACTCATATTAAATATCTTATATGTAGACTAATGAATAGTAAGGATTTTATTATTAATATTTTAGCAATAGTGTGATATTATATACACAGATTCTTTTTTATCGTAAGCATTTAACAATATAAATCCATGTCTCTGGAAGTATATTGCGTATGTGTTGGATCATATTGCAGTGTTGCCAGATTATTTGCAAATTTTAAAGGTTTTGTGTCGGTTCTGGAAAATGGCTGATTTAATTGGTGGATTCTTAAAAATTACTTTAAACACTCATTCCGTATTTGTAGATTATCAATATTCTCTATCATCAAAAAAGAATGAGTCATGTGGACATGGCGCCCTTACTTTGCATTTTGGATTAAACTTTGTTTAGCTTTTGTATACATATTAGTAAGAGATTCAGTCGTTTTAGTCCAGAGTTAAGTACTGACCGATGAAGCAGTGAACATTTCAGAGTTAAGAATGTATAAATGACCCATGCACATATACTTTGATCGCGTAACAATTGTGTTTCACATGCTGCCTTCACCATTTTAGGAAGTTTTTTCTGTCCATTCTGAAGCGAGATAATTGAATCGTTATGTTTATCAAGGTATTGGTTCACGAGGCCACTACGCCATTGCTGTTTCATGAAACACGTGTTCCAAAGCGGTATTTTTTAATCAAAGGCATTATTAGTGGCATGTATTATTACGAGTTTGTTTACACTTTAATTAGAAACTCGGCGTTAATTCGTAGTCTTTTATAAGCCATCGTCTAACTTGTGATTTCACAATGGGCCTCCAAAGCTTCGATGTGCATATGTAGCTGATTGACAACGCTATATTCCACGCTGAATATACACTTTGGTGCAGTGGGTTATCAGAGTAATACAATTTAGACAGTTAAGACAGATACCAAGTTCAAGTCTCCACAAAAGCATGATAGATAAGAAACAACACATCTTACATAACCTGCTTGTATGCCTGTCTGAGGAATTTTGTCTGGATTGTCACGTTTGTGCCCTCTTGCTAAGAAGAGTTTAAACTTCTGTAAATTCTGAAACAACACAGACGTTTAATGTATTATGCGATTACATTGTAAATCTTACGTTCCAATAGTCTAAAAAACAATAAATTATATTTTCGTGTGACACGTGTTACGTTAACACACAGGTTCAAATCGAAAGGAGAAAAAAACATAAAAAATTATATGTGCTAATTATAGTTGTGACCGATCAACTCGACAACGACACTGGAATTCCAATAACCGCTTAACATTCAGTTTTCTCAATTAAGTTAAATTGCGATCAATATTTGACTGTTAGAAATCCTTTCTAAAATTCTCACATAAAATGAATACCCATTAGCAAGGCAGTACTATTTCAGAACCCAACATATCCATAACCTAAAGAAACACAACAAAACATACAAACAAAAAACGTAGAAAAAAATCTAAGAAAACTTTAAAAACATGTTTATCAGTTAATAAGTTAATTTTCTCTCTCTTAACCATAGTCTACTTTTCAAGGATTAAGACTAAGATTTTGACTAATATTCTGTGTTTAATATTCTGTCTAGAACGGTTGTCTCGCCCTGTCGAAACTGACATTTGATTTCATCTGTCTTTCATGAACGTTTTGTAGTCTAAATACTTTCACAACGTGAGATTAATGAAAAGGAGACAACGAACGACTTTTTTAATCAAACCAACATAACCCATGTGTCTACTGTGTTCTGTTACACTTCTTTACCCCCGTTTAGTTTAACTTTTAGCTTTTCCAATAAAACAGGTCGTAATGAGGGAGGTTTGTGTCATTTATGGGGGTGAGCCCGTACTTGCCTTAATTGGACACAGATGGGTTTTCCTATTGATAACCCCTCCGCCATCCTGGACTAAATACAGCGGAAACGCCGTTCCCTGGGAATTATAGATGGCGATTGGACTATACCTTCTCTCGTGGGGACGTATGTTTATTCAATTAAGTCAAGTGGTCTAATAGAGCACTGCCATACAACCCCGATGCCCAAGTTTCCACCTTGTAACTGGAAATTTGAACTAACACACTTTATTGTATTCCACGTCAATTGAAGAACTATGCGTGACATTAGGCCATAACCCTTATTACACACGCTAGTGTAGTCTGCATTTAACACTACACAATCTTCCTTTCTGTGTCATACATCCTAGTTCAAGTGACATAGTAAGATACACAAACGAAGAATAGTTTAATCCAGTCTGTGCTATCCAGAATATACGATTATGAGGGCTTCTTCAAAGTTTCTATGGTTAAAGTTTGACGAGTGGGAAAAAAAGTTCTATTCCAGTCTTTTAGCCTAAAACACATTTGTGAAGACTGATAGGCAAGGAATGTTTGAAATACCTAGGACTTGAAGTAGCCTTCGTGTACACCATGAACCCTGTACACCGCGTGATAGTCAAAAATGTCTGACACCAGGACTACTCGATTTTACATAGCAATGTAGCAATGCTGTGGAGTGCAGCGCAAGGATAAACAGCACGGTCTAAAATATATAAGCGCAAAGAGCAACGAATATAACTCGAAGAGTAGGACGCCTAATGAAGACAGGTCACGAGGTCAAAGAATGGATACACATACACACACACACACACACACACACACAAACACACACACAGACATATATATATATATATATATATATATATATATATATATATATATATATATATATATATAAATAAAACACAGTTGTGCCCTGTGATCAGGAAAACACTTTTTTGTAGTCTGTTGAGCTCTCTTAAAGATGTAATTGCGTAGAATGTAATCGCATAGGTCTTGTGCACAATGGGATTAAAAGATTTGTCAGGGTCAGTATTACCACAGCTATGTATTCGACACGCATGTGTACACATTATAATTAAATGTCAATAATAATAATAACAACAACAACAATAATAAAGGTTTACTTTTTCTATTAAAATAAGGGAAGTTCAACGCGCGGTTTTATTTATTTCTCATAGGAAAAATACAGTGATTCGTAGAATTGTAGAATAAAAAAATAGCCTAGCTGCCTAAGAAAAAATGCTGTCGCGATAATCATAACTATACTAACTTTTAGATGCTAATATGGCAACGATTTATTAAACGAGTTTACGTAAAACCTTCTAACCTTCGTGAACATGTATGTGCATATAAGCAGGATTTCTGCATCTACATTAGATTGGCTTTGAATCCAAGAGTCCTGCGTGAAATAATCTCGCCAAAGGCAGTCTTGTCTCAAACTGGTTTGCGATTACGTCCTAACAATAACTGGGTCTTGCAGCACCCTTGGCCTGCGCTGGTGACAAACGCCCCGTTCCGGTAGTTTGAATGTGGCTGGGAGTTGGAGGGAAAGTGTCAATCAGGGACGCTTCACTGATCACGGACAATGCTCTTCGTGGGACTAGTCTGTTTCAAGAGCAATCAGTCACTCCGCATTAATTATCCCTGCGTCCCACAGCAGGGCAGCTCGGGCTGGCACATGGGCTGTGCGCGCGCGCGTTGTGTGCGTGCATGTATTAGACGGTTACGTATTGGTGCGGCATCTAAGACCAACGCTTGTACGTGGGATATGCCATAGTACATCATTAAACACGCACCCCACACCCAGCTTTTAAATTGCTTAAAGGAGCCAATAACGGGGAGCAATAAAAGGGGCTTTCTTATAACTTTATAAATGAAATGCAGAAATCTGTTTTAGGAAGTGCACGTCTTGCTAGTTGCGGAATATATTTTTCTCAGAGCCTTTACATTTAAAGACAACGATGCAATACATCAAGATTTTGAGAGTAAGTGAGAATAAGGTAGCCTGTCATTTAATTGAATTCTTCTGTTCGTGTGCATGCATATTCCTAAAACTTACTTTTAAATTATATGACATATGCTTATAATTCCTTTAATCCACATGGGGAATATTTTTACCAGTTTACACATAAGATTTTTGTGGTAATAGTGGACATGTTTTAAATTCTAGGTAACCATGTGTAACTCATATAGTTTTACAAGTTTGTAGGGTTACAATGAACTATAGGCCTATGTGTAGAAGCCAGGCTATGAAAAACCGCTGTCGCAGCAGACGGTGGCAACAATAGCCAATAGGTGCACTGTATACAGAATGCTTTTTACAAATATTATAAGCCTCTATGTTAATGTTTGCGTTAATGATACTTTTCCGTTCGCTTACTTGTAGCATTTTGCAAGTGGATAATCTAATCATTGTGGATTATTTTAATTTGTTTTGGTGATTTACAATCAGATGGATAATAAAATGATATTTAAATGATATTTAAAATGTTTTGCAAAGCTGGTTTGTGTAGAACACAACAGGCAATATCAGGACAAAATAAAGATATATATATATATATATATAAAGATATCATATATAGTCGTATTGTTGCCTCTTTAGTGATTATTTGAGATTGGGAAGCAAAGAGAGATTATTCTGAATAAGCAAATGAATTACTTTTTGTGTAAAATGATTTTAGGCTAAATTACATTTGGACATAGTCCAAGGATTGTATGCAGCCTATAGGTTAATACTTAATTTTTTTGTAGATCAATATAAATGTTATAGCCCTGCGAGGATTCTACAGATCTTTGTGTTACTAGGAATAATAATAATAATAATAATAATAATAATAATAATAATAATAATAATAATACACAAGACAAATTAGTTTACCCCAGTCGTCCCGCTACATTTCCATCCCTTCACGAGAAACATAGCCTATTCATGTAAACCGACAGGCTAAACATTATTAGTAGTAATAGTATTATGTTGTTGTTGTTGTATTCATAACGTTATATTTCTTCCAAAACAGAAAATAAACTACTTACAGTGGAAAATCCATTAATGAAAAAGGAAAATACGTAACAATTAGGCCGGCTGCAACGTAAATAGCGACGAAAAATTCCCTCAAAATCACAGACCTGAGTAATCATTACTTTGAGAACAGTTCTTTCGCCTCCATTTCTAGCCAAGCTCTCGCGAACGTTTTTTTCTCTCGCACTCCGATATACTTCCTTGAGTTCAATAATTTCTATGCAGTCTACTCGCTTTATTAAGTTGGTGTTGTATTAGACTATATTAATCCGCGCATCTACACTCTATATTTAATACAACATGTAATTTCCCCCTTTTTAACGTATTCCCTTTGATTAAGTCACTCTTGACTCTCCTTTAGCTTTGGGGCCAACTAGGTTCGCCTAGGGGAGGCCTTGAAACCGCCCCTCCTTATCTCCTTTCATCATCCAGCTCTGGGCCGCCTTGAAACCGCAAGGCCAGTAATTGCTTTTTTCAGGCAGCCCAGTGCGGACTGGCCAGCAGCCAATCAGAGCCTTGTTTACACTCTATGATTGACACCGTTCTGGCAACATGCCAACCAATCAAACACTTCTCAGCTTGACGCCCAGAATTTTAACCCTTTTTGTGCTTTAAACCAATCACATTTTTTAATATGTTTTGTCTGTGAAATGAAACATAGATTGGTCATTTAAATTTTATGTAATAACAAATTTCTGATGTCTGTGCTCACCAACCTGGCTAAGCTTATGTCTAATCTTTTTTTTCTCGAAGAAAGAAATAATACCGATGTTACCGCTTTCTAACTGTATTGTTAACGATCGGCTAAAAATAAACTGCAAAATATTACTGTCGAAATTAACAAAGTAATTGCAGTTAGTCTTTAAAAGAGATAAACTGCTGGTTCCTCTATATCACATTATTACTAAATAAACAATTTGTCAGGTTAGCAGTTATAGATATTCCGTAGTAAAGTAGTAGGCTTCTGCACCATGTGGTCCTGGTTGCACTGAACTTGGAACACTACTGGAAATGTTGAATGTAGCGCCCGCCGTTTTGTTTAGTTGTCATAGCCGATACGCCATTGGTTCAGACTCGCACCCAATCAGAGTCCCTGTTTATCCTGGGGCGCGCTGCACGAGCTTATTGACATGTACGCATTAGACCAATGGGTGAGACTGTTTCCGTGACGCCTCCCTCCCTTCTCCTTGAGTGGCATTTGCCGATTCAGGAAAGAGCTTCAGCCTGGATGTACGAGGTTCGCCTCAGTAGAAGCTTATAGTACGGTGCATCTTCGAACTTCAGCTGCACGCACTGCAGCCTGCAAACTAGGATGTAACCATTTTCACATGTTTTTTATTCTGCCTCTCTGCTTTCTTTTACGTATTTTTTTACACTATGTTTTTAACCATTTATTGTTATGCAAGGAATAACTTACCAGTAAGTAATTCATTTATATTGTATACAGTTTATGTGTGTAATAATAAACATTTGCTTTCAAGAGCTGCTCTTACCATATTTTTTTCCCCCCGTAGAACATCTGCTGTTAGGCAGAATTAGTGAGGCAGTAATACTGACAGTTGTACGCGAAAGGATGATTGAGAAATGTAGTCTAGAAGCATTTAATTAATTCTCTTAAGTTGCTGCCTACTAACAGCAACGATCGCAAAATTAATGCTTAATATTATTTAGCAATAATAATAATAATAATAATAAATAAAGGATAGATATGAATTATTTGTACCACTCGTGATTCCTGATGATTGTTATTGCATACACGACAGACCTTCAATTTGACTTATCTTCTCAAAGGAAGAAATGCTTCGACAACTAAGTACATGTTTCCTTACATAACAAACGAACGTAAACAGGTTTAAATTTAAAGGTGGCTACAATAAAACCACTACAAGATAGTGTTCAAAGCCTTTTTTAAATATTCTCCTTAATGGTGTCTATATAAACTACGCTAGTTGCCAAGTGACTGGGTTAAATGACTATATTTTTCACATTTTAGTTTCTCATGGTTTTGCACCATTGTACGGTGTTGTGCAAACTAAAATGTTCTGACGAATATCGTCAGTGTAGCTGGATTTCTATTTTCGTTTAATTTTAAACAACTCGGAGGAACCGTAACAACCCCAGTTCACTTAGACACCCAAGCAAATCTTTCTTGCCACAGGTAAAACTAGTTTCAACGTGATATAGACTACTCTTCTGAACTTGAACAATCTCATAGTTTTAAAGCCCATTTCAATAGGTCTTCAAGAAGTATAAACTGCACACATATACTCTACGAAACTAGCAAGGGCCATTGCTTTTCGCTGATTTCTCTCCACACCGAGTTTGAGACGAAGGAAATGTAGCGCTTTGAATATACTCTGCACCAATCTCTCGAATGTTTCCACAAAAACACATCCCTGTCCATTGTCGCATGAAAATGGTGAACTACATTAGTAAATTGTAAGGTTTCCAGAATTACATTGTAAGGAGGTTGCCTTCTTTTTAAATATATCTAAGTGTGGGTTATTGATCTTTTTGTATGTCGTTACATTGATGTCGTTAAGGTACATTCAGCATTTTCTTACGTCTAAGAGTGCAAATTGCTGATTTGTCGTACTTGGCGCTATGTATTTGTGTATTTGTTAATATATTTTTAATCAGTCACTATTGTAAGAGAGGAGAACGGCTGCAGCGTTGCTTTTGCGATCACCACACAACAACAACAACAACAGCAACAAAAACCACTGGCGATGTATCCACGCGCTTTCTTTGGATTGCCTAAGATCTACATGCTGCACCATTCCTATTTTGACATTTTTAAATACCTATAATACATGTATTTGTTCTTTTATTTAGAGAAATTATAATGGAGTGGCAAGAAGCTCTGTAGATGATGCAAACCATTTACATTGTCTTTGTTGCCTTATCTGAGATGTTGTGATAAAAGGAGGTTCACCACTACAATCACTAAGAGCGCTCGTTTGTTATTCCACTAAAGTGACTTCACAATTTTTGGGACAGATATCTAGAGACTCCGAGCTCCTACTCCATAGGTGACTAGCTCTGGTGAATAAAATCTAATTATTATTGTTATTTTTCATGATTGGATTTAAAACAACCTTATTTTAATTTACTATCGCATAACGTCATTTTCAAATTAATACACGAGATTTAGTAAACCTGGGGATTTGGGGCGATGGTGACGATGACGAGATTTAATCTTTTCGCTTATTGTTAAGGATTTAGTGTAAAGAATAGGAAGACTTCAATTAATCGTCCATATGATCACTGTTATTTAACTTATATATTAAACAATTATATTGTAAATACGTTTTAACTGACTTCGCGACTGGTGTTTGTTGTATAAGTAGGCCTTTCAGTGTGAAGCACTGTAGGATAAATTTATTTGTAGCCTTTTGAGGAGAGTTGAAACCTATATGTATTTAAATGACAATTATAGGCAATTGTTTTTTAGCAAAACTATTATTATTATTATTGTTATAATAATAATAATAATAATAATCATCATCATCATCATCATCATCAACATCGTCATCATCAAAACCACTTCTAAAATCCATATGACATTGTAAAATTGGTGGTTGTGCCGAGCCACATTTGAGTTAATCACCTCAAACCCCTAAGTAATTTTAGTGTGCGTATTTGGGGGTGTGTTACAAGTATGCCTCACGTCAACCCCTTCAGCTGCGGTAATATGAGGGAGATAGAAGACGGGATGATATTTTTTGTTGGTTTAACCAGCATTCGTAGGCGCTTGCAAGCCGGCTGGACTATTATTTTATAAAATAATGCAACTATGGCACAATAATAGCACAATTGATATATTTGTTTCACCATTTCTCTGCAATTCAGGTTCTTCTGTTTGTTTCTGTTGCAGAAAATATGACTGGGACGTACTTTGTTGGGCGTCAAATAAAAAACTGCACTGAGTGCGAGATCTGGGCGACACTCGTATCGGGATTATAACATCTGTTTGGTGTTCGGTGCTTGTGGCCTTCCCTCTGGATTTTGGATTTATCAGTTTTTGTCGGAATGGAAGGTCGGGATTTTGCCCCTCCACCGCATCTTCTTACAGAGCGAGGCCCGTTGGTTCACCGAGCTGCTTCACGGATCACTCCTACTGGGCACACTTCCGTGCAACATCCCGGTCACTTTCAACCTGGAAAATACTATCCTTCGCATATACCCATGCCTCCACAATCAGGTTTGATTTTTACTCGTATTCCATAACAGTAGTATCGCGTACCTGTGGTTTATTGTATGCATGTTGACTGTTTCTTCTTCACCGTAAGACATGGAGTGTGAGCTTGTGAGTAGGTTGTGCATACATGTTATTTATTGGAAAAGGAAATTAGTTAGACAGTATGGTCATGTCCAAAATTAACTTACCGCGGACTCCTCAGAACTTTATGTGCTACTTCCAAACGGTCTTATAACATTTTATTGAACAATTTAGTTTCTAACATTAGCTAGACTATATGCTGGCTGGTTGTGGGGTTTTTTTTCGCGCCAAACATTACTCGTGGAACAAGTAACGGAGCTTAAATATTTAGTTATGTTAATTAGAGTTCCCTCGAATTTAACATTAATGAGTACTCTTCCGCGAAATACACTATATTTCTCGTGTGTTAAAATCAGTGGGCACATTTATTTTTCATTCAAAAATAAATGTGAAAGCTTAGACATACTTTTCCAGTTTCTGGAAAGCGTTGTTTCTTTGTTTCTCCGTCATTTTTGAGATATGTTGACTTAGTTTAACCACTATAAACAAATGTAAATAATTCCATGTTTGTCTTTACATTTCGGGCCGTTTTCCTAATGGAACTACGTCGCCTTAATTACATGGCCAAGTTTGATGTGCATGTGCCATATAGTTCATCGTAGTGTCCAGGATTAGGGTCAGTCGTGTGTGTGCGTGCGCGTGTGCGCGCCCACAAGTGTGTGTGCGTGCGTGTGATTTGGTAATAGAGGGTTTTGTAATACCAGAAAATCCGGTTTCTATATTGAGCGGTGATGTGACGGGGTGCGAATGGCTTGACAGTGCATGCATTAGATTTAACAAGTGGCTCTGGTGTATAACTCCAAGTACTTTGGGGACACGGGTGTATTTCATCCCTTTTTGCATATTGATAGGATATAAGTTTCCGGAATGCTTATATAGAGTGTTAAGTCCCATTCATTATTAATCATACAAAATGCACACTACTGCAGTCACACGTTATTTTTCTTAAAATGGGCTTTTTGTTAAAATACTTTCTGTTTGGGGCAGCATCGTTTGTATTCTGGAGCTAGCTATGTAACTGTTTCTGTCAAGCTTGTACGTATTAACATGTAATGTTTCAGCTCATAGTATTTGGAGAAAAATCATCGCTAACCGTTTAAATGATCCTAAAAGCATGCGCAGACGTCTTCGTTTATTTGTTATATTTCTTTTCTAATTGTTTTAAGGATAATGAGTGTCCCTTGAAATTGAATGGCCAATAGAGGCCTTTGTGAGTGGAGGCAATGCTGAACTCATTAAGCTTCATGTTTTCTTCTTTGTATCTTATTTACTAGGTAAGGACTATTTGTGCCATGCTTGCTGAATTGCTTTGGCTTCCGTAGTTTATTGTTTGGTTTCGCTGTGAACAAATGCCCCAGTAAGTGGGCTACGTTGTAAGCATTAATTTACAGTTGTGAATTTGAACCTTAACCATTTTATTTAAAGTATGAAACAAATAGCCTTATAAATGATGTTTTAAAACAACACTCAATCTTCGACATTGGCAGTGTGCTCTCAGATAACCTTACAGTGGACTAAGCAAACAAAACACGCATATGTCAGTTTTTTTGTTTTTTTTTGTTCTATGTCTAATGAAAAAAGCAGCTGATTCATTCAGACTTTGTTGTAGGTCAAAGAGCTCTTCTTTTTAGGTTATATTGTAGTATGGCGTGGTAGCTGTATTCATTGCGCTGAATTGTAATTTCTATTTTAAAAACTCTAATCTCAAAGTCTCCATTGTAGTAATGCTTTCTACGCTATTTTATAGCCTATAGCTTTGCTTTTTAACATGTTGCGAAATTTCCAGTTGGAGGCTTCTCTATAACAGTCCTTAGGTTCTACCCAGTCTTACCCTGCACAGTAATCTTTACACAAGATACAGTTGAGTGTTGGTTAAAAACGATAAGGCTTTATACGTCCTATAACACTCAGACGCTCTCTCGTAAATGTGTTAATACCTTAAAATATATCAGATCGCCTCGACCTCTCCCGGCCTCCAGCGCTTGCACAGTGTTGATGGGTCGTTAGCGATTGTCTTCCGTGTGTGTGCCGCCTGCCGTTTCGTCTCACAGGCTAGTTTGAAGCAATTCTTTACACTGTCCTCTAAGTAATGTATGTTTGTTCTACGCAAATAGCTATTCATAAAGAACTCTTATGGAATCATAAAATAAAACGAACATAACAAATTCTACAAAAACATTATCTCATTTATATACGCTCTGAAGCAAATGTTTATTTCGCTCGTTTGCTTTTTCTAACTGCACAGTGTTCATCCGTTGGCCCCTTATTTTATATTAGACCACATTTTCAAACCGCAGCATCATCAGAAAGATTTGTTGGAGCGCCATTCTTCTTTGGATCGTGTGCAGATCAAATGGTGCTCCTTTGCCAGTGTGCAGGAATAATATGTACACTGGGATTCTTTTCTATTATGCCCCCCCCCCCCCCCACACACACACACCACACACACCACACACGTTTTTTTTCCCACTCTACTCTCTTTACTCTGCTCCATCTCCAGCAGATGTCTGAAACGTCTGCTTAAAGGAGGACGCCAGCTCATGCAGTACAGGTGCATCATTACTCTCTGTGTGTGTGTGTGTGTGTGTGTGTTCAGTCGCGTGTGTATGCATGCGTGCATATGATATGTGGGTGTTCTGTTCTTCCGTGGTGCCTTCAAACTCCACTTTAGTACAGATCTGTCCCAGATATTGGGGCCCATTTCCATCCAACCCCCCACTCCAAAAATGTACCATTCTAATCATCTTGAGTGGATATTGTAAAAGGTATATTTGCTACAAATTGCACAAACTGTAATTCATATTAGGCTCTTAAATGTAATCAGCTTTTAAGCATTGTATGAAATATAAGTGGTTTTGTTTTGTCACACCTTGACTAAAATGAAAAAAAGTGTTCACTTTTTTTGTTCATATTTCAGTTGCACCATAAAGAGATAAAAGTGTACATGTGCAAATTTGAAGTCAATAAAAAACTCTCACAATAATGAAAGAAAAATAAACCTACAAGCAGTAACTACATTTAGCCTGATACCTTGCTGTTGTCACGAAACCTTGTAGTTTGCCAGCTGTAAAGATGTTTGTACTTGCTCTCAGGTGCAGCAGACCTATACAGACTTCTACTGTGTCATAACTGGCATATGCCACTGCAGAATATGCTTAAAGGCACTGTCTTGCTTCCCTTTCCCACTGCTATTTGTGCCCTCTTATGCATGTGTGCACACAGAAACACATATGCACGCACACACACACACACACACACACACACAAACACACGCATGCATGCACACGCGCACGCATACACACACACACACACACATGCATGCACACATGCGCACGCACACACACACACACACATGCATGCACACACACGCACACAGACACACACACGCATGCAAGCATGCACACGCGCACGCACACACACACACACACACACACACACACACACAGACACACACACACACACACACACACACACACACACACACACACACACACACACACACCTCTGGAGAGAGGAGGCATGCTTGGTGGGAGGAATACTTAAAAGATGCTGAATATTTCTGAAAATCAATGAGCAGAGCATGCTGGGATACTTTATAAGGACCAGCATCTGCTGTGTGTGTGTGTGTGTGGGGGGGGGGGGGGGGGTGACTGCGTGGGTGAGTTTGGGAGCTTCACAGTGAGGCAACACAAACACTAGTGAACCTTGAGGTTCACTCTAAATTAAGAAACACTATCTCCACCTCATGCACCTCCATGTGCAGCACTACCCCATCTCCAGGAACTGTTATTGCAGGGGGGGCTTTTATGACAGTGCAGACTCCTGACCAGGCCCCAGGTCCTGTTTGACCTGCAGAGTGCCCGATGGGCTCCTGAGCTCGTCCTCTTTGCCCAACCCCTGCTCCTCTCCTGCTCCATGCGGCTGCACTGGGGAGCAGACACCAGCCTGTGGGCTTTGACAGGGTTTGTAGTTAAATTAGCGTACAACTCAGGGCACAGGCCTACTTATAGCTCTCTCTCTCACTCCCCCCCCCTCTCTCTCTCTTTCTTGATCTCTGATTCTTCCTTTGTCAGTTGTGTCAGGACTATGTGTCTTCTATTTATTGCAGAGAAGAGATGTAAAGAAAAGTAGCTGTCCTTCAACACTGAGGCAATAGTAAATATGATTTCTGTCAATGAAAAGTCACACCTTGTTTACATGTAATTAGGAAGCCTCGAGGTCAGCGAAAGAATTGTTTGTCTTTTAAACAGAATTTAATGACTATAATGGCTAAAGAAGAAATAGAATCAGTTTTGTGTTTGTTCATACTGAATGGCAAAATGGTGAGAAAAATGAAGGAGGTAGAGACAGAAAAAGAAAAAGAGGGAGGGGTAGAGGAAAAAAGAGAAAGAGAGACTGAATGTTTCCACCTGGCTGGTAATCTGGCCCAATTACCTCTGCTCGGTAGCACAGAGCCCAGTGAGTTCCATTGCCACTGACTCTCTCTGCCAGCTGAGCACTCTGTGTGTGTGTGTGTGTGTGTGTGTGTGTGTGTGTGTGTACTTTTGTGCATGTGTGGTATATGATTCAGCAGTGCTGTGCTGGCATAACCAGGCACAGTACCCCTGCCCAACAAACAACCACACACACAAACACACTTACTCACTCACACACATGGTCACTGCTGGCAAAGGGCCTCGTGTCTGAGCACGCTAAGAGCTCTACTGCTCTACTGTCCTGCCTTGTGTACAATCGCTGGGTTGGATATAAACTGATGCCTCTGCATGTCACCAAGCCCTGCTGATATATATATATATATATATATATATATATATATATATGTGTGTGTGTGTGTGTGTGTGTGTGTACTATATCTAAATGCATACACAAGACAAGGTTTTAAATAAACACACACACACACACACACACACACACACACACACACATATATATATATATATATATATATATATATATATATATATGTGTGTGTGTGTGTGTGTGTGTGTGTGTGTGTGTGTGTGTGTGTGTGTACATTGTGAGATTAATGGTTATTCTTTTTTGTTATTTATTACATTTAATTTACATAACTTCTAAACCATAGGGTTTATTAAAGTACAAATGTAGCTAAGCAGTAACAGCCTAAAAAGGAAAAGTGAAATAATTCTGATGAAGTGAATAACATCCTTCCTATCCACACACACACACACACACACACACACACACACACACACACACACACACACACACACACACACACACACACACACATGCACAATCCCAAAACCTTAGTATTTTCACACCAAATCTGAAAATTCTTACCCTCTCACCTCACCTGTATAAGGAATACAAGAGGACTGTCTGTGATAAATGTGTCACACACATGTACATGCACATGTATACCAAACAACTACAGCCCAGCTGAATGAGCAGTCAAATATTTTCTTGTGCTCTTGCTGTAGTATTTGTTTCAAGAACATACTGTCTGACACATGTACCACACACACACACACACACACACACACACACACACACATGCACACACACACACACACACACACACACACTCACTCACTCACTCTTAAACCATGGCCATGCACTGGATCAGCACAACAATGAAGCAGTACGCTGGGGTGCTGTGAGCCTCAGAGTTCATTTATTCAGCTGTCTCTCTCTCTCTCTCTCACACACACACACACACACACACACACACACACACAGAGCTTTTTCTCTTTTCAACTGTTTGCTTATCAGCTTGCATTTTTTACATGAAAAGAGCCACCATCATTTATCAGCATTGCTGTTCAGATTTTAACAATTTACCTTTGTATTTTTTTCTGTCCTTTTGTAAATTTAAACTTTATAGTGATTTCTGTTAAATTTAAAATTCTTAAAATGTTAAAAACATATTTCATGCATACATCTGTGAAAAACGTTACCACAACGGAAGTGCTTTGTTCAACTGTTTAAAAACATTTGCACTCTCCTAGAAGGTTTTACCTGTCCGAGTTAGTTTTTCTTCATTTGCAGGATCAGTCAAGTCAAAAAGGCTGACAGTGTGAAGGAGATTTATAGTTCTTCATTAGTATTGTTCACACAGGAGATTCTTTCTTTTGTTCTTCTATATGTGTGTGTATGTGTGTGCACATAAGCATGTGTGTGTGTGTGTGTGTGTGTGTGTGTGTGTGTGTGTGTGTGTGTGTGTATGTTCACATGTGTGTGCACATGTGTGTACATTTACTTACTTCTTGCTATATCCTGAGGTACTTTATAATTGTGAGGTACTTTTCATTTTGATAGTTCAATGATGAACTGGGCTACCACCACCCATTTTAACCATAACCATGAGCAGAAATATCTCTCTGTGTGTCTCTCACTTTACAGTTATTTAATCCAAATGCTGCTAGGCCTGTGGCCAGCTGTTTAAAACACAAACAATTTTGGGGATGTGGCTAAGACAATAAAAGCCTTCCAAGCTGGCTTTGATGTCTGATAACAAGAGAGAAATGACATTTTAAACGTTAAAGCAAAAAAAAACAAAACGTTAAAAGAGCTTTTGTACTGGTGGGAAGAAGGGAATGCTGGGTTAGGAAGCTCAGGATGAGGAGAGAGCTCTAGTAATGGGGTCTGGGCACCTCTCTCTGTGTGCAGGGAGAAAGAGTTGTATTGAGTGATACTGAGTTTTCCTTTTATGTTTGCTCATAGTCTTCCTGTGTCTGGCTCTCTGTTTCTCTCTTGTCTGTGTATGTGTGTAGACATTCTGCGTGCCTTTTCAGTGTAGGCTCCATTAAATATGTATGTATGTGTGTGTGTTTGTTGATTACTCTGCTTCCCTTTATCAAGACTTTAAGGGCAATGCTTACCCTTGTTTGTGTTGATGAGTGTGATGACATCATAGTCAGGTGCATACATGATGTCGGATGAGCTGCCTCCTAGCCTTGACACCCAACACCTAACCTGTTCAGCAAAATGTGGCATATAGCAAATTTCTCTCTCTCTCTCTCTCTCTCTCTCTCTCTCTCTCTCTCTCTCTCTCTCTCGCTCTCTCTCTCTCTCTTTTCATGCATACACTCTTTCTTTCTTTCTTTCTTTCTTTCTTTCTTTCTTTCTTTCTTTCTGTTTTTTTCTTTATCTCTCTCTTTTGTTTGACTCCATCACAAGTAAACTAAATACAGATGTACATGGCAGGGTTTATAGTGCATTAAAGTGTAGGCCTATACATGGTATACAGGGAGCAGTGTGTGTTCATAGAAGATGAGGCGGTGTGGCGCCTCAGAGAAAGACGAAAATGCTAAATGAATGCGCAGCTCTCATTAAAAATACATAAGGCATATCTCAGCTTCAACACCAGTAAAGAAAAAAGTCCAAAACAAAGATTAGCATCGGGAGTTCAATATTAATCAGTCTCAGGGGACAGTCTTTCTCCTCTTCTCACTCCCTGAGCTGCTCGCTTTCATTTGAGAGGGACAACTGTTGCTCAGGCTCACTGCGAATCCAAATATCTCCATGTTCTCTGATTAAAACAAAACTGTTGATGACGTGTTCCTCTTTGCCTGTCAGTTATGCTTTTATTGCAAGTGTGAGTTGAGTTTTTCCTCACTTGTTTTCTTTTCTCTGATATGATCTTATAGTGTGTGTGTATATGTGTGTGTGTGTGTGTGTGTGTATGTGTGTGTGTGTGTGTGTGTGTGTGTGTGTGTGTGTGCGCGCGTGTACACTGGCTGTCCCTTACTGATTGGTTCTTAAACTTGGTAGGAGATTTGAATCTTGTGACTATGATGACAACATTGACTTGTCTGAAAAGAACATTTTTGTTCTTTCCCATTTTACCTAGTGTGCCCAGAACAAAAATCAGAGTTATATGAAAGCCTAAGTTCTCAAACATGCTCATTGTGCATTTTGTCAGATATATTTATGGCATAGTGAGCTGGATATGGGAAAGCATGATGACCACTCTTAGCCTGCTCAAGCCAGACCCATCCAGACACTTTCAGGTCTGTCCTTTTGAAGCAGTGCACTATTGATGTGACCCAGGTCTGGTCGTGAGCCTCCCAGTAATGATCACAGTTAACTCCATGAGACAGCAAACATGTTCAATGACCATCAGCATGGCAACATAATGAATGTGATTTTAAGTGGACAGGAATGCATAACTGTGAACAGAGGTGTGTGTGTGTGTGTTTTCGTATTATATATTTGTGTGTCATAGAGTGGCATAATCACATACCATATTCCACATCACAGCCCTGTTGTGTTAATATTGTTATATTTGAATAGTTAATTTAAACAGCACCCAAAGTGCGCACACACACACATACGTTTTGGAAATAATGTAAGTCTTCCCTGACTGCCCAATGGCAGGATACTGAAGTGCTTTTGTGAGTGTGTGTGCAGCCTAGTGGAGGGGGTCTCATGCCCTGGTCTAATCTCTTTCTGGGCTTGGGGGGGGGCTCTGTGGAGCAGCGTGGGAGCCCCAGAGGCTGGATAGAGCAGGATTACACTGGCCCTCAGAACTCAGCCTAGCCAGAGCATAACAGAGAGAGAGAGAGAGAGAGAGAGAGAGAGAGAGAGAGAGAGAGAGAGAGAGAGAGAGAGAGAGAGACAGAGAGACAGAAGTATAAGCAGGAATGATGTGTGTGCGTATGTGTGTGGGGGGTGGGGAGATTAGAGGGGTGGG